>NW_023276487.1:600000-932484 GCF_013357705.1 Chelonus insularis | reverse complement strand
TATGTATGTCCAGTTGTATCCGATTAATCACCGTAATATGTATGTAATCGCGGCAGACACTCTATTACGATTATTCACGTGTCCAGATTCATATAGCTAATCTAAAATTAATCAACCGTTTAATCATTATAGTCGCTAGTGGTGGTACTCAATGGTAAAGAATACCGCTAGCAGATTAGTCCTCATCTACGCGTGCTTACTGCACATTAAGTAGAAACGGCCTTCTTTTTTTTTCTTCAGTTTTGATAACTATAATTTATTGATGGTTTAATCTTGATATCGTTGACTTATAATTTCAATAATATATCAATGATTCACCGACAATTTATTATTTTAAAAAAGTAGTCATTTTTCTTTCAGGAATGAGAATGATTACTTCCTATACGTAAGATAATAATTTACTTGAAATTTAAATATCAGAAATCTTTTTTTACACATATCCATGAATACTTGATCATTTGTAAATATCAATAGAATTCATATTTCTATATCGAATGAGAGAAAATTTTTTTCATTTATAATTAAATATTTATTTGATTAAATGTAATAATTTGAAATCTAATAATTCAATTGAATGTTAAGCTTTTAATTTAATAGGCATATTAAAATTTATTTTGTCGTAGTTGTTGATTAGCTACAAGCTTGTTTTGAAGATTAACCACGCTTTCTTAAGTCGATAATCATAAAATGTGATTCATATGTAAATATACATATACAGTTTCACTTTATCAAAATTAGTTTTCAGCATTAATTTTTCATGCTTAAGTCTATATAATTAACTACTTCAACTCATAAAAATAAAAGATAATTCTAATAAAATATAATTAATTAATAAGAATAAATTTTCATCAATGATCTCTATAAAAAAAAACAATCACGCTCAATTTCTCTTCTAATAAATCAAAAAAAAATCAGGCTTTTCAATCTCAATTATTCGATATCTAACGCACATAGATATCATTCAAAATTATCAAGTATTTTTTTGAAAGTTTATAACATTCGTGATAATTTGAAATAAATCAGTATGGTCGTCAGCAGCATGGTATGTGGTACAAACATGAGCGGTGATCAGATGGGCGGAGGTCATTACTCACATCGCCAAGAGACGTCAGTAACGTTGGGTGTTGTTATTAATTAAATGTCTGAGTGATAGGCATCGAGTAAGAATCTATAGTGAGTAGTTTGGATGCTTTACATTTATATATACATACCAATACAAAAATCTTTTGGTCAGTCTTCTCTTTTGCTTTTTTTTTCTATTTTTATCACGGAAGAATATACACGGCTTCCTTCCTATTAAATATCATTTGTCTCTGCTACTGAATACTTCTCCACCTTTCATCCCACTTCGTTAGTCAAAGATTTATAGTCCTACTATTTTCATCTTCTCTCTATAACACAATTCAAAGACTGGATTCTACTCAAGCTTTTGAAAAATTTCTCTGCTATATCATTTGATAATTGTGACACTTTTTGATTGTTTAGCAATTCAAATAGGACGCATATGATCAAGATAAACCTATTCTCATGGGAACATATGGGTTTGCTTATCAGTGATTATCTTCCATTTGATTGACTTTCTCGTCTATTAATTTGACATATGAGTTTTTATTTGACAAATAAATTGCTGTAAAAATAAAATGATATTGCATGCTGTTGCAATAACATCTAGGGTAATGGATGAGATCCATTCAACAAAAGTACTACACATTTTGTTTTCAAGAGGATATTAAAATAAATCAGTGCGAATCACTACGAATCAATAATTTGTAATACTGTGATTGCACTAACTTGTTTTTTGAAAAAAAAACAATCAATATTATAATAGATTACTGTATAATCTTTGAAGGTTTGTAATTGAATTTTTTTTTTCAAAAAGCTTAGTTTTACTGTGAATAAATAATATATATATATATAAAATACATGTAGGGGAAGGTGGGACAAAGTTGAACACCAAGATGAAACGTAAATCAATAAATTAAGGATTATATTAACAAATGTTAATAATTTTTTATGTATTAATAAATTAAAAAATTGATAAACAAAGAGTGCAATAGGCGTTTCACTTTGCCCTCTCTTCCCCTACTCCAAAAAAAGTGAACATAAATTGACGA
The DNA here is from genome assembly GCF_013357705.1 of Chelonus insularis. NCBI lineage: Eukaryota > Metazoa > Arthropoda > Insecta > Hymenoptera > Braconidae > Chelonus > Chelonus insularis. The sequence goes on along the minus strand of NW_023276487.1, from coordinate 930,370 downwards.
TGGATTGTAGATAAATTGAAAATAACCGGAGTAGCAATGAAATATGGCTATATTTGGACCGGATTACGTTGTCCTATGGTACACTGTAATGTTATTAAAATATTTAACAACAATTCAGTATTACTATTCTCCATCTATTCTATTATTATCATAGAGCTATCCATTACATAAATAATTACAAAATGGGTCTAGTTTTATTTCCTCTTCTGGGTCTGAATTTACTTCCTTCAAATGTCACATTAGGAAAGGCATCTGAAAAATCAAGTCAGTCATGTGCAGGATTCAAATAGCAATCCAGTAAAGTAAAAGTATAGCAAAAACTATTCAATCTAAAATAACAATTACTAAAAAAAAAATTAATTACTCCAAATAGATTTAAATGTTTGTTTTGGAGTAATTCTTATCCTTTAGTACTTACTACTTGGGAACTTATTGAATACACATAAAAAAAGTAAATGCAATCACGTTTTGAATAAAATGAAACACAATATAAATTGATTTATTCTACTCATTTCTCCCTGTGCATGATAATTATTTATTTTGACGTCATCTCAAGCATTAGCATTGATAGTAGTCAGCTGAAACATGATATTAACAAAGTGCAATACGTATGGCTACCGACTGTCGTATTACCACATAAATATCGGTCGATACTAGTTTTTCACTTGGATGCGTGTGGCCTCGGCTAGCATTTCCACGAGCCGCTCGCACCATTGTTGTTGGATCGTTCCGCCATACGGTGCGAACCATTCAAAAGCCCTACTTGGAGTATCTCTTACCATAGTGATTATTTCCTTCCTTCAGTGTCTCTTATACACGCGATCTCATGAACAGATGACTTTCTTGAATTACTTAGCTTTTCTTTATCATGTAAGTGCAGTAGTATAGGAATCGTTGGATAAAAACTGATTGTGATGGTCAATGACATCTCGATCGTCAAGGATTTAGTCTCATCTACCAGATGAAAGCACAATATAAAGACTTATTAATATTAATGTATGATTTTTCATAAGCTTTACTCACTGATCTCCTTTTGATTTATGTCGTCAAGACGCCAATGCCGGCTGCCAGGCGTTGCATTGCACATAAATCTCTTTCCTTGGCGGGTTAAAAGTGGTTTCGATTCGTTACTTATATATTTTTAGCGAGTCTTTTCGCTCGACAAGCCCTCATTTTGTGCAGTCTCGGCGTCTCGTTCATGTCACGCGTGATATTCATCCTGGAATCAAGTATCAAATTGTTGTGAAGAGCCTACGGGTTTTATTATTTTTTTAATGTGTTCTTCTGTCTACTAAAATTCTTTGTGAAATCGAATTAGCACAATTCGGTGAACACAATTTCAAAAAATTATCATTTATCACTCTGGCTTTTTTTTTTTTTATTTCCTTTCTTAAAATATGAAAGAAATGTCTTGTAAAGAATTAAAAATTCTTTGTTAATGCCGCTGGGCTGTTGAATTGCTCGAGAACTGTGATGGTGTGCAGCAGCTAATTAAGTGGAAAGTTCGGTAGACTCGTGTTGCGATTCTCTGCGGGTCTCGACTGTCGAACAACGTGAGGATCGCGTTCATACTCCCGCAGGTATACCGTGCAATTAGCAAAATGAGATGGCATTAATGGAATGTTGAGCGAAGACAGTTCTTCAACTTGGGTAAATGGAAACGTAGAGTCAGCTGATTGTAGTTCAGTTCAAACTGCATCAATATATAGACATAAAAAAAAAGCTTTCAGGAGAAGAATTAATTTTTTTCCTCTCCTGTCTAGTTAATTGATCAGCCTACATGTCAAGTTAAAAAAACTGATGAACATTTAGCTAATAGCTCACTGGTATTAGTAAGATAGTTAATGCTTAAAATATTTAAGAAAAAAAAAGTTAGGGAAAGAGAAGTGCGAGATCTTGCAAATTTTGTGGGTGGTACTTGCAAAATATTTAAAGTAGATCTTGAAATGTTAGTATCCCGTTATCCCGAGCTACGCAGGAGTCATGAATATTCATAATGTAACAGGATTACTATACTACATGAGAAAAGGTTAAACGTTTTAAATCTTCAGCTTAAAATTTTAATGACAGTTGTATGGGTGTTGTTTACCCATTTTTCGTTTACTATTATTATCTTTAAATAATTTAGACACTTTACGAGGATAATTCCATGGATAAACTGCACAGACATCTCAATAATTGACTTATAAAACGATTATCTTGTAATCCTTTCGATTGGATTAATCACAAATTAAATATCCCCGATATCTCTTGCTATTCAATAATCGATTCTCAAAGTTATCGGAAAAGAGACTTAGACATTTCAACTCTGGATACCTACTTCATCTGTCGGTTGTTTGCCGTTTCTCTTGCATTCGCTTCACGGCATTCCTCTTACCTTTCTACCTCCACTGATCGATCACGAAAGAAAGATAGGAAGAAGACGTGCAGGCACGACTTGAAAGAAGACGGCGAAACGACAAATTGACTAATCGGGTGAAGTCGATGGAAAGAGATGGGGCTTGAGGCGCGTTTCTCATCCAAAACTAACGTACTGTAGTAGTAGTAGAGTGTCTAACATTCACTAATCTATCTACGTGAGCAATCAACTAATCAATAATTCCAGACTGCAATTAGACTAATACGTTGTAATTGTGTATCGGAATTTACTTTGATAAATTACACATTGGTTTGTTTTATTCTTAATTGGATTTAATTGCGTTCTTCAGCAGTAGAATGATGATATTTATATTGGCATGAAATGCACCAATGATTGCGTATCAAGAGAATTCAGTGATTGATCAATCAGCCAGATCGACAGAGTGTATGGAAAAAGAAAAAGAAATAAAGATGCACCGGTGGTACAGTTGAGGCATTTCAACCCCCAGGAGGCATCTTGACGTTCACGATCAGAACGGAAATTTGCTTATCGTATGACGGGAGGTGATTAATTCTCAAGCTATAACTATGAGTGACGAGTTGAATTGAACCGTAAACTTGATATCTCGGTATTTAAGTTAAATTGAGAGTATGATAGGAATTTATCAAATAAAAATTCATCATATTTATGATGAATAACTTGGAACGATAGTTTTTCAAAATTTCATTTAAAATTATACTTTCATGCGTGTGATAATGATTTTATTTATCAAACTGACATCGGATTAATGGAAACAAATATGCTTCTTGACTTGTCAGTATAATATTGAGAGAGAAAGAAGAAAGAGAGAAAAAAAAACAAATTGTTCAATTTACATAAGAAGGTAACCGAGATAGGAAGAAAGAAAAAATATTAACGATAAAGAAGGAAAGAAATTTCTCGACAAAATTGGAAGCATCTCTTTGCAAGTAGTGTAGCTGGATATACACGAGAGGGACAACGAGTTTTCTCACTCCCACGTGGCTATTTCATATTCTCTTATTCTCATTTTTCACACCTTACGGTCGAAGAACCGCGAGTTAGCCTTCGACCATACTCCCGCGCGCCATGAGATATTAATCTTGACGCGGTGCCTGGTCGACTCCCTGCCGTGCAGGACCGATAAAACGAATCGAACGTCCAAAAAATTAAATACAATTTCACCGTTTCGAGTGATAATGATTTACGGGATGAGATGATGGCTCGTTTGCCACGACATAATTCTATTTTTATTATCTTCACTAACAGAGTACTGCACAACAATGTTGTTGCATTATTACACTCTTTTTTGTCTTTTGTTTTCATTCTCATACAACACCTCGTTATCATTGTTATTCATTTTTGCATTTTGTTTTTTCTCTTCCAATACGAAGATTATCACGATAAAATAATATTTCATCATTTTTGAATTAATAAACAGAAATAATAATAATGATTCGAAATAAAATTGTGCCAATTTTTTGAAGTAATTAATTGTCGTAAAATAGGATAAAATAAAAAAATATGCAATCTTTTTTCATCTACCCTTCAATGTCAATCATTATTGTATGTTATCTACCATGTTGGCACACAATAACGATCATTTTGATATAATATATTCACTCGATTGATAGATGGTTGTTCTTTTTTTTTTGATGAAAATTTCAAAATTCATAAATGTTAAAGTACAATATTTCGTTTTGTATCAAAAACTGCAATATTTTACAAAAAAAAAATTTTATTCATTTCTCTGAATTGTTAGAAATAATTTTAAAATCTTTTTATTATTCAAAAATGGTATAAAAAATATTTCGTTCTCTTTCAACTAAAAAAATATACATTTTTAAAACAGTTCATAAAATTCTTTAGTTTGTATAAAAAGTTTAAATTCCAAATTAATATACCAGGTAAGCAATCGAGTGGACTTAGTATATTTGTTGGTTGTAAAAGACGAATAATTCGGCAAACGCATCTTCAGTTCCACGAATAAGGTGCGTGAACTGTGGAGAGGACGGGAAGGACGACACGAGCGTGGACAGTGAATTATGGACGTTATTGTCCGCCCGCGAACAACAGTTTGCCTCATTACATACAGAAATTATTGACGCCATGGCCGCCTTGGTGGCTCTGGCCAAGCGGTGTCTTTTCATTTTATTCTAAAACCCCCTTTTTTTATTTACATTTATTTCCTCCTAATACCCGCATACTGAATTTCTTTTTCTCGAACATAAAAGTCTTGGCTTCATTTAATTCATTCTTCTTTGTCTGTACTTTTGTTTTCAATGCATCCCAATCTACTCACCAACGGCATGTATAGTTCACAGTTAGTTAGAGATACGCAATTTGACATTCCTGAAATGTCAACTCTCGCGTGTCACGCTCATGGCACACTAAACACGTGCGTGAAATTGAAGAGCACGAGGGTGTAAGGGATGAGCGGGAGCAGAGAGAAATTTCAACCGTCGGCTCAACCATTCTCCGAGCACCTTTGTATTACGTCGGGCCTCTTCTCGAATTCCACAAGATTCAATCTTGATTTCGTATTATTCAGACCAACGAGCAGAATAGTTTAAATGTGAATTGCAAATGATGAGAAATTTAATGTCCTTCTTCATTTAAAAACAATTTAATTTAAATAAAAAAGAAAAGAGATGAAAAAGAAAAGATGTACTCAAAAAAAATATATTTATCTAATTAAAAAGAAAAGATATATTTACATCTCTGTTGTCACGAATGGCGCTTATAAACTGATTCTCAACGTCGTAGAATCAACTCACAAATGTTCCAAACTACATTAAGACACACACATACTTGCAATCCAAACATATGCATGCAAGGACCTCCAGTAATAAATTTAGCACAGTAAAAAGACATGGGTAGGTTACAAGAGATTGATGGAGCAATGCGTGAGGTGAGAGCGCAGGTCTGGTAAGTGGCCTTTTGCTTCTCTGACAGTGATCATCCAAGCAGAAAAAGTGCTACCCGACTGGCACGGTTCGTCACCTCGATTGAAGCTAACTACCCAAGACTATTTTTCTCCTAATGCGCCTCAAAGCCATCGCGATCCATCAGCCACCAATTGGTCGAATGTGCGAGACAAAAGTCTACAAAATCACCGGAACTGATGTCAATGATTGTATCGTTCAATGTGTGACAGCATTACTTTTGATGGGAGTCAACTAAAAGCTTGTGATTTACTTATTGAAAACGACTGACATTCAAGTTGACTTTATGATATCTATTAGGATAAAAAATAAGGTCAACAACTCACTTAATAATTTTTATTTATATTTTATGATTGTTAAAATAATAAAAAGGAGATTTGTGATCAATTTCGATGATAATTATTTTCAAATATTCGAAAAGTAACTGTTGGAAATAATTTATTAGACATTGGAAAAAAAAAATTTCTTATCATTGAATTTATGATTTACCAAAAAAAAACATTTGTTATATGACGTCAAAGAAATTTTTCACCCTGAGTCATGAGCAAAGAATGACGATGGTAAGTAAATTATCAAGCAAAACGCTTGACGGAGATGGCAAATAGTCATGAAAGAATGGACCTCCCGGTAAGAATGAGGGAGCTGGTATGGTGGGTTTAACAATTTGAACACAGAAGATGACGTCGTCTCATAATCATAAGTTAGCGATGTGCAAAAAACATTTTTGCTCTTGCCCACTTACCTTTTGGCATCTTGAAAAGTGCGGCCATCCTTCTTTGATATTTACGTCCAAGGAAATGCAAACAGCTAGCCATTGCCGGACCACGTTACTGCCAATTTCGCATATAAAAATTTGACTAATCGGTGCTACGTTTTCGACTGGGTTAAAGCCAACCGCTGAGCGAGACCACTAAATCGCTCACACCCGTCTAACCACCGAAAGCCCATCAAGTAAATATCTTTACTTATATATACGTTAATGAAGTCTCTCGTTTCGTAAAAAAAAGAACATCTCATATTCTCTTCTTATTCCCGTTGCTTCTCTTTCTGACAAAATCGATTATCTGAAAATTATAACATTGCAATAATAGTTTTGTATCTTTCTGATTTACACACAAGCCAAAGGTTCGGTTGAAAAATATTTGTTCACAAGTGTTTTAAATCAATATTAACTAGGACCAAAGACAGTAATATACAGTTTCTCTAACGTAAAAATACACACACACACCACGGAATTAAATAGGAACGTCGGAATAATGACAAAGAAGAAGAGAAAGAGTGAAAAGAAATATATAGAAGGAATGAATGTGCGTTGTATGCCGTCGGCGAGGAGGCAACTAACATTCTTCTTTTTATGGGCCGCTAGTTCTTATTTTGTTGCTTGCTTTAGTCTTTAGTATTTACTTTATTGCACTGGGTCGTCCAAGTAACCAGTTGTTGCCTACTAATCAAACACCAAACCAATGTCTATGCTCATGTGAATTATACATTGCATACCTAGTGTGTTTATTTAATTATTTCCCTTTATGACTACGCCCATTTCTTCTCACGTTTTATCACCTTCAATTATTAAATCATCATTATATTTATTAGCCATTGGCATCATTTATTACTGTGATATTTAATTTTTCTTTTCGTAGCAATGCTAATTTTATTAACGACTCAAGGGTCGTGGTATTCTGATGAAGAAAAATTGACTCGTGAAATTCCTGAAGACTAAAGTGGATATTAAATGAACGAATTCGATTCATGGTGACATCGAAAATTGTCCTGTCATGGACAAGACTCAAACCCCCACTGGTTTTACGTATATACATCACACCAAGAGATTGCATATTCCTGAGCAATTTTACTCTGTCATTGACGTTCTATATACCCTCGACTCCATTTATATAAAACATCTCTATCATCATATTTCTCTCACTTTGCTACTTTTTTTTGTAATGATATACCTTTCACGGTTGTGTTTAAATATCGCAGTAGTTATCCACACTCTTCTCAATTATAACAATCATTACACCTCGTGCTAAATAATAATGGAATGAATGTAATAAGTATATACCTGAAGCAAATAATGTGCGAAGTAATATTTCATGCAGTATTACGCAAGACTTGATGTGTTTCATTTACACACGTTATGATTACGTCGACAGACGTAGATATTATAGAGACATTGTCGACTCCATTTTAACTGCAGAGCAAATCAATTGATCCAAGTAAAAATTCCCTCTCAATGCACAATGAAAATGAATGGATTTAATGATCGTAGACTCATGTCAAGAGGTAGTCTGGTAGTGAGGAATTTAGAAAAATTAAAAAAATATAAATGTTATGAATTATTGTTGAGAATAATTATTAGACCTACAGTAGTAGAAAAACGACATCATAAATCATCGGACTTATTAAATGGAAATAAAAAATGTTAACATATTTATTATCACTAATTAAAATTTACTTCAATTGAAAAAAGATTATTTATGAGTAAAAAAGAATTATTTTATGAAAAAAAAAAAGTGAAATTAAATTATGTAAAAAAACGTGAAAAATTTCAATGTTACTCATCACAAATATTTGAATAAAAAATTCTTTCTTAATTTAAATAATTCTATTATTCAAGGAATTTACTTACCTTTGGATACAAGACAGGACATTCCTTAGAATATTATTTTTCTAAGAAAATCAGTGGATATTTAAATTTAAAATAGCTTGTAGAGCATGCTAATAATTTGTGAATTGCATCAATTTGATGTATAAATCATAAAATAAGGTGATGAGAAGTACGCTGAGTGAACTGGTTGATTTTGTTTCTTTTTATGACTACTACCACTGCCGTTACCATTACCATCATCGCCACGGTATCGTCGTCATAGTCGTAGTATGGAGCAGGGAAAGTTGAGGAATGGGGTCGTTCGTGAGTCGGGTGCTGAACTGGACGTGAGTGAATGAGAAAGACGTGGAGGAACGGAAAGTACCAAGAGGATGATAACATTTCACGGAGCCAGCTTCGACATGCCGCTCGCCCGACAAACTTTACCTCGACGCAGTGTCTCTTAGCAAATTGAATTTCCTCGTCACTGCTTCTTTCAATAGAGACCCAAGGCAAGAAAGAAATTCCCAATTCAACTATCCCTTTTCTCTTTCTCTTCCGTAACGATTACTTTATCGAAAAGACAGCCTTGTTCAGGCCCGTTCAAAAGGCCGTTGTCATTCGCCTGTTTTCTCGAATAAGTATAGCAATAAGAAGTCTGCAAAAAATAGCCTCGCCTTTATATATCCTTGTGCTGATAATCATTTAATTCCATACTTCTAGATAATAAAAATCCTATCAGGATATATAATGATAAGTTTCAATTGCAGGGAAGGTTAATGTTTATCTTGTAAGACGGCAATTGGGAAATTCTACCTCCCTCGAGTGCTGAGCTTTAACAGCAGTCATTGACTTTTCACGTGGGAATCCTTTCCGCTCATAACGACTACCCATTGGGTTCATTCGTCTGCAAACCCTCATTTCTAACTTACCGGGTGACCATGTCAGCACTTTGTCTTCTCTCTGAAATCCTCAAATAGTTTCTAGTCACCAAAGCTTAGTCCCTTTTTCCCTCAATAACATCATTTTCAACTACTTTACCATTTTACTTCCTCAACAATCTGATCCTCTTTGTTGCGATTCATGACCCATCCTTGACAACTTACACTCGTTACATCACTAACATTCCACCAACTTTGTGTTTATTCTTATATATGTGTGTGTGTGATAACAAGCATCTTAGTATCTCTTGTTTGTATCTATTCGAATGATCAATTCATATAAATTACATGTATAATAATATAACTCTTACCCTTGAAATAAGTGTTATAGGAAGTAAAAATGATGCTCAAGCTCATTGCTATGGAGAGTAGGGGCTTTTTTAAAGTTAAATCACCCGGATATTAAGTGATTCTTAAGGGCTTTACATTGACGTAGGTCGATTGTATAGATTAAAAGAAAAAAAAGATGTGTATAAAGTTGAGAGACCTGTATTTTGCGTAGGTTGGGTCTTTTTAAATCAATAGGCTTTGAAATAATATAATAATGAACGTTCTTCAGTTCTTCTTTGGTTATTTTTCAGAATAAACAACTAAAAATAAATAAATGTCTGCAAGTATCGCGAGAAAATACAGCCGCTCATACAACACATTGGTCCATCCATTCTTCTGCCTACAAGTCCAACATGTAGGATCGCCAAGTATCCTCGGAAGCTACTGAATGTCGCAGAGCAATAATTCCTTCAGTAATTACAGCGTCAGTATATGTCTTCTGTTTTCTCTTATGTATCTTTTGGAGTTTCTGTCTTTTTCTTGTTCACTCTTCTTACGAGTCTGTTGAGAAAATAAACGGTGGGCGCATGCTTCGTGGTCCGAATGATCCACAAACGATTTGGAGTAAATTGAAAGAGAGGACCGCTATCTCGTTGTGTTTAAAAAAGTAATTTGCTGGCTTGAGATACAGCCTATATATTACTGAAAACGACCATGAAGATGGTCAGATCGATACAACTAAACTTGCTTTATTTTATATTGGAGATTATGATAGGGATTAGTGAATAAAAATAAATTTATTGTGAATAGGAATTAAAGAGAAAGCGTAGATAAATGAATTCCTCTTTCATTATAGATAATTGTTTATTTTTGGAATTTATTAACAGTGATATTGACTACTGTATCGTGTATTTGATGTGGTGGTGTTCAATGTACGTTCCTGAGATTTTAAGTGGTAAATCCAATTTGCTGGAATAATTCACAAACAAAGTGTTGGTGGCTGGAATCCGGCGGGACAAGGGAATTAAAAAGCCTGAGGATAGGAGCCTTCAAGCTGGTGTATATGTGTGGATAGTATATATATATGAGGTTGCATTTACTTTAGTCGAATTTTCACGTGCTTGCAAGTTCGTTGATACGAAGAAACGATGTGCGAGAAAGACTGTTGGTATTTCACCGATTGAATGGTTGGTAAGGGCTTGGATGAACATGAGGTTGGTAAAAACTAACCCGAAGGGGTTCAATGAACCCTTTAGGTCCGTTGCTTATTTGTCTTTCTCTTTCATTCTTTCTTGCTCTCTCATTTTGCTACACTCGGATGTTTCAGTATTTGACTGTTCCCTAACACGGCACTCGGTTCGACTCCCGTCGAGCGACAGAACGCCATAAGCAACCAATTTAAATGTAAATTGAAAACCACCGTGGCATACAAATTGTTCGACTCAGCGTCAAAATATACTGGTGAGAGCTAAGATCAAACAGACGACACGGTTAGAGGGTGGGTGGTTGATATAGTAGAAAATGAATAAAAAGGATGTTTATAATAGTAACGCAAAGAGAGATAGAGAGATTGAATAACATGAAGAATCTGGGTAATTTCGTAAATGTTTCAATTTCGCGTGTGATGCCATTTTTTGTCGTTTGTTTTTTTTTAACACAAAACGAGAAGATTGAAGTGGTCAGGTAATCGCAATAAAAAATCTTACTGACAATTTTATGTTACTTCACATAAACTTTATTATGTTGTTGTTCTTGTTGTTGTTTTTTTTTTTTTATTTCAATAGAAAAAATTTATTAATGTGTCAATTTCACTAAACAATTTATGTTAAATAAACTAAACAGATAAAGAAAAGATTAATATTTTCATAAAACGTTGACTTTACACAATGAATTTCGTTTAATTGGAGAGAAAAATCAAACAGTAGATTCTTTATTAAAAAATCTAAAAAAAATGTCATCGCTAAAACACAATGAATGAAGGCATAAATGCAGAACGCATCGTTAACGTTGTTTTAATTGGCTCACCACGCTGCAATACATGGGGAAGAGTTTGATGATGCAAGAATGGTGGATATAAACGAAAATGATGGAGAATGTGAGGGCTTAAATAAATAGAGGTGGGTCTACGCTATGGAATATTCGCCATAAGGGGTGTGAAAACTCGACAGCTAACACTGGCTTTTACTTTCGCCTTCGATCACGAATAAACGAGCAGAAAAGGGAACAGCGTATTGCCAATGTTCTCTCTTGTGTATTTGGTCGTATAGTATATAAAGGGAGCTGGTAAAAATGGACAAGTATCGCGTGCGAATGCACGACTCTTGATCTAAGAACATGGAAGAGAAAGTGCAGATGCTTGCATCGTAGCACGATCAAATGTTTATGTTTATACTTACTGTGATTCAAACTGAGATGGTGTACTTTTAAAGATATAAAGGAATAATGATTTGTATGAAAATAGCTCTGTTTGATTCTCAGTAAAAAATAAATTACAGTGTATAATGTTTTTGTATGAAACATACAACATTTCAACCGTAAATTACTGAGATCTATATGGAATTTATGTGGTAAAAATTAATTGTTTCTTTTATATCACACCTGCAATTCCTTGAAACATGAAAACAGCATACATGAAAGTGAATATTAGCACTGCGGATAATAATAATTACGGAGAAATTGATAAACGGTTTCTACATGATGTATTCTTTTCTTATATAAAGTATTGTTTGAAAATTGTATGAAAACGTTTTGTTGAAATAATTGATATCAACCAAAGTATTATAATTAATAAAGTAGTTTATTTAAAAATAAATAATTCTAGATAATTATTTATGTCTCTTTATAATATATCAATAGCTAAATCTCTTTTTCAATAAAAATATAAATTATTGTGAGAATAATGTAGTGTTGTCAGTATAGTATGATAAGCAGAATATTATTTATAATATCAATTAAAATAATCCAATAATTTATCTCGTACGTTCATTGGAATAGTGCAAGAATATCAATGTAAACATCTTGAGATATTTTCAAAAGGATGTAGATGGAATAATAAAGGGATCGATGAACGAAAATGCTAATTTAAATTACGATGCTTTCGCTTGGGCTAACAGATTGGTGGCATAAATTTTAATTAACGAAATGGACTACGCCACAGGACTTGCTTGGTAGCCACGCACAACTATCAAGGTAATTAACCCGCGAGCAGAGATACATGCGCGTCATTATTAGAACATACTGATCATGGTTATGGAATTTGAATTTGCCTCCCTTTCGTGATTCGACTCGTGCGTCATCAAAACACATTATCATCAAATGTCTGCAATGTTTTTATTTTATATTTTCTTGTAACATTTATATTGTTTATGTGTATTTTACTAGTAAAGTTTATGGTCATGACAGCACATTCATTTTTTTTTTCTCTATCTTTGTGTTACAGTTCGTAATGGTTATTCTTGCGTTCCTGTTGCTTTGTCTGAAGGATTGGACATTCGATTGAATACTGCTGTAAGGGCAGTACGCTATGGAGTAAACAGTGTTGAAGTTTGGACCGCTCCTTCTCGTAGTCCTCACACCAATCCAACCGTATATAAAGCTGATGCAGTTCTTGTTACGCTTCCACTTGGAGTACTGAAAGCCACCACTGCACCCTCTGCAGTTACATTCAATCCACCGCTTCCAGATTGGAAAGCTCAAGCAATTCAACGTCTTGGCTTTGGAAATTTAAATAAGGTAAATGACAATTTACTTTTCTCAAAAAAATTCTGAAAAGTTCAGTTGCATTCAAGAGGTATTTTTATTTTGTTATTCTTTTATTGCAGAAATAAAATTACATGAAATAAAAAGTAGGATATAATTTTTTTTTTAAAAATGTATATAAGTGGTTTTGCTAAATGAAGAAATGCAAATAACCGTAAAATAAGTAGAATATTCATAGACCATTCATTAGTTTATTCATAAATAGTTTTACTGTTTCTCTATGGCTTATTTGAAATGACTATATAAATTAATTTACATCCTAAATATAATAGAAAAAATTGAAATAAATTTCAAAAAAATTCCCTTCATTATCTCAACAATTAATTGCTACGTAAAAGTCTTTCTTCCTCTGTATAATCGGTAAATTATCTTATAAAAATCTTCAGATTCAAGAGAGATAATAAATGTGACGAGAAATTAAAAATGACTTTTATGAAGTTTTTTGATTTCGACTCCGCGCTTAATTAAATCGATGAAGAAATAAAAGTGAAATAAATATTCAAGATTAAGACGTAAATGCTGAGTAAGTCTTACTGAGTGTGATGTTATTATTTAATTTCAGGTGGTGCTGTGTTTCGAACGTATTTTTTGGGACCCAACGGCTAATTTGTTCGGGCATGTCGGGAGCACAACTGCCTCCCGCGGTGAGCTGTTTCTGTTCTGGAACTTGTACAAGGCACCCGTTCTCTTGGCTCTTGTCGCAGGCGAGGCAGCTTGTGTTATGGAAAATGTCAGTGACGACGTTATTGTCGGTCGTTGCATCGCAGTGCTAAAAGTACGTTCAATCTACATGCATGCTTGCTCACCCAACTAAGCACATGTACTCTATCTTTTGTCGTTACACGTTATCTACATACAATACTTGTCGTACCGAGTTTTCGACTAACTTAAACTTTACACCAATGTGCGGTTCAAGTACTTAGATAGATGGCTAAACATTTGTTGTGCATTTTCCACTAGGGAATATTTGGCAACCAGGTCGTGCCACAGCCGCGCGAAAGTGTTGTCACACGGTGGCGAGCAGATCCTTGGGCAAGAGGCTCTTATAGCTACGTTGCAGTAGGCAGTTCTGGAAGTGATTATGACCTTCTTGCTGCACCCGTTGCTGCACCAGCTCCACCAAATCAGCCTCCAGGAACTCCTCAACCACAACCAAGAGTTTTTTTTGCTGGTCTGTATCTGAAAAAATCAAATATTGAATTTCCTCTTTATTATTTGATAAAATTAAAAAAGCACTTTGACCTCAAGATCATTGATTATTTTATTTTTAGATCCAATCAAAAGTATAAAGTTAACTTTCAAAAATACATTTTTGTTGATATTTATTTTGTTACATAAACAACCCCGAATTTTTTAAAATAGTTTGAATACGTTCGTTAGCTTTGTAAAGTTTTCAATTAAACTAAAAATAAATAATTAATTGAATAAATTAATTTCAAATTTTGAAATAAGAAAAAAGTAATTGCAATTACAATTTTGAAATCAATTATAAAAATAGATGCTTGTATATTTTTTAAAAATTTTAATTATGGTAAATAATTGAAACAATTTTCTTCAATAGGTGAACATACTATTCGTAATTATCCAGCCACAGTTCACGGTGCCTTTTTGAGTGGTTTGCGAGAGGGTGGTCGTATCGCAGATCAACTCTGTGGAAGTCCTTATGCACCACCAAATTCACCAACTTCAGCAGTTTCATCGAGTGGAACCACGGCAACTACTACAACAACCCAATAACAAAGTCTTCAAGCACAGTTTACAGTATAATTTCTCATAATTTACATGGATATTTTAATTTCATGCGATTATTACAGATTTTAATGGTAAAATAGATATCTTTTTATTTCTAAGCTTCAGTTAAAATAAATGCTTTTACTCCTAAAAAAGTTCGACAGTGACACATAAACTAGAATCGTTCTGCTTCAATAGTTTCGATCGTTTTTTCAATCTTTCGTGCTGCAAACTTTTTCATTATGACTTTGAATCTGGGTCTGAATAGCAAACCGTAGGGAGTCCTTTCGAAAGACCTATGAAACGTGGGAGCGCTAGTTCCAGGGCAAACTATTGAATTCTTACCAATCGATTGCAATGATTCGTCGCTACATTGTCAGGTTTATTTTCCATCTAAATTGTCCGCGATTACTATTCCATTCAACTTTATGTATATAATCTTACCTATTAATTTTCATTAATATGATAAATAGTTTATGATAGATTGGACAAAAAATGTCATGATTGAATCACAGATTAATTATTTCATTTGAATGCTGTTAATTTGTAAAATTGCCTGCGGTAGAATATGTTGTGCTAGTTTGAAACGACTGAAAATTGCAATTCGGTACGGCAATAAGCGAAAGTTAAAAGCCTTGGAAACAAAGCCACGGTGAATTGTTTTCTATTGATTGCCAAAAATTTTACATTCTCTCTCTTTTTTCTCAAATAGTCCGAGTTGAGGTCAATCCCAATTGAAATTGGTTCTTTTTCATGGATTGCTGTAAATATCCGAATTGTTCGAGCTTTTTCGTGAGAAAACAAAATGAAAAAAATTCTTTCTACAATCAATTCGAATAGATAATATGTTGAATAAAAAATCGTTTCTTTTTTTTTTTGGTTTGGTTTTAAATATATTATTTCAATGAAAACATAAATTATCAAAAAAAAATATTATTAGATATTCCAGATAAATTTTTTTGATTTGTGTTCTTGTGTTTAATGATGTAGTGTGATTTATTTATTGGCATTTATGAAAATAATGGTAATAAGAAAATCTATGATCTGGTATCTAGATGATATTGTCAAATATAAATAAAAAAATTATCATAATTTGATTGAATAAAATGATTAAAATAATAAACATTTATTAAAAATATTTCTTTTTAATCAACAAAAATTTGTGAATTCTCATCAACAAAAATGGTTAAATTTATATGGCAATTAAAGCGTTCAAAATATCAAAGTGATTTTTTTTGTAAACAAAGCAGTGTTGAATCTGTAAATTCACTTGTACCATTCGAGACTGCGCGATAATGTATATTACGTACAGCCGGCATTCCTACTCACGTGCATCTGTGTCCCCCTTTGACAATTAATGAACCCCCTGTAGTACAAAGAGCAAGTACCGCTATAGTTACTACCATATCACCATACACTATAATTACCTACCATTCGTTTGTACACTTACACAACTCCAAGTATAACGAAAATTTAATGTTTCCAATATTATTTTAGGCAATATCATCTCTACATCTGGTGCAGACGAGTGCATCGAATTACGATCGTTTACCAAGTTAAAATTCCAGACCTGTTTAATCAATATGCTCATAATTAGTTAATTAGTAAATAGGTCAACTGTTGAAATTATCACACCGTATAGTATCCATTATCATTATTGTCAATTGCATGAATGAATGTCGGATAATGTTATGGTATTGTGCGAAGCAAATACAAAAGAAATGAAAATAAAAGAAAAAATTTTTCTATCGTGAAAACTATTTTCGAATCGTCCTCGAATTACTTACGGTCGATGGTTTCGTTATTGGCAAATCAAGCCGCCTAATCGTATCTCGTTCACGCTATGGGCTTTTTGTCTGTGGCAAGTCATCCATGTACGAGATAATATAGTAAGAGAAATCGGTCTGGAATGACAGTGAAATGATTAATGCGATTATCTTGAAATACTCAACTTATTTATTATCATCTTTATATATGTAAAATAATATATCCTGAATTTTCTTATACTTTTCCACTATAATTAATTCGTTTTATTCCAGGCTGTAATATAAATTAAACATCAAATTTGATTTAGTTAACCATCACCTGAAACTCACATGAAAGCTCTAGAATTATCTACTAAACTAGACTCCTGACTCTTACATTATGTTTTATGCTCTTAAGAGAGAAGAAAAAAGGCAAAACATACAACTAAATGTACCCTCAGAGGCTTGGCAATTAGTACATAAAGCATTTTAATTACCGAGCAGGCGTCCGCGTTCCAAGTTTGCCAAGCTTAACGTTCAACTTTCAACTTGCTATTCATTTTCTTCCTCTTACATGTGTCATATTTATCTATATATATTGCACTTGAAACAATGCCAACTTGATAAAAGTGACTCGTGAATTCTCCTTGTCATCTTCTTTAAGCAGTCATGGAGAATTAAAATGATTAATTAGGTGTTTTTCAGGATAAACAGTCAGATACTGACGCAGAGGATAATTACTTTAAACAAAAAATTATTTTGTGTACAAAAAGAACGATTGGATACAATTTATCCTACAAGATGGTAAAATTTGTCCTTTCACTTCTTAAAAATTCCTCACTCTCAAAGTAATAATTCTTACTCAATCTTCCTTTTCGTGTATTATTTAAATATATTTATAATTTGATGAAAATTTATCTAATAAATATACATTAGACACAATACCTCTAAAGAATAATTCTTTCATAGCTACTTTTTTTTTATTCAATTCCTTTGAAACCTTTTCTCTGCTAATGGGTTAGATCTACCCCATCCAATGGTCCAGAGTCAGTTATCCCACCCCTAGCTGGCGGCGTTGGCGTACCCTTCCTTGTATCTCGCGGTTGGCTACGTGTCTGTGCCCACTAATGTCTCGTTATTCCAGTAATTTACTACGGCAGGAAGCAGCGACTTCAAATCGCCTGCTTTAAACCCAATCCACTGTTAATTTAGTGTCGATAGAAACTGAAAACTTTGTCCCTAAATTCTTTCTTTTCGAGGTTTCTTCTATTTTACGTGATGTGGGTGTTTTATATCCGTAATAAAATTATTAGAAATAAATTTCAACCTGAACAGCAATGATTGTTAATTTATTGACAATGCTTTGTTTCTAATAACAATTCAAAAATGTCAATATCACTTTTGTTTTAGTGACAAAATAATTTATACCATGTTAACATAAATCTTGGAATGATAAATTATAACTTCAGTTGTTAAGAATAAATAATTAAATTGGTTGTAGATAGGTTGTTGGTGGATTTTAATTTATTTAATATCAAAAACAAGCGAGACATGAATGAGAGTTTGGTAGCATGAACCATTCTGTTTTATCTAGATTATTTATAACCATTTGGTAAACAAATTTATTGACAGATTAGCCATTTATGCACAAAACTCATAAAGTTTGTGCTGGGTTCATTACATATGTCCATAGAGAGGACGTGCATATACTATGAACCAAATTTATATTCTCCCACTTTCAATCCCTATCTCTTCTCTCACCTCACTCTCTCACCCTTCCTCTTTTTCTACGCTTACTCGCACCATCAAAAATTTGAATGCAGTGTCACGCGTTATATAAATAGTTTCAATATGCAAAATTTGCACAAATTAACCAATGTTATCAACTGATTTTGATTTATTGGAAAACTGTTTTTAATCTTTAGAAAATAATTACTTTTTTTTTTAATTACTTTGTCAATTTCTTAATAGGTTTAAATAGTTTAAGCTGCATTAAATTGTATAATTTGTTTATGAAAGTTTAACATAAAAATTCATAGAAACACACTTTAGAAATGCCATTATAAAACACTTCGATTTACAGTGGCGAATAAATCCTTAATTAAATGATATTTGAATTGCTCTTGATGGATATATAAATTATCGATAGAAAATAAATTGGATTTTTTGTATGCAAATTTTTGTTTTTATATCTTAATACAGTCATTTATTACCCATTATTTTTTATTAGTTTCATAATATATTTTTTTTCTGATAAAATACGATAAATGAATATAGGTAGTTTTCTCATTAAGGGAGAATGTATAAGAGTAAATGTGTATTTGTTTGTCAACACATACTATGTAGAGAAGTGATGATAATGTATATTGTTAGAGATGCAAAATTTTAAAATACAGATACAAGTAAATGGTATGCATGAATGCATTATATTTCAACGCAATAAGAGAGTTCTGTTACCCTACGGCATTTTCCACTTTTTTATTCCAGAATATATCTACTGTAATTCTATATAATACAAGATTTTATATATAAATACGTAAGGATTTGTTAATATTTTTTTTTTCAAAACATCCATTTAACATCATAATAATGTTTCGTTTATAAAATACAAATTGAAAAAAAAAATATTCACTCGACCTGTTATTACTATGAAGATAAATTAAAATAATAATTTAAACAATAACTAAAAAGTTATTTCAATATTTTACAGAAATTAATTTCATGGTCGTAAATCAGATCAATTTATCACCATTTTCATTTGAAAAATGGTTAAATAATAAATTTAGTTTATCATCATTTTTATTTGTGTGTCAAAAATCAATTTTATAAATCGATTACATTTGATACCATCAGAACCATCGGACGAGCTGAGTATCGATTTTCTGAGAGAAAACCGCTCGGTACATGCTAAAGTTTTTGAACTGCCGCCGTAGTATCTAGATCCTTACCCACTGTCGGCTTAGTACCTTTTGCTTCAGTGAACTTCTGACGGTCTTGTTAGGATTCGCTCAGTGAGTATTCCAAAGTCAGATGCGGGTTTCTCTCAGTAATCTGAGTAATTAATAATTAATCAAATGCGGGCTTCTGCTAATTGAGAAATGGAAAAAAAAGTTTTAATGAACTTATCGATGTTATTTAAAATCGATATTTTATGAAAAAAGGAGATAGGAAAATTGATAATCATTTCCCAATGTAATTTATTAATTGAATTTATTTATCAACCTATGACTTTTTTTTATTCCCTTCATCCTTTTAATCAATCATTAATTTAATTCTACTCAATTACGCAATTTTACGATTAATTAATCGTTTTATATCGAAAGATGTTTTGAATTTTTTTATTGCTTTAATAAATTGAATTTATTTATATTGTATTAAGGTTATAAAACTGAAAATAAATTACCTCTTTCAAAAGGTGAGTAACAATCGATTATACAAAAGTTTATTTCATTTTTTTGTTTCAAAAAAAAAAAATTAATACGATATTTAACTTGATTGTAATCGTTATTACATGAAATTTTGAAAATACAACTGCTAACAATAAATGACATGAATGTTTTTGACATTATCTTAATGCTAAAATGAATGTTGTGATGGACCTTTAGAGAGTGTTATTAATCATAAAATACGATGGTCAGTTTTGGCAATTTCAAGCACGTTTTTGTCTTTTGTCTACGTTTATTTCTTGAGTCTACTTTTCTCATTCCTTCTTTGTCTGATTCGCTAAAACAACCCCTCGGACTGCGATATGTTATTTTTTTTTGTGGTCTCGCTGGAGAAATTGTGAGAATGGATTTATGGGAGACTACTCCCAATGGAATACAGTCCCATTGATACTTCCTTCTACTTCTGTAGTTTTTCTTCGGTTTACTCGATATACGCACAGACTCATAAATAGACACAGGAAGAGAATGCGCAGTTTGTCTCAGAATTGCAGGGTATTATAGGAGGTTGTATAATGGTAGCCCACAACTGTCTAGCAATTCCACTCATTCTCTCATTCCATCTTTATAGAGTTACTAGGCACCCTCGAATGTTCTCTCTGCGCCCTTTCTCATTCTCTATCTTTCATGCAATTCTGTTTTTGGCTGGTGCACTGTAATAAAGACGCTCGCTTTCGTCTTCTCAAACTTATTCACACGGATACAAAGAAATAACTGGTGTCCCTTCCTGTCTAGTCACAGTTTCTATAGATTTTATGACCAAACATTGATCGTATGAGCATTGGGCCTTGGCTGAGTCCCTGGGAAAAACTTCAATACCACCACTTTGTCTCGTCAAACGACCATTTCCAATATTTATTGGAATATCAGCTTCATTTTATCAACCAGTTCTATTCAAACTTTTATCTCAATTGAATTTCCAATTCGAGTTAAATTATCACATATTCTGCCATCATTTATACATGGAGAAAAAGAGTTTTGGAAAAAATATCAACCATTTCAGCAGCAATAAATTTTTATTGGATGCGTTTAATAAAATATTTTCGGAAATTAAGAGGAAATGGAAAGCAGCTTTATCGATTGTAATTTCTCCAATAATCATATTTGGTTGGGTTTATTAATATAAAATTAATAAATCTCACTAACTCTAGATCACTGTAAGTGAATAAAGTTTATTTAATCATATAACTCTTACAGGGACTGTAGAGACTTAATGAATGTGCCCATGAAATACTTCCGTTATTTACAAGCAGATCTTCTTCTTACGTAATATAAATATAAGCAAGACATACACTCTAGCTAACTTCCGCTAACAGTTCGCTCCGAGACTGTTCGCTAATTACCGGCCATTAATAAATATTAGTTTCAACGAAACTTGGAAGATGGATCCCCTAGGGGCCGCAAGCTGGGAGGAATTATCGCATTAGATATAATTACACTTCCTTTCTGTTACTCCAATCTTTATTACACGATAAAAACTCATTTCTTCCACTTCTCTTCGATATTTTTTGCCCTCCTCTGAGCTTTGGTTGCGTGTGTCTCGTAAAGTCAATTTTTTGTCTTGGGCACGTTCTTAGTTGGTGAAAAAAAAAAAGAGAAAGAAAAACTCGAAGCTTTCTCGTAACTTTTTGATCACATTACCACCGCCTGCAAGGGATTTAAAGGCTCTTGCCCTATTTCTATACTCCTATAACTCGCTAACACGTAGATGAAAGATAGTTGCTTTTCCCTGTTTCCATTTTACCTTTTGTTACTTAAACTTTTACTTCTATTGTTTCATTATCATGAAATTAATTGATCTTCTGAGCTTCTTTGATTAGTGTTGAAGTGATTTTTACTGTTCTACGTCAGATATCTCTTACAATTTGACATATATATTGTAATTAAGTTTGCGATATTGGAATTTTCATTAAAAGGTTTTAAGTTTTATAGATTGAATTATATTACTGCTGATAAGATTTATCTATTTCTGTAGGATAGTGATAGAGTTGTTGAAGAAAGATTAAAGGACTCATATAAAGTAGCTTACAGCCTACCACTAGAAACTTTTGTTCATGATCTTGTTATGAGGGAAAAGTGGACAATTTACAAGTTCCGCAATTTACTCTCAAGTGTTTCGTCGTCGCGTAAAGTTGGCCCTCATTATTCGATAGTTCTTGAGGAGAAACAAGTAGATGGTAAAGTGCTAACACCAGTGATGGTGAAGAAGTACTTTGAATTATTAAAATAAAAAAAAAAGTAAGTCAAGGAGCATCCTTGGTCCTTTGTAGGAAGTTTGCGTCGGTGAGGAAATGTTCTTGGCACGACAACCTGAAACTATGTTTACTCATCAAGAGAAATATTTTCCTTAATGAAATACACATTCAATTTCTCTTTATTTCCATCCAGGAAATTTATGTAATTTCCTTTTATTACAACTAAAAATATTGAAACTTTTCAATTAACTTGAAAGACATTGCTCTTCTAATCTGATAACAATGAAATACTTGTCAAGTAAGATGATATTTTGAGAAATAAATATAGCTATTCATAGATTATATTTACTTGATAAAGTTATTTTAAATCAAGAATATCGAATATAGCTGGAATAAAGTAATTGTATAAAACTAAATTCGCAAAAGTATAAAATAGCATTACGAAAAAATATTGAGATTCTTATATTGAAGTTTCTTCTGTATTTTTCAATACTTCTGAGTATCTTTTCCTCTTCTTTCCATCTTAACTATGAGCACTAAAAGAAAATCAGTAAAGAAAATAATAGACATGGAAATCGATAGACAAAAGTTGGGAAAGTCAGTGACTAAGTTCCAGAAGTTGGATTGGGTAATGCAGTCATAATAATCATCTTGGATTGAGAAGAGGAAAGAGGAATAAGAAAAAAATGGTGAATTGAAGAAGAGAGTAACGGGAATTGCCGAGTACTGGTGATTCAAATTTAATCGAAATTCGATAAAGGAATGGTGAACGTTGAGACACAGGCGACAAAGATAAAGAGAATGAGCCAGGGTGACCAACCAAGAAACTTATTCTACGGCCAATTAGGCTAAATCGCATGTCAATTATGCGAATTGCACATCTTATCTTACGGTTTAATTACCTGTTTGATTAATGGCATAATTTGACGTGGACGATACCACATTAATATTTTCCAACTGAATGGAACGAGTTATCTTCTAACTAATTTCCCGTCTACAAAACGGTATATTTTTTTGCTTTTTGTTCATTTTATTGCTATAAGGATTTATTCTTCAAGTAAAATGTCTCTACATACTTTGATTATATGTTAAAAAAATTCATCATAGTCTTGAACATATCTTTAAGTATTCAATTTGGAATACTAAATGACATCTTTTTTATGTATTATTGCTATTTAATCGTAAAAATGACTTATAAGAAAATTTTATTTACTATATTACAGCAGTAAATGTTGAAGAGAAATAAAATAAAAATTATTGAGGGTTTTTTTTTGTGTACAACAAATAATAGTTTTATGGTATATTGATCAGTCATCATACAATAGTTCAATAAACAGAATAATTTTATTGGTACCTTTATTGTTTTTTTTTTATTCAATTTTTATTTATATTAAGAATTAAATAGACCAGAAAAGTACTAGAATTGTAAGACTTACTGAAGCTCCGCACGTTTATCGAATAAATATGAATTTGTAACTAGGCCAATGGCTCTTCGCCGTGAATAAAGGGGAAGAAGGAGAGTTGTAATAAAGAAGTTAAATTGTCTACAATAAGAAAAAAATGTCAAAGTTGTTTTAAAAAACGTTGAAAATAAAATGATTAGATGCTTGACCAATATTCGATTTGGTCATTTTAAATCGTAATGTTTAAAAATTACACTTTATGATAACGTACTCAAAGTGAAATATTTTTAAGATAAGACGAACTCACGACTTTATGAAGTTGTGCAATATAAATGGCTGCGTTGCCAGTTTATTAATGGGTTACGTGACTGGCATTGTGAAAAAAAGTAAAAGAGGTCGAATGAAGAGTCGGAAGAAATGTAACTATTGGAAGTCATAATTTTCCCTTTGCTTCCGGGACAACATTTGCTCTCATTTTATTTCATCCGCACAATTTCTTTGGGACGAAAAATATCTGTTCTTCTGTAATTCATTATTATTACTGTATAAGTAATAAATGCCACTCTTTATCATTTCCATATTTACGACAATGATTCAAATTAAATGAAACGATTATCATATTAGCTGTCATTTTTATAGTTAATTATTCAAGGTGTAAAACATTCAAGTACTATTAAATGAAATGATACTATTATGAGCCATTAGTGAATTAATGTAAACAGTAACAAGTTGAACAGTGTGAAAGTAAGTGAATATTTTTAATTAAATTTCGAGAAATTGCAAGTTATTTTTCTTTCTTTTACTTGTTACTGTCATCCGCAAATGTAGAGCTAACAACTGCGACAGCATTCCACTACAAATTACAAAGTCAAACGAACCATAAATGTTATTTCGCGTGACCCAGTAGTCAAGTGTGCCTATGTATATTGCTACGCGAGTTTGATGACTACAATTACAGGTATATATGTGCGACGTCTGCTACTGATGCGAGTGTTCAACCCCTTGTACTGCGATAGAACTTTGTTGACACAAACTAATAAAGACGAGCAGGAATATCTGGACACAGATGTTGGCACAGTAATAGCAAAATCCTCGTCACGTATCTCTTATCATTTATTTATTTTTATACCTTTTTTGTGATAATTGAAACATTATAGCAGTCAAAATGATATCAAATTTTTATTCATCTTGTTTTGTTTGATTAAAAAATTCATTCAAATATTTGGAAGTTTAGAAATATATTTGCATTAATTACCCGTATAAAGAAATTTCGTTCCCTCACATTCCCCTCGTGGGAGTATGGGGAACATTTGGGAAACGAAATTTTTTTTTTTTTTTGGAAAAGTTTTCAAAAACTGTAAGACATACAAATGTGCATAACTTCTGTGCTAATGATGCTATGGGGTTGCTCAAGGGCTCAAATAAAAGATTTAGACAAAAGCGTAAAAGTAGATACAGTGAAAATTATAATTATAGTATAATTAATGCTACAATTAGAGCAAGTTCCCGTTTTATCCCATTTTATGAGTGAAATAATTAATTTTTCATATCTTTGATCTGACTCCGTATTTAAAGGCATTGAGACGAAGAGAATGAGCGGTCAAACTTGAAAATCGGACATCTTTGATTTTTCGACCCTAAAAAAAGGCAAGACCCCTTTCCATTTTTTTCATCCAAAAAATAAAAGTTCTACGATTTTCAAGCTTGACCACTCATTCTCTTCGTCTCAATGCCTTTAAATACGGAGTCAGATCAAAGATATGAAAAATTAATTATTTCACTCATAAAATGGGATAAAACGGGAACTTGCTCTAATTGTAGCATTAATTATACTATAATTATAATTTTCACTGTATCTACTTTTACGCTTTTGTCTAAATCTTTTATTTGAGCCCTTGAGCAACCCCATAGCATCATTAGCATAGAAGTTATGCGCATTTGTATGTCTTACAGTTTCTGAAAAATTTACCGAAAAAAAAAAAAAAATCCGTTTCCCAAATGTTCCCCACACTCCCACGAGGGGAATGGCAGGGAACTTCCCTACTGCGAAACATCTGGGGAACGAAATTTTCTTTAAACGGGTATTAAAATATTTAATGATAAAATAATTTGAATATAATTCTTATCTCCGAAAATCATTTGGATAATGTTTCATTGATAAGTATTAGTATTTCCTGATTATGTATAAAACAACGAATTAAAATTCGTGTTTATATTTCATCAAAGCAATTTAATTGAAATTTGCAAGTTTATTTAAGCCATTTACTTCCTTTTTTACGTTAAATTTCATTACAAAATTACATATATTAATCTTCACTGAATATTTCAAATACTTAATAATTTTTGATTCAATTAATTTCTTGACAAGTTTGTTCATGTACATGTGGATAATTATCTATTAATAATTTATTAAGCTTAATTAAAAATATATTCCACTAATTCATTTATTAAAATTCAGTACAGTTTTTTTACTTAAAAAATGAACTAACATTTGAAAGTTTATTAGGAATAAATAAAAGATTACTATCAAATTTTAATATAAATCTGAATTATTAATTAATATTTTTCCAGATGGAAATTAAATATATACAATCACAACAGCTTCCTGTATCTCGGATCTTCAATTATATTTACTTCTAAATGTTTTCCATCGTCCTAGAATGAGTGGTTTTTTTACAAAGCAAACAAATTGATGGAATTTTACTTCTAGAGAGGAAGATGAAATGATACATTTTGCAGGAAATCAAATTTCCGAGAATAACAGGTCTTTATCAGAGAACCGCGTAATATCCTCGGATTTGGACGGAAATCGAGCAAATGAAAACCTTCCGTCAGCAATTGAGAGCAATCGTATTTTGATGGTCGTTAATGTGAACTCTTTAAAGTAATTCATTTTAAACTTGTTATCAAATCATTTTATTCTTTCAATTGTTCATTTGTTTCATTATTCGATTAGTGAAAAAAAACAGTGTCAATAATTGGCGGAATCACGTTTTATAACTGTTTGTTCCAATGTGTATAATATATTGGAATATATCTAATTCACATACATCCGCATTTATTAATAGATAGCAAATCAATGCAGGATATTTGCAGCATGGGTTTCCCCTTTGGTTGTCATGCCAACTACCATGTGACACGTTACGTATAATCCTTGCTTAATTTAGGTCGTTTTAGTTTTTAATATAAAAATAAATAAAAGTATCTTTCAACATTTTTATTATGTTAAAAGCATAGAGTTGTGCAACTCATATTCTTTTAATTTAAAACATTTCGACTTTGATAAAAAATGTTTTCATTTATTTATCTCCCCCGAGTACAAAAACTTTGGTCACATTCTTACAATAATTCATAACTATTTTTAGTAAAAACAGTGTCATAAAAATTTATTACAGAGATACTGATAATAAAGCTTGCGAAAACAACAATTGAGGTAAATTTTATCACTTGTGGAAATAAATGATATTTTTCATAAGAGTTGGAAATAATAATTGTGTATAGCGAGATTGAGAGAAGAATAGGATGGAGTAGACGAATGTAAGACTTAGGGGAATGAGCTTGGTTAAGAGCTATACAGTGTGCAATTCCACAATAAACTATGAGCAACCAGTAGGTTGAGAGATCCTATCGACTTCTTATCTACAGTTCTAGGGAATTTTGTAGACTGCTTGGCTTGCCAGAGACTCGAGGGTTGATGCTTGGGTATGGTTAGAAGAGCATTTTGTGAGCTGGTATGATAAGCGAGACGCAAACAACCGCGAAACCAGAATTTTTTTTACTGAATCCCACTAAAATATGGATTTTTCCAACTTCTTTTGATGTTATTCTCTTTGATGATCCTAACCACTGTTTTAATAATATAAATGGGGGAGGCGTAAAATGACTGTCAATTTGTTTGGAAGAGAAAAAATATTCAGGATTTTAGTCTTTTAGAAGTTTTAAGAAAAATATTTTACTTGCGGATTACTTTTTTTTTGTAACAGTATATAGTCAGAAAATTGCATCTGAGATATAAAGAAGGTGTACGTTTGCTTGACTTGGTTTAAGAAGCTTCCTTTCTTTTTTTCTTTTTTTTTGCTTACCCTGTGTCTGGTTGGAAATTCATAAAGCATGAAGAAACATAATTTTACGAAAGCCCACTTTCAACCTCCAGTCTTATGCTTTCATCCTAAAAGATTTCTAAGGAAGAATGAATAACGTCTGATTCGCTCAGTGAAAATCGAATACTTGAAGTTTAAAAAAAAAAAAATTGATAATAAAAAACGAGGTCAAGTTTGCCAATTTCTATATTACTTTTAATCCGATTATTGTTATAAAAAATAGTTCACATCCTACCACAAATCAGGATTATTTTATTTTCAAATTACACTGCTATAAAAAAATATTACGTCAAATGCGAACAAAGTAAACTCATTATTGCAAGGTGTTATATATTTGTGTATACACTTGATATCTAATATCTATACACACGAAATTCTATCGTAGCGAGATTTCTTGCTGGAACTTCACCAAGTCTATCTTCCTTTTTTTCACTTGGTTTCGAGAGAAGTATAAGAATGCTGCCAATATTATCGGATTTTTCTTACTACTAAAACTCCAATGTCTTCCGCAATGGTGCGGTAACGATCGAGTCTCGAAAGGTAACCTTGTTCGATTTCTTATCAACTTTAAGAAATCGTGTGAGTAAAGAGGATAAAATACAAAAACATTAAAAAAATAAACACCAATAAGTGTCGAGACGTTCAACGGTCACGTCTGCCTGTTACATACTTTTACTACTTGAAACTTAATGCATTTACTTTGTTAATTCAATTCTTTACTGATTATATTTTTTTTTCTGTCATCGATTATTTGTAATCTTCTTTATATTTGACACAAAACAATCTATTTTAATCGAATTCTGTATTAATACAAGATTTATCAAAACGGATAGATGAATAAAATAGTTTATATTAAATTAGATGAATCGACAAAATTTTAATGTCTCGCAATGCTATATAAGCAGCATGAATATGTAATTATGTGCTTCTCAATGCTTGTAGCACACCACACCAAGTAGATAACATTAACGAGTGGCGCATTGCGAATTCAGGGTTCGCAACGACTCCCTGTGGTATTGTTCAAAGAAGCCTTTTCAATTTTCGCTCAGTTCTAACCATGTGGTATTTCGAGTACACGTTGGCACGTCGATGAATAAATCATCGTGTAACCAACTGAAATGAACGCAAAAACCAAACATCCACATTCGCAAAAAGTCCCATTCGTTTCATTATTTTTTCAAAATATTTTTAAACTTTAGAATAATTTTTTTTTATTTTTTAATCAACAGTACCATACGGGTATGTAATGAAATTGCTAATTTTGCGAAAGACTAAAGAAAAAATAATTCATATGAAACTATTTGCAACTTTACTTTGTTCTATGCATGCTGTTGCATCAAGTTTTGAAATGAATATACCATATTTTATAATGTTTTTCATTTAAAGTTATCTTTCACTGTAAATGTATAAATAGTGTGGTCGAATAATTGCTAACAAACTAACAAGGATTTTCTCATCAGAGCTGTAAAATCCAAGAGTAGTGGGCAACCTCTGTGGTGACGTGCAACTTGTGCAGTAGAACAGAAATCGCAAGTACATATATCTTACTTGACTTTTCGTCTAGCGCCATAAATCTTTCTCACTTATGTCTAATATTCTTTGTCTGTATTTACCCATGAAGTTTTTTCTGTTCGTGATACTCCGATCAATCGAAAATCATTTAAAATAAAAAATGGATAAATAAATTTGATAGGATTAATTAAAATTCACGGACAAAATAATACTGTAGATATTTATTGATTTTTTAATCAGTATATTTATAACACTGATTATATTTTTGATTATTAGTATTGGCACGTGATGGAAACGCTTGATAGACGATTGAAAACATTGCAATGGTGTAAATTGTGTTCGCCTTGCGCGCTTGCGACGAGATAAAATTGTTTTCGCAGCGGGGTTGTCTCGGTCAAACGAATTGGGGGCGTTCGTTCAACTGAATTGGATGGGGTATAAAATTATTTAGTCGGCTGATTCTCAGTTAGTTGATTATATTAAATAATCAATATAACATTTATTAACAAATGCCTATATACATTTGAGACCAGTTAAGGAAATTGATTTAAACATTTATACATTTATTGATAAAAGTAAAATACAGTTGATATCTTTTATTTTCTTTTTATCATTATTATTTAATAAAGACAAGCTAATTAAAAAAACTGGTTGTATAACATTGTGTATATTCGAGTAAATTAAAGCAGGAGAATACTGAGTTTAAATTCACCACGAAAAAAGGCATGTTAGATCAATGCATGTGTGGTCAACGTCGGGGCATTGTGGAACCTTGCCATTGTCCTTTCACGCATTGTGTAAGCCTTATCCTGTTCCTTTATCTCCAACTGACGCTTAGATATATTACATTTGTACACGTGGTCTACACGTGTAAAATCCCGGAAGCTATATGTGCAGCCTGTTAGAATCGATTTCTTAATCCAAATATAAGAGAGTAATTTCTATGGTGAAAAATGGCCCTTAAATGGCTATATTACGAGGATGAAAATTATTGGAAAAAATTTCAAATATTATTCTAGTGAGTTCAATTTACCAATTAATTAAATAATTGGATGACAATTTAATTACAGATAAAAGGGCAGTAAGTGGTGCATTAAAAATCTATTTACTCATTATTTTTGTTATAATTATAGAGAAAAAGCTTCTGTCAATAAATTACAGAGAATGTCGTAGTGGTATTGGCTGGCTGATTGCCGAGTTATGAACGACCTCCATAGTAACAATAGCGTTATCTCTCTCTTTGACCTCTTCTATTTACCTCATCCCTACGTCCTTGTCGCTGTTAATGACGGACTATAGTTAATTGTCTTGCGTCCATATTTCACTAAGTCTCTTTGATTTGGAACTTCAGTGGTCAATTTCAGTTTGAGAATCACCAGCTAAGCATACAAATTAGTTCATATCCTTCTAATTAGTCCATAGAACTTTATAATCATCCTTTTTACATAGAGCAAACTTGTTAAATCAAAATTAAGTAATAAAATAATGAAGTAGTAAGTGAAATTTATATTTATTGACGTTTATGTATTTTTAATAACTATTACAAAACGTTTAATTCCAAAAATCCATAAACTGTGGTTTAGTTAATTCATAATTTACCTCAAAAATATTGCTGCAACAGGCATTTTGCTGATATTTGTTATTAATAAATCGATAGCGTATTTTTGTTGAAAAAGTTGTAATAAAATGAATATTTACTCAGCTCTAAATATTAAAAATAATGAAAATTTATTTACATGCTGTTAATTGAAACTTAGCGACCTTTTTTCTGATTATATTTAATTAATATTTTTAATTATTTACAAAGGCTGCTGTTGAATTTATCACTGAAAAAGTACATTCAGATTGAGATACTCTAACAAAATGATAGTTATTCTGTTGGCTTACATGAGCATTGAAGGGCTGCACAAAAAGCCACCACAAAGCTCATAACGTCGATAGAGTGATTTTATAACTTGACTGGAGGATCCGGAAAGAGTTTGTGGTTGTTCCAGTAGGGTTTGAATTGTGCTAATATTGTCTGTATTGACCACTATATAGCTCGGCAAAAGGTAAGAGAGCTTCAGAGGTAGAAACCACAATGTGTATACGAGCATCATAAAGTTCCTTTATTAGTCGGTAGGGTTTCATTATTTGAACCCATTTTCTGACTGTTCACTGGAGGATGCTCAACTGTGCGGCTATGAAAGAGCTGGACTTACGCGTAACAAAAACAAGAACCAAGAGATGACCCCGAAAATGAGAAAGCAAAAGAGGCTAGGATGAACAGACTAGACTTATTACGTTTGCTTTGGGAGAAATGCCAGTGTAAGAGTAACCCTCGTGGCTAACTTATACTACGCAGAGCATTGGCCTCGGAAAGAGAGTCTTTTGCGAAAAAATAAATGACACGAGAGTATATAGAGGATGAGGAAACGTGTCGAGTGTCACTTTTGTACTTGCTCTTTGTCTCTATTTCCTTCCTTTCTCATTCACTTTAATGTTCCAAGTTGTAAACTTACCCTATAAAATAACTATCTTCTTTTTATAAATTTGATAAGAGATAACAAAAAAGTGTTGATGAAAGTTTGTAATTATTCGAGTAATTATCAAGAGATATAGTGAGCAAAAAATACTGTGTATCAATAATAACTGTTTTCTTCATGAGAAAAAAAATACAAGGCCTATACAAGACCAAGCTTGTTCTGCAATTTTCCCGGAAATTACAGTTTCGAAACGACAACTTTTGAGACTCGCTTGAGGCAACTCAATCATTGGACGTGCCCAACCGGGTAACGTTTGCTGCTGTTTCCGAGAGGGCTTTGTCGTTTTCCTCTTTCTCCTTTATCTCCCTCTCTCTCTCTTGCTTTTCATCTCCTGTACTCACTCTTGCTCTTCGGTACATTTCGCACAGGACTCTCTGGTGAAATCAAACATTGTCGAGTTCGCCACGCAACGTGGTTCGGCTTAAACAAACTTTGTTTAGCGATCCAAAGGTAATCGTGAGTTCTATGGCTTTCCTGACTGAACCGTCCTTCTAATAACATTGTTCTAGGATCATTTTGCTTCAACTCGTAGTATTGCTATTTCTAATAGCCTGCAAAATTTTCAATTGACTGTAAATTAATTGCGACTGTGATTGAATCACTAATCTACTATTTTACATAGAATATCATCAGAGATTGTATTCAGTTAATTGCTGGAATGCACTTTAGCTTGATAAATATCATTAAAACTATTTCATATCAATAAAAATAGTGAAAACAAATTCGTCTTGTATGACAAACAATTGAAATAAGTGTTTTCTGTAAACAGTCAGCATCTTTAATAGCTGTCTTTTCCAGGCTATATTTTTCTCTTGGATATAGTCGATTATTTCACGTGATGTACTGGAGGTTGTCATGGTAACTGTAAACAAAGACTTATTGACTTACTCGTATTCCAAGTGATTTGAAATACCAGTTAACTTTTTGCTATCCGATAAACGTGTTGCTGATGTCGAGAATAACTTGCAGTCAAGTGGAAACTCATCAAAGAAAGCAAAGCGATGTTACAACAACCGCGAATATTCCACTTGGATACAGAGTACATCAACAATCTTCCAGTGGTTATCAAGAGCACCTAAGTCAATGCAGTTGTGGTGATATTCGTATGCTTGAATTTAACCAAGAAACTAAAATATTTGATGCACTTAAACCAACAGGTATATTTACTATTTTCATGTGACGTCTTTTATAAATTAGATAATAAACATCTTTCAGCTAAAGGGAGGCAACTTGGGAAGTTTCTTCCAAGTATTGAGTCTGAAGAGAAAACTGACAAAATAATTTTAATAAATAGAATTCAAGACTACATTAAGCGAGGTCAGTAGCAGCTGTTGCAAGTAATTAATCATAATTTTATTATGATTTATGAATCAGTATTATAATTATATTAAGAAATATGTTAATTATAATGCATAATGTGAGAAGGGTTTATTAATGCATGGAACATAACTTTAGGAAACTCTATTATAGTTGTACCGTAGATTGAATTATATTCACGACTACTGACCCTGTATTGTTTTCGGTTGAAAGGTATGACAGCGTACGAGGAAGATATCAATACTCGAAGAGAGAAGTTACGTGCCATGATTCAAGCAGAGGAAGCTGAGTTGACACAGGAGCTCGTCAATCAAGCTCATCGATGCCAAGCCTCTAGGGACAGAGAATTAAGGAAGGACATTGATGAACAGAGAATACGAGAGGAAGAACGTCAGCGTATGCTGGTAGCAGCTTTAAAGAAAAGACAACAGCTACTGGAAAGATGTCCTGAAGTCAGGGATAAAATTTCACGAGAAATGACCCGAGGTGTCAAGTATTCCAACCTCGCACAGATATTGGAGAAGTCCTCTCGCTTAAGAGAGGAAAAGCAACTGGATACTTTGTGGCACGAGATCATGTTGAGGAATAGTGAGAATCAACGTCGCAAAGAAGAGGAAGACCGCAGAAAGCGTCGAGCTATTGACAAAGACACAAGTCGCATTTTGGAACAGCAAATAGCTCGAAGATTGTATTCTAGAGAAGAAACACGTCGTGAGCGTGAGCAGGAGAGACAAGAGCATGAACATCTTCGAGCTCAAGTAAGGGCCGAAGAAGAGCACAACTTAACGCAAAAGCAGACAAAACGCGAGCAACTCAAGAGGGACTTAGAAGAGCAACTGATGTTAGCAAGGAGACGTCTTGCTGAGAGCGCTCGTCAGGAATCTGAAACTGCACGAAAGCTCAAGGTTGAAAGTGAGGTACAGTTGAAACAGGAAAAAGAACAGATCGCGAAATCTGCTGAAAGTTTTAAGAGAGAAATGACGGCTTATATGAAGAGTTTAGCAGAATTGAGGGCACAAGAAGCAAAAAGAGATGCTGAAGCTAGTGCGATTATTGAGCAATCTGCTAAAGATGCTCAAGCTAGACGAGATTTTGCTATTAAAAGAGACAAAGAAAAGAAAGAAAGTATTTTTCAAGAATTTATTGCTGAAAGGAAAAATCAATTGAAGGTTAAAAGAGAAATTGAACAGGAGCGAGAAAAACTCTTGAAGGAAGAACAAGAAATAAATAAAAAAAATACTGAACTTGATGCTGCTGCATGTTTCGCTGAAACTAGAAGAAAACGCGAAAAGGCATTGCAATATAGACTCGAGCTACAAGCTCAACTTGAGAATCAACGAATGACGAAATGTAAAGATCTCAAAGAGAATGCAGAAAAATATCAGAATAGTGTGAAAGAAGAAGAAGAAAAATATCAAGAGCTCAGTCAAGAATTACTTGGTACATCAAAAATTATTACACCAAATGCATTCAAAACTATGCAAAAATGTGCAATACTTTCAAATCCTCAACGAAGAACTCATGTTCAGTTGTCATGATAACAGAGTATTTGCTATATAATAATGTTAAAAAATTTTTATCTCAACTTTATAGAGAATTATGTATATACAATTCGTTGTAACAATCATTTGTCATATTGTACAATAAATTATTGGTAGAAGTCAATATTTCTTTTATACATGTATCGGAAAATATGTATTCCATGCATTAAACATTCTCGTACCATTTTTTATGATTCGATACGCACACCAATCCACACGTGTGCAAAAAAGAGAGGGTGAAATGGGGATTGATCCTCTTTTATAAAGTATGTAATCGTATAACATACAGAAATGAGGGTAAAAAATTGATGTATCATTGTAATTCTTATTATACACATTG
Organism: Chelonus insularis; assembly: GCF_013357705.1. Taxonomy (NCBI): domain Eukaryota; kingdom Metazoa; phylum Arthropoda; class Insecta; order Hymenoptera; family Braconidae; genus Chelonus; species Chelonus insularis. Next base: position 895,639 of record NW_023276487.1, on the reverse strand, counting down.
TTTAAATGTTGTGATACAATTTATTTCAATTTTATTGCATTTTATGACTCAGTGAGGAAATCTGATAAAATGTCTGGCACAATCAATAGTTTGGAAGAAAATTAAACAAATAATTGTCAAATTTCATTCGAATATGAAAGGATAAAAAATGGAATATTATAAATTTTTATTCATCACTTTTTGAATAAATGTCATTCGAAACATTACTTTATGCAAACATTTGTTTTTCTCACGAGATTTTTAACCATTGCCCAAGATATTCAACTGAATTCACTAAGGTAAAGCAACCTTTAACACAGATGCTCGCTATAGTTTATTTTAATATTTCAGCAGAGAGTAGAACGATGCATACCTGGGGGAATGACACTCTCAGTTTTTCTTTTCACTGACTTCTATCTGGTCACGAGCAGTTTCTGTCCCGAGTGACAGATTCGCAACTACATTTGACAGCTTTTTGAACTTTACGAAAGTTGCAATTGAACAAAAAGCAGGAAATATCTAACTTTTGAAAAATGAATATGGAAACGATAATTTACATATCAAACTTCAGATGTACCAGTTATACTTTTCTTACTTTAAAATTTATGCATTTATTTACATGAAGGTAAATATTGTTTTATCCTCATCAATGGAACATAATTTGTAAAGAAATTACTTCATAATTATTTCAACTTTTTACATCAAGCATTTTATAATAGACCATTAAAAGAATAAAAAGAATATTATCTTAATAATTAGGTTCCTCATGGCATACTTTAATTCATTTATTTTTACATTAAACAAAAAAAGAATTCATGCCCCATAGAAATTAAAGTTAAAAAATGAGAGCATTAATTTCTAAAAATAGTTTTGATGGTTCTCTTGATAAATGATATAATTTAATGAATGAAGGAGTAAAAAAAAGACAGGTTGGCTGATGAAACTCACCAAAATTCTTGGTAACAAGAAAGTTTATGTCACTAATGAAATAATGACACTCTGATATTCCAATTACATTAATTAAATTTGTTTCTTTGGTTGAAGAAAAGACTAAGATATACGTGCGACATTCCTTAAGATCTTCCATTCCGGCAACGCCCGGTCTTTCTTCAGGCCCAAGCCGTCCATCCAAGTTTTTGCTAGATGGTTCAAGTCCCACGAGTGCCCACATAACCACATGAAACCTGTCGACGAGTAGAGCTTTTTCTCAGTTTAGTGCTCTACTATTTCTTGTATCATCACGTCTAATTGCCTTGGTGCAATTCTGCTAAAATATTTCTGTGGTTAGTAGCTTCAGTCAGCACCTTATCCACTTGCTCATATAATCCAAGTCTTTAAGTTTACTCTTTTAGGTTGAGTTTGAAAATTCCTTCAAGTATATTAGTTTCACCACTTCTCTTATACCCTTGATCATTTTTAACTCGAGTATTTAACACAGCAGCATCATTAATCTGATAGTTTAACTCAACTTAGCATAAATTCTTATCTACTTGTACTTCTCCTATGAATAAACTGATGCATCAATTCACGAAAATTCCACTTCACTTTCAATGTTCAAGAGTGCAAGCTACAGAAAGATTTCACTTTAAACTTGAAAACTGCAATAAGATTTCCCATCGAGTCCTGCATTATTATCGACTCAGGTATTTTCTTGGAAAGATTTGACATATATAAAAATGAGATAAGGCACGTATCTACGTGTAATGTTACTTTTCGAGGTTTAATGACTTTCTGAAGGGTGGTAAAAGTTATAGCTTAGCAATAATACTTATCAAAACTGTTATTTCTAAAATTATTTTTAGATTCAATATCTATATTTCACGTTCTCCAAATAATGAGAATTTAAATATTCTAGTATTTACTGAAAACATATAAATTATTGAAGCTTCCTTTTATCAAGGAAATTTAGATCAAAATGGTTGGATTTAAAAATATCATATATTATTGAAGTAGTCAATTTTAAATGAGCAAAATAACTTAACTGATGATAAATTTAGAATTAATTCATGTTTATTGTATTAAAAAGTTCACGAATAAATAATGAATTTAAGAACTAGTTTCCTGACTCTCATTGCTAACTGATGAGATTTTTCAATAGATCATTTAATTTAATATTAGTAAGTTAAAACAGCTACTTAATGCGTTTTTAATTTGATTAATTATCATTGTTCTAATTTAAATAAAAAGTAAATTAAGTAATTATTCTCATTTATGTATAGCAAGTTCAGCTGATGATGATAATATGGGTGTTGTGTTGGATTACTTCAACTTTACCAAAGCTCTTTATGTAATGCTTGGGATTGAATGAATGAAAAGTCTTGAAGTCGATATGTGTCTCTGAAGTTTCCAACTTTAATCCTGCGCGTCAGAGCTCAGCTCATACAGGGTAAATAAACGAGATTAATTCTATAGTAACCGGTTATATACTGTAAAGCTGACGTATACATAGATGCGAGCTCAAAGTTAGTCATGCATAGTGCATGATAAATATTAGTAGCGTCCGTTTAATGTACGAAAATCCGTTTCACTAGCCTTCATTCATTGAATTTACTACTGGAAAATTTTGATTTAACAACAATCTGTATGCTTTAAATAATTTATTGCCTCACAATCTTCCATCATGTTGATACGAGAAATAGGACCATATGTATCCCATTGTATCTTCGAACATAAAAAATGAATTCTATTTGTTAACAACTACATTTCCATAATAAAAAAAATTAATCATTAATCAAAATATAATAAAAATAATAATAATAATAATCATCATCACCAACTTATTAAAATCTAAATAAAATGTTGACTGTTCTCCACCGTACACTCAATAAATATGTTTACTGTAATTGAAGTATTTTCTTTTCCCATTTAATAATAAAATAATTCCTTTGCTTCACAAGATCTCAAAGAAGAAGAGAAGTTTTCCGGTTGAATAATTTATCTTAACTGACTGAGGCCTCTGAACTTATGCTTTATAGACATCCTACGCTACTATATGAGTTCTTAAAGAGAATGATCCTTTTACTTTCCTCGGGGGATGTCCTTTTGACGGTAGCACCGTTGTCGTCGCGACCGTCTCCGTCAACATTGCATTAATCTTCTTCTTTCATCCCTTCTTTTCGTAACCATCGTCTTATTGAAAATTCTACCAAGCGTTTCGCATAGTTTTTTCTCACTCGACTTTTTACATTGGATCCGACAGACTAGGCAGACGTTCCATGGGGAGCTTCACATGGCCTCTTTCCGAGTCGATAGCGTTATCAATCACTAAATGTCTCGTGTGTCTTGTTGCTCCACGCATGAGCGCTTGCGACAACCTGGAGCTTGCATCAATGGCCATGTATGTTAATAAACCATGACGTTACACGTAAAGTATAAATAGAGCTGGCGTTTGGAACAATATACTTCATCAATGTATATTTTAATTATTTATTTTTAATGATCATGTAATTCTATGGTACCAATATTTTAAATGCTGTTCGTTAATTTATTTGGAATTTTTCAAAGAACTTAACCTGGCTCAATTTTTCTTCTGTACTATCTACTCCTTTTGTGCTCTCAACTTTCATATATATTACAGATAGAAGGGTCACTCAAAAGCTCGAAGATGCCTTAAGGCATGCTGCAAGCATAATACAAAATTAATTTCCTCTTTTCTTCGTACTCTTTTCATCAGAATTCGTCTAAGAAGATAAGCGCTGTTCTTCGAAATTCTTATAACGATATCCTTAGCTTCTTACTGCACCTAATTAATTTCCAAAGTACACAAACTCAAATAATGCTTTGTATTCGCTTTTATACATTTTTATTAAAATTCCAACAAATATTCAGCCTTATAATTTCACCACTCCTTTTTATTAAATTCATAATTAAAGATTTTCAATAATGTTTGATATATTTCTCATATGGAATTATTATATTTTAATAATCAACATTTCAATATAATCATTCAAATATGAAATTCATTTTCATCAATTATTGTAATAAATGTAATAATTTCAAAAGCCAATCATAATAAGATTTATTTTCTTTTTGATATTTTCAAATCCTCGAATTATTTTATTACCTTCCCAAAATTGAATTACGATTATTTTTTCAACTGACAATTGCAGAGGTGCGCTTTCATGTAGTAAAACTCTAGCCACGATACCATCGATCTTTTAAGTTCCATAAAACTAGTGGAGAGCGATAAACTGGCTCGTACATTTGGGGATATATACTAGTAAAGAATGAATTGAAATCAGACCAATGAGTCGAATAAAATAATTCATTTCAATGTAACAAATTTGCTGATTCGTAATTTTTTTTTTCGATATCGATATCAAGACATTTGTGTAATGTTCAATGAAAAATTTGCTTTTCCCAATAGTTTTAATATTGAACTTTTTTTGTTGTTTTAATTTATTTATGAATATTTGTTTATCATCAATCTCTAGCACGATGTCAAAGAGATTGATTATACAATGAAAAATGTTGATATTAGTTGGCGTATTATTTACATTAATCACTCACGACTTCGAGCCAATGTCAACGCCAGCAGTTAGATAATTAGAAGCTGTCTACTTGGTTACCTAAATTAGGAATCTGTTTAGATAAATAACCACTTAGAGAGTGATTAAATAGTACTATTTATTGATGTGTATTCGAAGTAAATTAAACAAATTATACTTTGTAATTAAATACCTTAAAAAAAAAAATTTGAATTTATAATGAAAAAGTAAGATATAGACAAGAATATGATACTTAGTTTTTAAGAAAAATTTAAAATCTTAAAGAATCACACAAGTGAGAGAAATAATTGCATTCAGCCCAGTTAGGACATTCATTGCGTTCATGGAGCATAAGATTACCTAGTTTTCTTTTATTTTACCGCGGATGATTCCTCTCACCTCATTATAATAACACGGAATGTTGAAGAAAAAGAAAAAAATGCATCAAAAATACTCAAGCTCAGAAAAAGCTACACTGGAGAAGTTATTGGGTGGAAATTTTTCAAGCTCTTGAATCTACATTTACCAGGATCATTGCACTGGAAACAATTCAATCCGTTTTTGTGGATTTTTCATTTCTGAAAGTTTATCCAATTCTATCTTAAACCTTTAGACATTACTCTAACTAAAATGAAGTATATAAAATGTATCAGTTACACATTCTATCATATTAATATATCTAAAATAAATGAACTAAAAATATATAATGAATGTAGACCGTCCACTCTACTCATAAGTATCTATGGTATTGACAAATATTGATGATAATGATTAAATATTCAATGATGAGTAAAAAAAAAGTTATTTATTAAAAATAGAGTTGCTTCTTTTTCAGCAACGTTAATTAAAATAATGTTCTACGAGATGAGCGATATCGTTATAATGTTGCAGCACCATGGCGTGTAGTGGATAAGTACTCGCACTGAAGCCTACCATAGAGATCCAAGTGATCCGTAGGGGTTTGACACTGTCGCTAATTAAAACCATGGGTAACCCTTATATTTCCTGCAGACAGTCGTTATTATCGTTATGAGAGTCATTGCAAGGGGTTGTTTCTCCTGTAACATTTTCTCTAATTTTTCCCTTCACGTATAACTGACACAGTCTTCACTCTGATTCTCCAACTTGTTCCCTAGTATTATTTCAATTTCAAAATATTTCACTTTCATCCTTCTCTCTTTGCAATTTCATCCTATTAGAGCGGTGTGTTGTACTAAGAAAAAAGCATAAAAATGGAAAAAAAAAACAATAAAAAGTATTCTAAAAAAATGAATGAAATAAAACAAACGGAGTAAGGAAAAAAATATGTAATGGTATTTTACCACAAACCAGAGAAAACCCCAATGCCAAGAGAATCTCAAAATGAAAGTGAACAGGAAGAAAGGCTTAGATTGTTGAAGTAGTGTACAGCTGATACTATGCTTGTTGGCTATGTACATCACAATAGTACTATGTAGCATACTTCTAAAGCTTGTCTGGCGCGTGAATTCTTCGCGAATCCAATATCTACCAGAATAAGATTGCCTAATGCAATGCACCAATCGTTGTGCTCAGCACATCTCTATCCTTGGCATTCAGCCACGATATGCGTGTGCTGCTACTGAATTTTATTCACGATACAAATGTGACTCACTCTATAATACAACATTTCTGTTTAAATAAATATATGGTTTCATGCACATACATACATTTTTTATCTTTATATGCACAGTAGAAATTTCTTTAGTCTATCTATATACGTATATATTTGTATTAGAGTAAGTCAGATAAATTTCATACATGGAATGACATTGAAAACATTTAAGGATAACAATGATAAAATTGTCCAAACAGTTTTATAAAGTTATAGTAATTTTTAAAAATTAATTATTCATGACTTGAAAGTATAGTAATTATAGTTATAATCTTAACATATAACCTCTGAGGTAAAATTTACGCAAGTCATTATATTTTATTATTTTAATTAATGAAGAAGTGAAATAATAACGTCAGAAAAAAGTTAGGTACGTTAGTTGCACTGTAGTGCGTTGACTTATTCCCTCTACTTGTCGGTTTTTTTCTTCTTTCCTACAACTTTCATTCTGCAATAAAACTTAGTTTTTTCCGCTAGACACGGTGGAACTTGAAAGCAGTGAAACACTTGACTTAACGTATTCGTTTTTCGAATCTCCTATGTATGAAAGGGAGGCAAGAAAGTGTAAAAAATAAAGAAAGTAGAGAAATACTCTAAAACCCCCTTACGCAAAAGATGAATAATCCACAGTGCCCTGTGTCGAGGGTTCTAAGAATGAATAGAAATTTTAATGAATTTCGCATATTTGTAAAATTTTTATAAGAATCTTATAAGCGAACAAAGTAACAAGTAACTTGAGACAAATCATCAATATACTTGAAAATATATACATACTTAACATATTTTGCAAATTGAATAGAATTATTATTAAATATTTTTCCCATATATTTAGCATGAAAAATTTTTACGAGTTTACTATGTTAGCAAATATAATTTTAATAAAAATCGCGTGAATCAAATTTTATTATGACAATTGGTGTACCCTGATTTGATATTCATGGCAATGGGAAAATATAGGATGAGTTAAAAGCTTGAAGAAGATAAAGGTCGACAGTGTTATTGTAGAATTCGTTGAAGCAAGCAAAAATTTTCAAACATGGCTAAATATTCGATGGAATTCATCGTTTACTTTCTTTCAACTTATTTTTCTTTCGTCTTGTGACTTTACTCATCTTATAAACTTGTCTCTTTTTCACATTGAAATGGCATAAACAATCGTACGATAGTGAATAGAATGTTCTCGATGTCCGATAGAGTATTCTCGTGGGATTGAACTTTAGCTTCAGGTTGATATGGTTCTAAAAAGAGATATCAAAGAATCTTACAGCACATTTTCTTGTTATTTCATACTTATATCTTATCCTATCGTTCGTCGAAGAGCTTTCTAAAAATAACCAAGAGAGACAGAGAGTAGAGGAAAAGAAAGTTGAAATGTAAGAGCGAATATACAAGAGGATACTGAGAAAATTTTCTCAAACGAGATCCCAAAGAGGCGGGTGGAATCGCCATAATTTTCTTTAAAATGACGGGCCTAGCGATATTCTCCTATTTCCACCAAAGGTCAGAAGAAATCGAATAGCTTGAAAATGTGATTGAGGTGAGAGAAATGGATCCTAAAATCGAGGCGTGACACGTTAACATAGTTTGCTCGGAAAAATCCGGAAATGACGGTTTTATCAAATGAAACAGGATAGAAAATGAAATAACCCATACAAGAAAATTCACGTGTATAAGTATTTGATGAATATATGATGAAAAAGTATAACTCGAGTAATTTTAGTAAAACAAATAAGAAATAATGGCTATACGAGTTTTAAAAATTTTATTCAACTTTAAATAAAAAGTTGATAAAAGAAGTGAAATATAAAATCATCCCATCAGTCTCTAGAGTCGTATAAAACTTTTTTTTAGAGTCAATATATCATATAAAAACCCAAGAGATTCAAGTTATTGAGCCTTTCTTTATTCCCCTATTTTTTGGCCTTCATCTTCTTTTATTTCTTTCTTCACCCTATCTTAAGATCTATGAAAATTATATCACTTTCTTCAACTACTTGTGATGAGACTAGTCGACGACACATTGATACTTAAAATGTTCGCAAGTCTTTTTATTTTCTAACTTTTCAAAAGAGTAATTGTTCACTTTACGACTTGCCTACCAGTAATAATTATTTCATGATGGATGAAAATGTTAAGAAGATTTAGTAACTTGGGTACATTTCCCTCCAACAATTTCGTCAAAAACCTAGTTAATGAGGTCATTCGGTAATCGGTCAAATTTCATACGTTGACTCCTGTTTCAACGCTCATTATGTTGGATTTCAAGCTTGTCTAATACAACCAATATCGTTAATATGACCACAGAAATGCATCTATTATATTGCTTGGGGGAAAATCTGATTATTACTAAATCTTAATCCTCTTCATCAACTTATCTATACAACATGTAGTAAAGTTTTGCCTTCTCTACATCATATTTATCTATATCAGTATTTATTATTCATTATAAATATGTAATAACGTTGAACTAATTAATATTGTATATGTATAAATTACTCCACGTATTTTACATTATATTTTATTTAATTTCATTAATAAATTCATGAATGATCGTGGATACATTTTTGTAATATTTTTTTTTATTAAATGAAGCTTATGATGCTTTGAATAAAATTTATTTATTTAATTCTTTTACACTCGATTAATGTGCTTAAAAGAAATGATTAAAAACTGATTCATTGAATTTTTAAATGATAAAACAATGTATTTACGAAGAGAGCAGATAGTTTATTTGTTGTAAACTTTGAGTTTGATACATATTGACCTAAGTCTTTTGAAAACGTCATGCAAACTGAATAAGTTAATATATTTATTGTAAATATTGATGAATCCATGTACTATACTACTTCAACAAGTTAAGAACATTGCAGTCAGTGATTTGCATCAAGTAGGTATGTTTGTTCAATAATGTTATATCGTCGATGCGTCAAACTCAAAGAGAATTCGTTAGTGGTTAAATAGCGATTGAAGTACTCTTTAGCAAGATTGTTTAGGCACTCAGTGTATTTTACCAACATCTCAATATACTCGCATGAATTTCGTACCTCTAAAATTAATTAGATGTGTCATCTCATTACTGATTAAATGTTTCTTCAAAAACAAAATTCAATAAAAATATCATCCCTCTAGGAACAGTTTATTTTGTCATGAATATTAAGTAATCTAATGCAGATTTACCATGCAGACGTGCAAATGTACTTCGATCTGTGATGGCAACAGAAAATTTTTCTCGTGTAGGTTGATAATTATTCATCATTATAGTCAAGTCAATGTTAATTTACTCATTCTCGTGAAAAGAACGAAAACTTTTAGGTGATAATTTTTATGGAGATGGGCCACATGGATAACTCATTTAAGTTATAATATTACGTGCAAAAAAAAAAAACTGAAAAAAAAGTAAACCAGGAACATCATTTAATGAATGCACTCATGATGAATATATACTTGAATAAAGTTTCTGTAAGTATCTAAAGTATAGTTATAGAAAATTGCTTCTGACAACGTGTGAAAAATCACTGAAGTTGAATTAATATAATTCACTGATGAAATGATTTCGAAAGAAATAAATATTCATATATTAAGAATTCATATGTAATGAGATTAGACAAATAAAGAGATACATTTGACATTTTATAGATCATTATTCGTAGATAAATCGACATTTAGGGATAACTATATATTTATATAAAATATGCAAATTGTTCTTGGAGCATTCTATGGACAAGAGAGAGCATTGTTTATGCGAATACACTGCAATTACATGCAAATGAGGCTGTGCGTCAGACAATTGTACCGTAGGTGATTTTCATACCGATTACAAGCTCAGAGTATTAAATTAAGATGACCAAATACGATTCGTTTTTTTTTTATTCTATAATAAATGTTTGTAGATTTCAATGGTACGCTAAAAGCTCATTGTTATCATTGAAAAACTTATCGCTATTTGCTTGAATAGAAGTGGAGAAATTTTGGAGCTATAATTCCGAAAATTGATGTCGGCTCACGCAAGCTAAAGTGTTGAATTTGATTAATTTCACCGAGAACTGTTGATCTTCCCTCAAACTAGTATTCAATGGTAGCAAACTTGTTCGCTTACACTAGCTACATAGTTTCTGATCTCTTCATCCTATTCGCACCGTCTCTGTTTCTTCTTCTCTCCCTCTCTCTCTTACTTCCATTCTCTCACATTGATTATGACAAATTGCAGTAGGTTTGTAATTGGCTGAGCAAATTGGAAGTACATGGAAAACGCAACTCGCTCATTAGAGCACTAGACTAGACCCATAGATACAATAGTTTCTACCAAATACTGTACAAGTATTGCGTGTATTTGTGTTATGTATACATGAACGATATTGTGTCGTTTCGATGTCATGTTGTTTACTTCTTTAACCACAACTAGTTTGCTTAATGAAAATTAAATTACATCTACAATTCAATCATTCTTTGATAATCGAACACAGGTCATTTCGTTCGAGTCAATATGACATTCGTTTCAAAAATTGTAAATTTAGTTTTTATGTCATCTGAAATACTCAAAATAAATTCAGATTGGACACAAAACATAACTTTTAAATTGAAAAAGAGAAATAAAAAAAGTTTACAGTAAATTTTAACCTTTTAAGGCAAAAAAGAATCGCTGGATATCATTTTTTTCTGATGTTTGGAAGTAAGTTGTACAAAATATATCGGGAATAATTTAATTCATCATTTTATAAGCGTCAAAAGCTATAAATGTGTAAGGAATTTATTGTAGAATTGTGTAGGAGGAAGTAGTATAAAAATATTACTCTCTTGCTTTGTTTATTACTAGTAAACAATAATGCTTAGATTTATTCAATTTCAAAAAATGTGCCAATTTATTTTGTTATAAATATACAATTTTTATTTATAATTGTATTTGTTAGTTATTGTAGTTACTTAATACTTTCAAATAAAAAATTGGTTTAAAAAAATAAAACAAATTTTCTTATAAAAAAAAGTTGTTTCAAAGTTACACAAAGGTTGACAAAGTAAAAGTATTGAGAAGAAAAAACTTAATGGCATTTAAAGGGATTTCATTTCAAGTATTTTACACGAATTTATCTAGGCCACGAGACAGAAAAAAAAACTTTGAGTTGAGACAATAATAAACGATTAAAATTCTTGCATTGAGAATTTCCACGAATTTATCTAGGTCATACGCTCGAAAAGAAAGAGAGAAAGAAACTTTGAAACAATAACAAAGGATTAAGGTAATAAATCTGTCACAAAAGATAGTATCACTAGATAGCATTTCACGGGAAAAATGTCTCGAATAAACTACTAAATATTTCTATTGACAAATAGTCGTTTAGATATTCACATAAATGAATGAGTATAAAGATTGAAATAGAGTACTTTAATCGAACAAAATGTCAAATTATCTTCTGAATTATTATTCTTTTTTTCTCTTGTTTATAACTACACAACAGAAAACTTTAATAAAACAGCAATTTTTTCTTTAATAATACAATCAAGTACGGAGTTTATTTTTTTAATATTTCACTTAAGTTAAAATCAAAGAAAAAAAATGATCAATTAATTAAATCCAATCATTTAAGGTTACACAATTTTTGCAACTAACTTTGCTCTATAAATATTGAGAAGTAATTTTATAAGAATGATTTATTAGATGTTTGAGTACTGTATAGCGCAAGCATTACATTCAATCTTATAATCTCTTTAAGCTCATCAATGGTAATTAAGAAATTAGTATGGAGAATTTTTGGAAGTTAATTGGATTTGAAGCGTGCCAGAGTTAGAGGGCATCAACATCAACTACCCTTATCGAAATACCAGAGATGACTCAGCTCTAACACGTTTGATTAGGCTGTCTCTATCGATTCTATACAGCCAGATGTTTAGCCCATAACAGACTGGGATCAACGATACAGCCAATTACCCTCTACCTCTTTTCTCATTTTGCTGATCGAACGAAAGTGACGTTACTTAGGGGAAACTTTTGAAGGAATTTCCAAGAATATATAGATGTCGACGGAAAAAAAGAAAAGGAATAAAATGCAAAAAAAAGAAGAAGATGCAGTCTGCAAAGTTGCAAAAGTAAACTTTAAAGGGTATTATCCTTATAAATGTGAGGTAACTGTATCCGAATTCTAGCATCCCGGCAATATAATGTTTATCCATAATAATATTTATTTATAGAATCCAAGATTTAGATAAATTATGCTAATACCAAAAGTTTTGATGACATTTTTATAGTCGGCAGTGAATTTGAAAATGATAAGGAAGCGTAATTGAATTTACAAATAGACTACAAAGGGTGGTACTTGTAAAGAAACAAGATCTTAATTTATCATCTGCCACTCCCTCTTAGGGTTGCTTATATTGAACTGGTCATTCTAAGGAAAATATCCCCTTGGTTATATCGATGACCCCACAATAAGAATACACCCTCAATCGATATGTCAATTTATCAATAATTTTTTATTTCAAATTTTTTCAACGAAGCACGGAAAAAAACTTGTTAAGCTCCTCTGAATGTTATGATATCGACAAAAAATTCCCCTCTATATTAATATCAATAAATAAATAGGTGCAGTTTGGGGATCAAGATAAATTTGTTTATTTCTCCACTGACATGAATAAATTCATGGCAAATAGATTTTATTGTAATCCCGCGTATTATATCATTCTTCCAAAGTAGTGGATAAGGTACTAAATAAAATACATGAAAATAACTGTGTGAGGTCGGTTGAAATCTGAAAAGTAGAGAAGTACTACGTGCTCATGGACCTTCAATCACGTCTGAACGCTTCTTCTTTCCGCTCCTTTTCCTTCTTTTCATGTCTGGCGCTGATATATCCACAAGATCTTCTCTTCACTCGAGGTCTTGTGTATGCGAGAGGGTCGCGAGGGTGGATAAATTCGTATTTGGCACTCTTTGGTAGAAAAGTATGAAAGAGGACAGAAAGATGGGCTGGCTCGACATCCTATTTACCGGAAAGACGACAGTATTATGCAATCGATGAGTATTCCACGCAGTGTAATTCTCGAGCTCAAGATCGAGCACATTTCTAGGCGTGGAAAGAGTCTAGGAATGATAGTCATGTAGGTGGATTCCATTACATAGTAGGGAATTTTCAGCATGGAATAAGGAAAGAGAGGGATATTGAACAAAGTACTATAGGAAACTAACAGACACACAATAGAGAAAAAAATGTACCAAGAGCATACTATCTGGTCTTGTGAGTTATATAAACCGTTTGCGGTATCGCTACCATTTCTGGGTGTCGTGCCATAGATGTGCTTATATATTCAAGCAATATTGCCTCAATATTACATCCTCTACCGGCACCACCACCAGCTCTTTTTCATTCTCCATCTCACATTATACCTTTCTTTTGCCATCTCATACCTTTTCTAGGTAATAACTGTCTCTAGATGCAATCTCTCGAATAGTAACATTGATGAGTTGCTCGATACGTGCTCAGTTTCTTCCATATTTTTGTAATAATATTCACCTAATATTTTTTTTTATTATGCCATTTTTAAACAAAAAGATTTTGATTGCAATGTAAACGAGAGTTGAATCAACTGATGATATGACTGCAGCAGTGACTAAATCTCGTTCGTTGCTTGAAACATTCATGACGACGTTCTCACGTGTATCCTCCGGATGAAATCACGATTTATTCAAGCAACATCCTTTTTCCGGAGTTTTTCTTTTTTGTCACAGTTGTGTTTTATTTTTTTGTGATTTTCAGGAAACATTTTTATCCAACCTGATGAGCAAAAATACAAATATTCCACATTGTTCAAATGACATTTACCATTTTATTTATTTGTCTTAAACTTTAATTTTATCTCGGACGAAAAATTACACTTTGCAATTATTTAAATACACGAATTGATTTGCATATAAACTGGATATTATATTTCTGTTATATTTTTTTTTAATACATATGGTTATATACGAATTGCAACTACAACGATGTAGAATCATGTAGATTTAGCTTCTAACCTACTTTAAATGTATGTATGTATTTGTTATGTATACAGATATACTCCAAATCGCCAGTGCCTTACAACGATTATTATTTCTCTACATCATATTCAAGTCTACAACTGAGATAACTATAGGAGTTTGTTGACTTCCATGAGTTCGATGGTAATAAGTGGTGAAGGCACTAGTGTCTACATCGTTTCGAGTATACATTCGCATCTGCATTGCTCTAAGGTACTGAAATTTATCCGATATTCCCCAGTGGCAACTTGATTGTAATATCAACTTGCAAAATCTCTCCTGTCGTATAACCATCGCTCTGCTACAAATCCATTTCTGTCAGAATTATTGTGGCACTATTCGAAACTCGATCAAATAATAAAGTTAAGGTTCGATAACACCTTAACATCTATTTATTAATCCATTTCACATCCAGTTTATGCGAACTCAGACTTTTCTCATTTCCGGTGAAATAAGAGTAGAAAATAGATTGCATGTACGGAGGTTGCTTTGTTTGCTAAAATGATATTCTAAATTATCCAATCTCTTCAATAACATCAAATATTATACGTCATTCTTGTACTTCTATCAAGAGTCACATGTTTCATTTTATTTTGAATTTCAAATTTGAAAAAACTTTAAGGAACAGTATATACTCATGAGTTTGGTGAACTGAACAAAATAATAATCATACAACTGAAATAAAATAGATTACAAATTTTTGTAAATTCAAATTGTATTGGATGCATTTCTTGTCTATTTGATATGCATGAGATAATTTTTCTATACGAACATTTTTATAGATTTTAGCATTTATTTCCTCGACTATCTAGTGTGAATTTTATACTCTAACCACATACACGTCGTTGGGGGGCTTTGCTAGTATTATACAAAATTGGCAAGAGCGTATAATTGACTGCGTGAAACCAAATGCAGCTGTTCATTCGAGTATTTGCTAGAGTGGATCATTGACACAAGCTTGAAAATGAATTCGTTTTTCAGCAAATAATATTTTCATTGCATATTAATATGCATGATATATATGTCACTCTCAAGTATTTATTTAATATATTCATTTATATTAAAAAAAAAAAAAGTTATAAACATGCAATAAGCATAAAAAAATTGTCATACATTGAATGAATTATATTATTTATTCCCAAAAGCATTTAATGATAATTCAAATAATATATACTTGGAATAATTTAGAATTTATTTACTCTGTAAAATTTATTAATGATCATTCTAGCGTGAAAAAAATTCCAGTGGATTTGAATCGGAAAAGAAACATTTTCTAACTGCGGAAAAGTATTGTTACGTCTAGAGTATTTGAAATAACACACAGCCAAGATGATGTTGAATGTGAAAGCGGAAGTCTTGTCCTATAGAATTGCCAATGTAGCCGGAATCTTGAATCGGATATTCATATGAATGTGGTAGACTCGTATGAAAAAGAATAAATGTATATATAAATATAAGATTCAGTTAAAAATGACATTTCTATTAAAGAAAAATGTATTCTCAAACAAACGTGACTGAGCAAAAATACAAAATAGCATTAAAACTTGTTGAGTTAATATAAAGACGTTCCTGACAGCTTGTTTTACTATTGCCGCTGCTTCAAAAGACGATTTATCGATTTTCTAAACTGCGTAACCTTCTTAAATCTTCGAATATTTCACAGCTGTATGCATTCTTTCATCTCAATAAAAAGAGAAAAACCATTGCCAGTAAAAAGAAAATACATGAAGAATCGATTGAATTTAAGGCAACACCAAAAAGGGCCTTACATTGTAGAAATTTATTCTTTTGCATGGGAGATGAAATTCAAAGGTGAAATGGTATTTGAGTAGTGAATACTTGTAACGATTGCAGTTTGATAACATCAAACGTCTTTTTTATCAATCACTCAATCTCTGATTCATAATGTAATACTTTTTTTTGATAAGAATAATATAAATCGTTTTCCTGTAAACATATTTTTCAATTATTCATATAAAATGTATGATTTTTGAAATTTATTTGTGAAATTTAATATACGTCATAACATCATTAAAATCAAAAAAAGTTTTTGTTAAGATTGCCCAAATTTGGCAGTGAATGATGGATAGTTCAAACTGACGTTCTGTCACGTTCCTATTTCACTAACAACTCAGTCCATATACAGTCTATATGATCATGATACTATCATCTTCTAACATTTTATTCGAGTTTCTCTGATGCTATGTAATTCAGTAGATTTCACTCTTCTATGCTCTACTCTATTCCTAACTCACAGGCTCGACAGCTTATATATTTCATCTTTTGCCCCCTGGAGTTCAAGGTAACTCTTACCGTTCTCCCTAAAGGCGTGGTACAACCACAAGAAATCTTGAGGCTACACGCTTGTCCAACGTGAGAAGAACATATAGCGTACTGTGAAACGAGGGAGAAAGGTTGAGGAAACAAAGGAAAGATTGATATTATACCTACGTTCTTCGCTTACATATAAGTTCAGTAATAGAAGATATGGATATAAATGATAAAAGACTGCTTGGACACACGAAAACCTTCAAAATATTTTTTCAAGCTTAATTTAACGAAAAAATCCTTATGATTAATGACGAAATAAGATAGATGAATGTAACTGTTTGATTTAAAATACTTTAGTCAATTATCGAAAAATTTCAAATCATTTATCGTGAAGAAAAATTTCAAAATTAAAGTATGGATATAAAATATTATCTTCGTTGATAAATTTTTAACTTATGTTTTTTATTAACTAGGCACGAGATATTTTAATAATTCAATATTCCATCGCCAGCTAAAATTCTAGGAAATAATTAAAAAATGGAAAAACCAGACAACTTTCGTCTCTTCAGAGATTTTACTAACAATTTATCATTCAATCACCACACAGCTTTGTTCATTATTCAATATCATTGTTCAATAGAATATTATGTAATATTAGTGGAATCAAATTAAATTTCAAGATTTATAACAATGACGTTTATTAATAATCAAAGGATCTTATAGTACGACGGGGTAAGATTCATCAATATACTAGGGATGATACTCCCTTGGAGGTCTTGAAAAATGCAGATGTAATAATTTCCATGTCTCATAAAATAGCTTTATTATATTTTTAAATTAATATTAAAAATAATTATAACCATGATCCATTGCTACAGATTTTTTTCACATTGATTCTAAATATGATCATCTAAAAAATGAATGCTATTCAAAGTTCTAAGGAAAGATCATTTAACATTATTTTAGACTAAAAATAAATGTTTCAATTGCAGTTGAAATTATGCTAGTATTCATAAAATTTCATAAATATTTGCTATTTATTGTTGATTATCTGTTAACTGCTGATGAATAATTTATAAGCCGTTAGCTAATGCGATTAAATTATGTATAAATTGCAAAAATAAACTATGCAAATATTTAAAGAAAATTTTCAACTACATTTCTGATAAAATAAATGTTAAGACAATCATCACCATCATAAAAAAAGAAACATACAATTAATAAATTAACATGCAGGAAAGAGAGATTAAGAACGCATTTGGTAGTGAATTACTTTTAAAGTAGGGGATGATCTAAATCCACAGGGACCGAAAGAGACAGAGACACTTAATAGTAAAGGTAATCTGCAAAATAGAGGAATTGTAGAGAGGCAGGAAAATCGGATGGTCATACAGTGGTGATAACGGTTCTACGATATCTCGAATTCAGAGTTACGGGGGGGTGGTAGGCAGAGCATGAGATTCTCGGCCTCTCTTGCTTGCCCCTGTGTCGCTTTAATCCTCCATTTGGTTTCGATGTATGCGTCATGAATTATTCAGGTGTCGGGGAACGATTGCCGCATATTCACCGGTTGCCTAGCGTCCTAAATGTTTGACTCGATGCGTTGGTTGGGACCAACCGAGCAAGCATTGCCTGTACAATCGTTAGTGTAAACGATCGTACGAACGTATGCTTCCATGGGAGATTGTTCCAAATATTATACATGTACACATGTTACATTGGCTATAATATATACAGATATACATATGCTAGATGACATTTGAATCATGAATGCATCTTGGTATCGGCTTTGTCAATTATTCGGTAACTAAATTAATTTACTCGTTTTTATGCACTTGAATTTTTTGTTTTTATTATTATTTTTTTACTTTTTTTTTAATGTTAGAGGAGGAGGTAGGATTATGGTCCAGTCTTTAATATGGTACATTCGTTTATTTTTCGAGCGATAATTTAACAGAGTATCATGTAATTGAGTAAAAACAAAAAGTGACTCATAATCCTACCTTCTCGATGGGTCACTTTTTGTTTTTACTCAATTACATTATACTCTGTTAAATTATCGCTTGAAAAATAAACGAATGTACCATATTAAAGACTGGACCATAATCCTACCTTCTTCTCTATCAAATGCTGATGCCCTACATAAAAATTTTAACTGTATTTTTTTTTGTTTAGTCACTACCATCCTTCGTTCTCATTCTACTGGATCCAGAACCTCGAGGTTCATCTCGACTTCATAATGTTGACGAAGAAAAAAGTTGGACAAAAATTGAGTGAGACTAAGTATCCTTGAGCAGAAAAGATGAGGACACTCTCAACAACGTTTCAGTGTGAACTTTTCAGTCATCAATGTCTCCAATGAAAGTATATTACAAGATCTTTCCAACTTTTTTTGATAAAAAATTGCTGAAGAAAGTCGTTTTGTTATTGATTGTAGATATTTATAGCACATTAAATTTATATGCAACTTGAGATTACAAGCAAGATTATTTCCGTATATGTGAAATGAACATCGTATAAAAGTAATAGTAAAAGATATATCTTTTATTTTGTTTCATTTTCATCTTTATCTGTTGTATTTCGTTGCTACTCTTCAGCCGATAAATCCGTTTATCTTGAAACCGGCGTCACCGGCAACTTTATTGGAGCCACCAGGCCGCCACAAACGACGTCTCAGCATCGTTGAAAATGTCGCACTCACTAACGGTGATGTATTGTTACATATACGAATTTTATATTATCAACAGTGTAAAATAATGTACTTTTCGTCAATGTTTACTGAATTATTCAAATCTTTTTATTCGATCAATATAATTTTAGTTATTAATATCTTCATAATATAAAATTGAATTTAATAATTAATGTTTAGTAATGCTAATTAATTATATTATTAATTATATACATTTTTTAATTTATGACTAAATATATTTTTCATGTTGTTATAAAATATTCAGAAAATAAAAGAATGAATAAAAAATATTTTGGAATTATTGTAAAAACGCATAATCTCCACTGAAAAAAAATTTCCTTAAATGAAAGAATTTTTTATTTAAACAATAAAGGAACTTGGAGTATTCTTAAGATAACATTTTATTCGATCCAATAATATTGTCATCAAAAACACATTTTGTCATTTGTTTCAATGTTACGACAAGTATGAAAACAAATGACATTTTATTCATTTGAATAAATAAAATTATTTTAATAAAATATTAATAACGTTGAAGAAATATTTTATTACGACTATTTGAAATTTCGATGTTAACGATCGAATGAACTATGTTTTATATGGAAAAAATTTTTATCTCAGTGTACTTTACTCCGTTAATTTATTTTTATGTAAAATAATAATTATAACTGTAACCATAATTTTTTAAAAATTTCACCATTGACAAAAGTAATTATTTAAATACATTGCGGTAAAAATGGCAGTAATTATTTACAGCTGAAATACTTTTTATGCATTTTATGATAAAATAATGAATTCAAAAGGATTAAAATTGATATTACATTCTGCCGTCAAACATTTGTAATTACTCATCCTGAGTTTGTGCTCTTTAATTTTCGATCATATTTATTTATACTTAAAATTTTAATCAAATGCAATTATTTTTGTAAGTTTCATTGTAGTGTATCAAATCTTCAAACATATAATTTAACAATTATCGACTCGTAATTAGCAAGTCTATATGACCCTATAGATTATCAATATATATGTACAGTATCGAACATTTTCACATCGCACGTTCATGACAACGTAACAAACAGTCCTGATCCATCTCTCCTTCTATTTTGCTCTCTATTCTCTGCTCTCGTGCACTTCACGATGTAGTGCACGTTTGCACATACAATGTGCGTGCAATAGCAAGATAACCAGATGTCCATACCAGTGGTAATTAATTTTCCCTAACGAGTTACTGTTTTATGAAATTAATTATCGTTGTCTTATCAAGCAAAATATTAAGAGAAGATGAGTCGTTTTTTTAACATTTAAAATTATAACAGCTGTCGTTGTTAAATGCATATATATTATTAATATTATCTTGCATCCCCTACAGATAATAAAAAATATTTTTAATTAAAAAATGTAATTATTTACCGTTCAGAAAAAAAGGGATTATAAATACTATAATAATTAACAATCAAAAATTAATTAGTTATTTATTTTTTTAAACTAAAAGAACTGGAAATAAAAAAAAACACATTGATGTAGAAACGGATAGGTTTAATCGACAATTGCTATTGTTAATTTAGTATAAGAGTCGTGAAAAAAAACGGAAAGAAATAATGTCGAGTTGTAAAACGGAAAAATAGTTAAAGCAAAAGACAGGAAAAAACGAAGCGGAGACATCGATGCATAAATAATGGTTTTGAGAGCAAGTAAAAGACTTGGTACTCGTAGAGCTTTTACCAGAGAATTCAATTGTTCTATTTTGCTTCCAATAGATATAGACTTGAAGTGATAAGAGTCCTCTGAGAAAACTCAACCATCTTATCTTCTAACCCCTGTTGGAAGTATCTTGACTTCGGATAGGAAGCTGCCCAACTTTTGTCTTGTCCCATTGCTTCAGCTCTCTCTCACTCTACGATAACTTTAGAATTCATCTTTTTCTTATTTTCATTATTTCAGCGTCTTCGATCACAGTCAGAAAATTACTAAAAATGCTTTACTTCATTTATTCTTTTCTTTACTCTCTTCATTTCATCATTTGCTGTCTGCTGGATTTTATCTACTTGCTGAGAAATTCTAATCAAGCACTAAGTACTTTTAATTATGAAGAAGAAAAACGAAACATTTATCAAACATTTTTTTTCTCTTCTTCCCTTTCTTTCATCTCTCTTTACTTCAGTGTAATTTATTAGCTCATTATTTGAACTTGCATTAAAATGTAAAGTTTAAAATTAATTAAAAACTCATTATAGGAAAGAAAAAAAATGGCTAAATTATGTATTCATGCAAATACCCATCGATAACCCTTTTATCATATCTTGCTGATACTTTGGCTGCTGCCTTTTCTATTAAGTTTACACCTTGTCTTTGTGCCTCGATAAAATATCTGGGTAATGCGAGTGATTTTCACTCAATTAAGCATGAAAGTTAAAACAGGAGTAGCGTATTGAAGAGATGACAGACGGGAATTATTTGCATCACGAACAATAGGGGTTGTCTGTTGAAGCTTGCATAAAACAAGGGTTAGAATCTTAGGAAAAGGACTTACAGAAGTAGAACTCGTGATTCATAACGGTTGAAAAGATGCTATGTTCGTTCTACTGAACATCCTTTTAATCAAATAATAGAACCGCTTAAGTCAATAGGTCTTTGATGAAAGCTCTTATTGTATTTCTCAGAAAAGCAATCCTACACTTTCGAATAGAATATTTCGTATCATCCAACCGTTTTTGTCCTTTCACCTGTTGAAAATAATGACAGACTTTTATACAGTTCTGTTTTTGTTCTCCATTCATTGTCATTCATGCAATAATCTTTTTATCATTTGGAAACTCTTGAAAATAAACATTTTTTATTATATTCTATAAAGTTTTCCATGTTAAATATTTACGAATATTGTTAACGAAAAAATTGCATTTCCTAGATATACCAAAAATTATTGCTGATCTTTTATAAATATTTACTGTAATCTGATACGAGAAACATCTTCATGATTATTATTTTGTAGTTGAATGGGAGTGGATAAGCTAGCAGATGACTTTTTCCTCATGGGATTTCAAAGCAAACTAGTGACAAACCCCCTGCTCTTTTCCCCATATGATGTACCCTTAGGATCTTTCTATCACCATGGTAACCACTGTGTTAGTTAGTTGCCCAAGGGCCCACTATACAGGCTCCATGTGTAGCTTTATCTGCAACCTACCTTGTTATGGCATCTACCAATGGGGAAATGAATATTTCCTCGAAACTTGTTGATACATTTTTTGTTGATAAATAAGTGGCGGAAAAAATAAACACTTTATGAGAATGTATTTTTGATACTTGGATGCAACGTTCTGGAATATGAGCTCCAATTTTCTCAATTGAACGGATGCTCAGTCACACTTCTGAAAGTTATCGATTTTAGTTTTCTTCACATGAGGGATTTTGAGTCATATCATTAGCCGAGAGTGATACAACCAATTTTAACATGTTCACTTTCATATTGCCTCTTTCATCCATTCATTGTTACTCCATCAAACTGTATTTATGAACTTACCGTACCTGTTTTATACTTGACAACAATAATAATAGTTTTTAACGCGAAATATTGCCAAATTCACTCGCTGCCATCATTCAAACTCCACTTATCTTCATAAAACTTTTTACGTTCCATTTATAGCTACTCTTTCCATTATTTTTTACGAGTCAGACAAATGCTTCAATAATCCAATGACACTTGACTATTTTCACTAACGATGCTACTCTAAATTTTAATTAATTTATGCTAAATGGAAGCTCTAAAAATAAATCGAAAATTAACGAATTAGTCGGTGAATGGAAAAACAATAGAACAAGATATAAACTCATTGTCGACAACAAAGTACCATGAAATTACACGTGGTAGGGAATTCAGTGGGAGGGTAAAGTAAAAGCGTAGGAGATGTATGGTGAAGTTGTTCATTCGTGTCTGCAGTTCCGGTGTTGTCTTAGACGCCTTCAAAGCAGACACAGTTTCAAGATTGTTATGTCAGGCTCGCCTTCTGAGCGCAGCAAACTGTATAACAATGATGGGCAAACATGCGGCCACGTTTCTCAAGGTTATCCGAATTCTCATCTCACCCTCCTTGTCTCGCTTTCTCTTAAGTCTCTTCCAGTCTTAGTCCCATTGGTTTGTCTATCATCATGTTCGCTTGCTTACCTTGCTTGTCAACTGAAGGAGAATCTTTAGATAAGATCAAACGGTGTACAGGTTTTAAGTAAACCTGTTAAAATTAAATATCATCTCTATTTTATTAACATCATCCATAAAATTTCTACAGTAGCTAAAGTTATTTTATTTTTATTTATTATATTCTTTTTAGTGAAGAAGTCTTCAAAAGCTAGTAATAAATTCTCTTAAATATAATTCATTAAAACTTAGGTAAGTATAGTCTGAATTGTATCGACGTTTTGACTTCTTACAGAAGTACCTTCATTGCAACAGGTGTTTGGACTTAAATTAAAATTAGCGATTACGTGAAATGCTCGTAAAAGTTTCATCTACTCACTCACAAATGTACAATTTTTACGATTATTCAGTAGCTATAGGGAGTTGGAACTTACTTAGATCGCAATTTTTTTGTTGATTTCACAATTTAGATTCTGATTAGAAAAAAACCAAGTGAATATTGAAAAAAGCTTTAATAAAAAATCTTCATTATCGGTCATGACTTATTTTTATTTGATTAAAAAACAGTAATGATCGTGGAAGCGAAAACTAAAATACGCAAAGAACTCGAGAAGAATTTTTTTCAAGATTCTTTTGACAGGTTATTGCATATCGTAGTTCAATAAATTCGATATTACTTGGTGTAAAAAAGAAAAAAATATACAAAAACGTAAAAAAATATAGTTATAGTGGCATAAAAAAGCTGTTTCATACCTCATTGAGAAATAAGATATCTTTAAAAAGACACTCATGACCTCCCTTCAACGTTATCCTGTTTCCTCTATTTTTATTCAGTGAGCTGTACCTGTTTTCTTTTTATTGGAGCTCATCCATCCGTTTCTGACCCATCAAGATGCGCTTTCTACATAGCAATATATACATAAAAAAAAATCTTTCTCTCAGTTCTTCGTGAATTGGCTTTTCTTTATGTATTTTTCTTTCATTCATTCAACTGTACCGACACATACTTATCCTCAGAGCAACATTTGCACGACGTAAATCCAGTACAAGGCACATCAAGAACACCAACGACGTTGACATGCTTTCCACCTGGGATGCCCGTACCTTCTCGTCTCTTTTACATCTCAACATCGAATATAAGATCTAAGGAAAACCAGTTTTATTCTCGTTCTTTTCCATTTTCATATAAAGTTTCACATAAAGCGGCCATTGTTATCCTTCATTTACTGTAGACAAACAGGATACCGAAAGCTTCTTCATGTAGAAATTTTTTTTATTTTTTAAGTAGGAAAAATAGTCTCTAATATCTGACAAAAAAGTTACCTCATGATGCATAACATAATATTGTTTAATTAAAACCATCGCTGATGTAAGAAAGCTTCAGATTACTCATAGACTGCAATTTTACTGTAAAACAATTGACTTCATTTTTAATTAATTATAAATTAATTAAAAATAACTAAGACAATATAGAAAACTTGAGAAATGACTTCTTCAATTGTATTCTTTAAATTTAAATATAAAATTTAATTATTATTTTCTATGTAGCAAATTTAATTTTCTTTCAAGTTCAAAAGAATGAAAAAATATTGTTCAGAAAATTAAAATAGAATTATTTTTTATTAGTGTTTACATCAAACTTTAATTTAACTACAATACACGTAAAATTTAAAAAATAACAACATTTATTCAACACTTTTAGTAAAGGTAAATGTAAAAACCGTGTAGAGAAAATGAAAAAAATTTTTTTTATTTAGTATTTTTATTCATTTCAAAAAGTCTAGATTTTGTATTCACAGTCACACGAGAATCTTTTCAATTTCACTCCAATTTCACTGTTGGTAAAATCACCTTTTGTACATGGAAAACACACATGCCTTTTCTTTTTTGGCGATCCTCAAAATCCTTGCACGGAATTGAATATCCTCGACGACCTACTTCGTTATTTCTATCGGAACTGTTAAGCATACAGCTGTCTTGCTCTAGCTTACTATCTGACAGATTATTTTTTAACCCCTCAGGCACAAGAAAAAGTCTTTTGGTTATTCCAATTTTACTCTTGTGATCTCATCGTCTTTCTTTTTAATCTTTCAGTCAATTGAAAAATAAACATCAAAACTTTCTTCACTGGAAATACGAAATCCTCATTTCATAGCATAAACATTTAAAGTATTATTTTTTGTTTTACTTTATTTAGAAGGATGTATACATAAAGTAAAATAAGAAAATGTAATAAAATTGTTATAGCACCATTTCTGTTTACTTATTTATTTTCGTTTTTCATACAACCTTGTCGAAAAAAGCAAAATATTATCCATGATACAGAGACGTGACATGAAGAAGTAGGTAACTCAGATTCAAAATTTATCGCAGGACTTTATGTACTGGTCCCATGTTCCCTAAAGTACACCTACCTCATCTTGCTTGCTATACCTCCATTAAATCAAATGGTGTTCACTTTCTTCTAGTCACCAGAGATTTGCATTGATTTATTTTAAATAGTATTTATTATTTTGCAAAAATTTTTAAATTCAATTTTATCAAAAAAAATTTTTAATTAAAGTGAGACATTTTAATCTATCTTAAGAATTTATGTCTATTGACAGAAGAAATGTAAACTCTCTACTATTTCATATAATTAAAATCTATTAATGTCGAAAACATTGCAGTAAAAATAATATTTACGATTGAAACTCCCTGTTTATTCAGTTCTTTTTGACGGAGAGCGAAAAAATATTGAAGGGGATGTTATAAATTAAGTCAAACATCAAAAATGTATTTGGTATAAAGAAATGAAATTACGAAGTAAATTACACGTGATTCATGATTAAAATATATATAAATAATTTTATTGTTTATGATACACATTCCTATCTATATTACAAATATACAAAATTTTTATTTACAATTCTTGAGCTCAAAGCACGATGCTTTAGAACCTTAAACAAACAAGAGATGTAGCGAAGAACAATTGTTACATTTTAATTTTTTTAATTTTTTTTCCTTTCAATTATTGAACACGGTCGTTTTACCCAACGATCGATCAATTAGCAAGAGAAAAAATGTATAATTCGTTGCGATATAAGATACAAGAAGTATTTTGTTTTTTTTTTCCATTTTTTGCACTAATTACGTTTTCATTTGTATAACTACCAAAGCTATCACGAGTTTTGTTTTCATCAAATGTAGAAATAAGTATTTATTTTATTTGGCAAACTGCATTTAAGGGTACTCCAGCGCAATAGTAAGAATTTCCTCATGATCATAAGTAGAAAGAATAGTCTCAATAGTCCGGGGTCCTGAAATGGATAGAAAAAATCAAAATTAAATTTTTTCATTTCCTTGAACAGAATATTTCCATGATATTAGATAAAACTAATATTAAACTTCTACGCAAATGTAATACGTAAAATCTAGAACGAAACTCACCTCTCTTTTCTTGATATCTAGAGACTCCATACGTGGGTAAAGTTCGATAATACCTCCGGCCAGGATCCACATCTAAAACAAAGAGAACAGTACAAAATTGAATCAATTCTTTTTCGTAAAAGTTCTTTTTTTGCAATAGTATAAGGTTCAAAGCGAAAGAATAAGCAATGCAAAAGGAAACGACGGAAAATAAAACGATACAAAGAGTGTAGACAATTGCGCGTGAATCGCTATTTCGTAATGAAAATAGATTCGACGGAATTCCATCATTGAAGAAATTCCAGCGTTCCAACGGCGACGAAATGAGACTCAAGAGAGAAAAGAAATCGATAAAATGTCCAGAATTCCATAGGTTACAAAGCAATTCTTGGCTCTATTTTCCGACTCTATGTGCAATAATACTCGTATACATACAGCTAAATGATGTTTTCTTCCTACATTTTCCTTATGAAAAGTCTTTTTTCTCATATCCTCTTTATGCGCGCTTTTCTTTTCACATTTGGCCGCACGTTTCTTGCCATCTTAGCACCGATTGTACCCTTGAATTTACGAGCCTTGAATTACGACTATTCTTTCGAGGGTGCCAAGGAAACGACCAAAACAGAGAAAAAACTTTACGTTTTACATGTTGGAATTCCATATTACTTTCGAAGAGATATAAAGCAGAAAAGGAATAAAACAAGAGGAATTTGTTTTCAATATTTCACGTACGTACATGGAAATATGTCGTTTTAATTTGACAATATATCAATTTATTAATGTAGTAGTGTACTAGTGAATTGCAGCAAGAGATCAGTATGTTTCAAAGATTTAATACAGAAGATCTTGGAAAATTCTAGACAAATTTTTCAACGTAATCCTTTATCATCACACTGTCCCTTTTTTTAACTTTTTTTCTTTCACATCACCTTCAATTTACTACTTCATATTTCTAGATTTTTCTTTCCTCTTTACTTGCCTTCATCAACTGACACTTGTATTTCTCTCCTCTACCTTCAATTTAATATCAAAGGAAATTTTACGTTCATATTGCAATTAAAAACGACATGGGTTTTTTTTATTACGTCAACGTCAATAATCTCTACATGGACAATAATTTCATTTCTGTTAATATATTGTCAAAATAATAAATGTAATACATTGAGAAAACTCGGTGAGGAGTTTTAGTTTTTCAAAACATCACTAATGGTTTTTCAATGAAATGTCAAATCATTCTATATTTTAATGATTAATCAATTTTTCAAATATTGCAAAAAGCTTTTTATGTATATTTAATTCCAATAACAACTCAAATCAATAATACATTATTTATAAACGTATCAAAAAATATCTATTATTGAAATCGGTAGTTGATGTACCAAAGGCTAAGTGCCACTTTATGATATTTTTTTTCATTTTTTGTTACCATTTCTGTAACATCATGGATTGAAAAGTTGACACATTTCAGTAACTGTGAATAAGCTTGAGGAGAACGCAGCTGCGACAACTTTAAGGCTTCAGGAGTTTTCACATGAAGTTGAAATAAATCGAAGCGACTTAAGTATAAAGCATAAAAAAAAAATAAAAAATACAACTGAAATAAAAAGCAAAATATATATAGTAGTATTGTATACTAGTAGGCTGGAATAATTTCCCTATCATATTTTACAGTCGTTCAGTTGAGTTGACTTTTAAAAAGTTGAAGAGTTTTATATTATTCATATTAAAACATTGCTACACTTTAAGACGAAAGAAAATAAAAAAAAATAGACGTCGCAATTTGTAAACTCAACGTGTGAGAAAAGTAGGCAAAACTTATAATAGAATCATCTTTTTACCGCGATCTGTTCCAAGAAAGTCGTGGAGGAATTCAGTTTATACTACTTCTCTCTTTTTTTCCGTTTTCTTTTATAATTCTTTCCGTATACCAGGTATAGGTATTCATCTTATATACCTGCCTCTGTTAAATCTTTCGTCTTCTCATATATTTCTATTCTAAAGTATAAAGAAATTTACACATAAACTTTAAATGATTGCTCTCTTCCATAAATTTGCCATACTTGGCGTATGATAAAATAATCATTATAGTTAAGTTTAACGTTGAAAAAAAAACTTGGAAAGATGTTTTTCATGATGGTAAAACGAAAACCCACAGAAAAAGATGAGGTAAAATGGAGATATAGTCAAGTGTAAGAGGAACGAAGATGGCCTTTTATTGAAAACAGCTTCAGCAGCAGGACCATTATTCCACCAACATCGCAGGCCATTGTACCAAGGCGTGAGGCTGCAGATTGAGCATCTGCTGTGCTGCGGTCTTACTTTCTTCCTTTAGTATAGTATTCTACATTATATTCTTCTCTTTCTTCGTTGCACGTTCTTGCACGCACAGTTGGATTTTCTGACATTTTGATGGTGCAAGAACACCTGAGTCGAGTTGTGATCCTATCGCACTTAGCAAGCACTGCTTTTTGAATTTAAAACGTCTGCACACATCTTCAACTTCACAAAAACGAATAGAGTCGTACAATAGCAGCCGGTAGCATCAATATAGGTAATTATTACCTGAATAACTGCCACTCTCCTATCGTCTGACTATTGAATGATCTTTTGTTGCTTATTTATTTGATCTTTTTGATTATTTTTTTTTTCTAGTTTCAATAAATATTTTATATTAATTTAAGAATTTTATCAATCACTATTTTTTCATAAGCCATTTCCTAGCAGCAGCTATTCTATCTTTTCAATCAGAATTAATCAATCAATCACAAATTGAAGTCGAGGGTTGCTATGGATGTACAATATAGAAATTAAGTGATACTTTTGATAAAGTTAACATCACACGTTGATTGACCATAGAAAATAGAGGTGAAGAAATCAATAACCACCATGTGTCGAGAGCTAAATTTTACTCTCCCTTTTCATCAATTTTTTTTTTCTACTTTTTTCTCTTCGCTTCATTTTCTTTATTTTATACTTGACCTATCACTCGTTGAACAGTAACCCTATTCAATTCTCGTCACGTTCTTTCTTATGTACTGATTGATAGATTGATTGCATTTCCATATTCTCGTCGGTCGTGTTCCTTATGGCGCTACTCCTTTCATCTTCACCTCATCTTTCTCTAATTACCTCGGCTTCTAACTATGACTCAACTATCGTTTACACTATTAACGATAACGAAAATCAATTTTCTTTTTATTCATTTTACATACAAAATTACTTTCGCTTTGAGTTAGCATCAATATTTAAATTACTACGCTGTACAAAAAAGATCATTACTACAATGATTCAAATGAAAGAGCACAAATTCAAAAAGAATGGATTAGGTAAAATAATTAAGCAAAAAATAACGAGAAAACAAATAAAAAAAAAAAATTTATAATAAAAATATATCGACTGTTGAGAATAAACGATAATTGGAAAGGAACCCTCATTAATCTAATTAACAGGCATTTAGCAAAAGCTTACAATTTGCCAGAGCTTCCTCAACCCACTGAATGATCGATATGAATTTCAATTACAACGTAACTGTATCCACCTCACAATTATTTTTTTTTATACAGCACTTGATATGTGCATGTTAATCAGAAAATATCTCGTACAAAAAAATGGGAATTAATGTGCTTTGAAATTGAAAGAAAATGTCGAAAATGCTATTGGAATAACTTCAAACCAATGATAATAGAAGCTATTATATAAGTTTAATATGTAATTAATTGGCAATTATATAAGCGTCGATAATAATATTAGATAATAATACATATTTATCAAGTTAGCAAGAAAATAGTTAGTATTCCTTGATAAACTGATAGATAATCTGATTTGTTCTTTAATTATCGAATCAGTCTGACTGTGGTATTGAATCGATTGCTTTGCATCAATCTGGTTGGTACACTAGTTAAATATCGATTCTCCAGCGCAATTTTAGTTTCGCTTTCCTTCTGTGTCGTCTCTTTCGTTGCTAGTACACGTGAATTAATTGAAACTTTGCTTCAACTCTCCCACCTCACCGTAACGACTTTATTGAAACTGAATTAACCACACAACCAGGCCTTACAATGAATGAATCAAGTCCTATGAATCTCAAACTACATACTTTAGAAAATGTCTACATTGATGCCAGGCTTCATTGAAATGTGTTTGAAATTTTTCTAGTGGGTAAAAAATGTTTCTTTAATCAGTACCTATTTAATTACGATAAAAATGAGATTGGTGTTGAGTTCCACAGGTAATTTTACAACTAAACATAGCTTTTTTATCGAAACTTTTTATTTTTCTGTGTGAAAAAATTTAACTTAACTTTTAAAATGACGATTGTGATATTAGAGAACAATTTTTTCTAAAGCCAACTTCTGAATAGTACTGAATATAAATTTTCATCGACACTACAAAGAACAACAATAAGTCCTTTCAGTCTTTCATACATTGTCATGTGTAAATGTATTTTTTGCGTAATCCTCAAAAAGAAGAAAAAAGGCGTATTGCAAGAGGCGTATCGATGCAGCTTATCGGGAGCTCAGCCGTTAATGGAAGTGAGAGAGTATGTGGCTACAGCCGGGCAAGTATTGAGGAACAAAAAACGAATCCGCCTCCCTACCTCCCTTGTCTCTAATACTAGAATAACCATCATTTTTTAGCTTGCTTATGTATATCCAAAGAGTCTTGTACATGGAATTGGTAAGTCTAACCATACGTTGGCAATTCATCATTTTGCTATAGTGATTATGTTAGCACAGCATGTCTCGTAAAATAAAACCTTCAGGAAGGGAAAAAAAATAGTACAATATGAATCAGTAATAAAAAGTAATAAACGACTTAAGCTTATTCGTTTCATATATGCTTTTTTTCATTTCAGCCCTATACATAGACACGATCTTTTATCATTTGATAAATTCGATGACAGAAAATTTGTCATGCTCATGGTTCATTGGATAATCCTAGTAATATTTATGGAGTATCTAATGCTCATTCATCCTCTCCGGCAACGTAAACTCGATTTCCTATACCTGATAAAATTAATTGGAAAGTCCTGAAGGCATAAACACATGCATGAAATAGCATAGTACACTTTCAAACTGCCTTGCAACTCTGTGAAAGTAAGAATCAAGCGTGCGGAAACTATAGAGCTTCAACTACCCTCTGGGGTAATAAGGCTCACATATTCCATCATATCCTCTGATGATCTTTCTTCAATATCACCTAGGGACGTGAACAAACGGTTCTTATGAAGAGTTGAAGCATTTTCCAGAAAATATAATTGTATATATCGTTAGGTAGTTCATACACAGATATCAGACGTTCATTGCCTATCAATTACGTCAATAAGTTATTCTTTAATAAGTTGAAAAACAGTTTTTCTAAAGACCAGAAGTTGCGATGCTTTGGCAATATATTATTAAAAGTTTTTAATTAAATATTGTGGTAATTGAAGCTTTCATCGTTCCACTTATAATTTATTATCAAAGAATCATTCTAAAAACATTGGAAAAATCAAGAATCAAATAAAAAATTTATTGCTAGTTTTCTATTAAATGTCTTCAATAAGAAATAAGGGCTTGAAAGAAATTAAATAACATGAAAAGATCTGCGATATTAAATTTAAAAAAATGATCGTTTGATTGAATTATTAATTTGTTGTGCTGCTTAAGAAATAAAAAATGAATTAATGGAGTAGATAAAAAAAAATTGATTACCTGAAACATGGTCCTATGCCAGCAGATGATGAGATGGTGGCGGAGGTGGAGGAGGAAGCGGCAAAGGTCTTTCGAGAACTGGAATCGGTGATACATCCGGCATAGCAAACTTAAGCTTCTGCCAGAATAACTTGTCTCCCCATACCAGAACAGTATGTGAAGAAATTCGTTTTTTAAGATCAGCATCAAGGTCACGTGGACAGACACCGCCCACTAGTAGTAGAATGACTGATCGTCCTTTACCTCGGAGTGCTTCCCTTAGTGCTGCTTTAAATTCAAACCTCGCCCACTCTCCGTGTAGGAAATTACGTGATAGAATGAGGATAGTACGTCTGGAAGAATCAGCTGCTTCGGCCACAGCATCAGCAACATTAGCACCTGCTCCCAAGTCTCGATAATGAAGACAAAGTCTGTAGGATGACTCGAGGCCAGGAACTAGAACTCGAGACACAAAATTTTCGTCAACTGCTGAGTATGAGATGTATGCATCAAAAGGTTTTTCTCGGTCTTCAAAAGCTGCAGTTTTATAACAAGCTCTCAGACCACATCTGCTAGCAGCCCAAGCACGGATGGTTCTACGATGTCTGAATGCACCACAAAGTAATGCCATCATGGCAAAGAAGAGCACAGCTGTAGCTAGCAAAAGTGGTAAATAAGCTTCCAGAGGTCTTGTTTCTACAGCAGAAGTAACTCCTGTCAATGCAGCACAATTTATTACAGTCCCATTAACTAAGAGAGTGATAGGCATTCCGAGGGCACAAGTTACTCGTTTCCAATCAATAATTTTAGCTTTATTCTTCGACATCCAATCACGAACTTGATCCAAATATGTACAATCACAGCTCCAAGGGTTATTAGAGATACTTATATCGACAAGATATGGATTTTGTGCTAATTGCCAAAGGGCAAATGTACTTAATTGATTATTTTCGAGTCTGAGTACTTCAAGATGACGTAGAGGATTGAAAGTACCGTTATCAATGTGAGAAAGTAAATTATTCTGAAGATAGAGCTCCTTAAGATTTTCAAGCGACACCAGTTCGACACCATTGAGTCGAGATATTTTATTGTTTTCAAGGTGAAGAACAATAAGACGTTTCAAACTGCTGAAAGTGTGATTATGAATGGCGATGATGTTGCTGTCATTCGCATAAAGAACTTCAAGATTTTTACGACCAATGAATGAGTGAGAAGTTAATTCACTAAAATTATTGCCATCTAAATAAACTTCTGTGGCATCCATTGGTAGACGTCCTGGAAGAGTCTTATACCCAGCGTTAGAACAATCAACAACATTAGCAGACCAAGATTGATCATGGTAACATGTACAGTTATTCGGACAAGTCATTTCACAGTCACATGCATCAAAGTCACAGCAATGACAGAGTGCAAAGCAGTGTGCTTTGTAGTCGCAGAGAAATTGCGATGGCTTAGCTTCTAAAAGAGGAACGAAAGAACGATGTCTGTCGTATAGTAGACGACAATAG
Organism: Chelonus insularis; assembly: GCF_013357705.1. Lineage (NCBI taxonomy): Eukaryota > Metazoa > Arthropoda > Insecta > Hymenoptera > Braconidae > Chelonus > Chelonus insularis. The sequence goes on along the minus strand of NW_023276487.1, from coordinate 861,855 downwards.
ACTGATTCTAGGTCCATGACCTTTGGATGCTGTCTCAGCGGCAATGAATTTATTCTCTGCAACCATTCAATCGTGCAATCACAAATGAAAGGATTACCACCGATGTAAAACTCTGGGAGTGGTCGATTCTCAGGTACCTGAGTTAACTGCAATGCTGACAAATCCATCTTTACTATCTGATTGGCGTAGAGATCAACTCGCGTAAGATTTTCCTTGTCGTGAAATGTTTGCGGTTCAACAGTGTGAATCATGTTGTCATTGACGAAGAGTAGCTCTATGGAATCTGGCACAGATTTTGGATGAATTCTCGTTAGTCTGTTGAAAGAGACATCAAGAGTCTGCAAGCGGAAACCTTGGGGAGCTACGCCAAGATCCATGATCGCGTTTTTGTGTAGATCCATCCACTGAAGTTTTTCCGGTAGAAGGCTATAATCGAAGTGGCTTATCGTGTTGTCAGACATATTGAGCCAAAGCAAACCTGGTGCATTTGCAAATATTCCGCTCATATCCTGGAGGTAATTTGCGTCTAATCTTATCGCTTGCAAGGCTGGATTGCCAGAGAACGCAGCATATTCTACGTACTCGATTTTATTTCTTGCTAAATTGAGGATTTGTAATGCTGGCAGTTCAGATAGAGCTTCTTTCGTCACGTTTACTATCTCATTGCCGATCATTCGCAATCCATACAAGCTGGTCATTCCTCTAAACCCTGGTTTTTCTAGACTTTTTATTTGATTTTCACCAAGATCCAGTGTTCTCAACAATCTCATATCTTTTAGTGCAATCGGAATATATTCAAGATTATTGCCAGATAAATTTAAATCTTGCATACTAGAGCAATTTCGAAAAGCATCTGGATGTATACCTTCCAGTAAATTTGAATCCAATGACAGCAATGAAACAGCGTATAAACCATTTAAAGAGTAAGCATCTAAGTACGTCAATCGATTGTGCGCCAATTCCAATGTGTGTAAATTACTCATGGGTGAAAAGGTGTCAGCTGGTATCGTTTCTATTTCGTTGTATTTTAAATTCAGTATTTGTAGTGTATATAAATCTTTGAATAATGCCGGATCCAATTTAACTATTTTATTATGTGATAAATCCAATAAAACAAGGCGTATTAATCCGGTGAATGTGGCAGCATTAAGCCATGAACTTGTCAGCATATTTCTGGACAAATCTAACGTGACAAGTTGATTCATATCAGCTACGAGGCCTGGTGCCAGGGCACTGATCGAATTGTTTTGAAGCCGCAGTTCCTTCAACGTGTTTGTGGCGTCCTTGAACATACCGGCGGGAAGAGCAACGATCCTATTGCTCGACAGGTCGCATACCTCGAGGGATCTCAAACCACGAAGTGCAGCGTCTTCTACCATGCTGATGATGTTCCGTGATATATTAAGACTCTTAAGCCGCTCAAGCGAAGAAAACCCATGGGACGGCAAAACAGATATCTGATTGTTAGACACGTCAAGACTTTGAATATCAAGTAAGCACGTGATCGGTGCCATCGTCAGCTCAATATCCCTTTTCTGAGAGTTTTTTACAAAATCACTGAAGCCAAGTTCCGTTACGTCTTTCAACATATTCCAAGAAACATTTAAAGTAACTAAATTGGTGAGAGGACAAAAAATACCTTCAGGTAGTTGCCAAATGTTATTAGATGAAAGATCCATTTTCTCGATCAAAGGAGTCATATCAAAAGCACCACGTTCCAATTCAAGACTTACTTTGCTTTTACGTCCATTCAGACTTCTTAAAGTTAAATTCCTCAAGTCATGGAAGCCATTCAGTATTCTAGCAGGCCAAAGCTCAAACTTGCAGCCAATTAAACGTAAGTCACGTAATCTCCACAAATGCGCGAAATGTTCAACTATACTGATACTAGAACTAGTTTCTAGCTCCAAATCTTCACATATAATGTTTATTGACGTAACATATTCACTGATGACACGTGACAAGTTTAAATGCAGTACTTCGATATTGGAGAAACTATAGACACAGGTTAATGCCACTTCATGTTGTAAAGTACAATGCTCGGGCACGTCGAATCTTGATGATGGCACACTGGTTACCGCTAGTACGTGATATACGCCGAATACAAGGCACCAGGCCAGCCGTAGAGTTAACGAGCGGGCCGGGTGGCCACTGCCGGCCCTCATTGCTCTATCTCTCTGACTCGTTGCTCTTTGGGTCCTAGTTATGTTCAACCAAACGAATTACGTATACGTACAAACTACCACACAATTCCATAGTGCTGTGGTAGTAAACGTAGTAAAAACAAAACGCTCAGCACTAAACATCTCGACTCTCGTATTTCCGCTCGCCTGAACTACTATACTTTTTCCGAGTCGTCAAGTGTCCACTTGTCAAAATTTCTTCTCTCACATTCTTCTAACTTCCAAACACAATTGTTTCTCTCCTTAAAAAATTATGTCATGTACAGTCTACTTCTCTTTATATTAACTTTCCGCTGCTACGAATGTGAAACCATTTACGACTCCACTCTTCTACTCTTGCCAGCTCTCATCATTCCTTACTTTTTTCTCCCGTTGTCGTTTTTTTTTCTTTCCTCTGACTTTAGGAAAATGTCAATGTTTTCCTCGAGCGACTTAGCGACTCTTCTTATGTCAGTTTATCTTTCAAAATGTCACCGAGTTGCTCCGAAAATGATACTCATTAATCTCTCCCTTTACACTCCACCAAAACGTGCTCCCTTAGTTGATTACTTTGGTATTCAAGCCACACGAATCAACTCGTGATGGTCAGCTTAGATATGACATAACCGTTTGTCGCTGTCATATATTCTTCCTCTCAAGGAAAAGTGTACAAGAGTGAGTACTTTTATCGGAAAAACAAACTTGAAATATATTCACCCCCTCAAAATGACAGCTTATATATACCTTTCAGCTTAAACTTATGTATTACAATTTCATATCACTTCAAAATTTTCCTTAATATTTCTATCACTTAATTACGTTTTACTCTCCATCATATTCATCACAACAATTCCCGTTCATCACTCACGAAAAATATTCATTTACGTTTTATTAATTTCTCTCTAATACTACCATGTTTCAATTGATGCATTATAAAATGAAGAAATTTTTTACAACATGTAGATAAATGGAGATAGTCTCTAGATGTATTAAATTCCTAATCCTACTCCCGCAAGTACAGGACCACTTCGATTAGAGGCCACCGCGCAACTGACGAGAGATCTCTACGGTCTTTTACTCGACGCAACATCCGCCAATGATGCCTGCTCCCTTCCACACTGCAAATGTACCACCACCAAGTCCAGCGCGAGTAGCGGCGGCGCCGACGAGGAATCCACAGCCGCTGTGGCTCCTGCCGAGCGCAATATAATAAAGCACCTACTGGTAGACATTGCACCAGCATATGTGGACACTCAAAGAACAGGAATTATGTTAAAAGCATTACATAGACTTCAACTTTTTAAATTCCTTCTTTTGATCATGTCAAAGGAATTTGGCCTTTCCTACATTTCATTCATAATGATATGAAATATATCTATTTATTTTGATAGGATATCTCTCTTTTTTTTATAAACATTAAATTATCTACGGACGTTTTATAGAAGAAATTCATTGTTCCATTTACTTTTGTCCACTTTAAATTGCCATTGTTTTATTTGCGAAACACTTACACAATTCGCTTGTTTAACTTTCAAGTGCTCTGCTGTACCAAACTCTGTACGCTCGTATTCGTGTAAAAAAGAAACTTAAAACCCTTTTTGTCATTTAACCGTGTGTCAAGTGGGAACAACAATTATTAACAGAAAAAGTTATTTATTTATACCAGGCAATGTTATAATAGAAACAATCAGTCTACTTAAAATGCTTTAAAAAATTAATTTGATATTTTTGCATACATATACAATAATCTGTTATGATTAAAATAAATAATATTTGATATAATAGAATAATTTTTTTCAAATGAAATCAATCATATGTATGATATTAACTTAAAAATTGAAATTGTTGTCTTTATCTGTTTACGAATTGCCTTAATTGAATTCAATACCATAGTTGATCCAACTACACTGGACTCCCTTAGGAAACTCTGGTGATTGGCTAGTTCCGGCATATATCCCACTGCTGTCGGGCAAAGTTGAATGCTAGCAGTGCACAATTGAATATGTGTGAATGCATTCATTGCAACAATATGCGTGACACACTAGGTTTGAAACAGAGCGTGATTCCATGCATGACGAATTTTATGTTTGTCTCATTCGTTACAATACAATACACTACTAGGGGATGATTTGGTTTTTGAATTGAAAATAATGAAAAAGAAAAAAATTTAAAGGTAATACAAAAACATTTTTTCATAAAATGTACACACTGAAGGTATAGAACTAAATATTTTGTGTTGGGTTGGATAAATTTAAGAACACAAATTTGAACCTAAGTCCTTTGATATGCCGCCCGAGAAAGAAGAAGTTTTAATTAAACAGAGAATGGGCGTTTAATCGAGCAAAAGGGATTAATTGCTGAGGGGTTAAAACATCAGGGGGTCAAAGAGGAAAAAGCGAGGGTGAGAAGAGCAAGAGAGTCACCGATTCAACTGCTAACCCTCAACCTCAAGCAGATAAAACGGTTCGTATAAATATCCACGACTACACTCGTCCATAGTCTATGTCTTTTGTCATTTTTTTTTTACTCTTTTTTACTCACTTTTTTCTACTGATGCTCTTTTACATCCCCGGCAGTGAATAAATTAAGTACATATAACTCGAGCAAATTAAAACAAACGTGACAATACTTTACTTCGTCTCGGGGATTATATGAACAAGACTGAGAAATAAAGAAACTCACTTTAGAACAGCAGAGAAAAAGAGTAGGAAATAAACTTTCATCATGTTAGAAATTAATTTTTTAATTTTCATGTATTATGAAAAATCGATAAACTAATTTGATCGTGCGAAATATAAATTACTTTAAGTTTGATATTCATAGTCATCATTATTTTAAAATAATGATAGCATATATAATTACGGTAATACGGAGTTCTTTAATAATTTCAGGAATGAAAATTTATAACAGCTTCATTATTCTCGAAACTTTAGCTTCATTTCTCATTAGAATTGTGTGATTGTACAATACTATATCATATTAATATTACTAAAATAATTTTGAGAATTTAAAATTGAAATTTTCCTTTTCATCTTTTATTATTTTATTATTTGAATTTAAACAAAAAAAAACATCATAATTTCAAAGACCAATAGTGTGTTTTCTGAAGTACTCAACAAAAGAATTAATAACTTTTTATAAAGAGAATGTAATTTACTGTTTTCAATTTATATTCAGATAAAAAATTTCATTTAAACAGTTGAATAGATTAAAACTTTATTTTTCTGAGTTACAATTGATTTTCGATTGTTTTATTATTTTTTATTCAAGCCAGTACTTTAAATTGAATAGAACAGATTTCATGCAATAATAAAAATATATTTTATAATTCATTATTTTCGTTTGTTATAATTGTATACATCACAAAATATTTATTCTATAAAAGAGGACAAGTAAATCTGAACAAAAAAGTCATAAAAATTAATTGAAAAATGTATTTAATATAAAAATAGAATAAATTGCAAAGGATGAAAATTTTTTACAACGTTATTTCGAGTACCAACAAGCTCTTTTCATTAGGCATAACTAATGTGATGTCACATAAACGAAATGTGACTATAAAATACTCAATAGCTACAAAATTACTTCTTCCTCCTCTTTATTTTCTTGATCTTAGTATGATAATTATTCAATTAATTAAAATATAGAAACCAATAAATAAAGAAATATAAAAACTTTTCTGTGAACTTCAACTATTAACGATCAAGTATTTACAGTACTTATTAAAAGTATATATATATGACGAAAGTATTGAACTAGTATTTGTACAAATAATGCAATCAGTAAATTTATGTTCGAATGTTTGAATTGCCAATATAAAATAAATAGTAAATTTGGTAAGAAAATAGTCACGACCTAATTAAAAACTATCAAAGTATTATTTACTAATTATTATGTATCTTACTTTGAAATACTACGTAAATTTAGCTAGTACATATTTTTGATGTAAATTATTCAACACGTTCTGTAAATGAAAGCATCAAACATAAAGCAATTGCTTTGTTCTTTTATGCAACATCGAAGTCACAACATTTGACTGATATGTCAAATGTTTCACCGTTCCAATAAAACCCACCCCTTTCTTCACGTCCTCATCACCCTTTTATTTTTTTCGACCCCCTCGTGGCATACCGAAAAATAAACAGACACGACTCTCCAGAGTCCATGATTAATCGTCGCTGACCTATCAAATGCTTTTGATACTCTATTCGTTATGAAAAAAAAAAGACCAAAAGTGAGAGACTAATAAAAAAAATTAAAAAAATACCACTCATCAGTTATCAATCATCCACTATTGGATTTGTCAATTCCAATTATGATGTCGTTGCTCCGAAGCTGAAATTCGAGATGCAAGAAGAGACAACGTAAAAATTAAACGAATAAATTCGTCTACCAAAGTGAATATTGACGGCTACCGAATGACGATCGTGAGTAACGCATTTAAATCTATTCCAAAGTCGTTCTAGAATTACGTGAATATTTCATATATGACCCATTGCCAGAGTCATAGGATGCAGAGGATGTTAAACGTTGCCAATGTGGTGGTGCAATTCAACTTAGCTGTTTTCAACATACCAAAACGAACTAAAAGTTTACAGATTCCATCAATTTATATACCAAAGTGGATTTAATTATTTAATACTCATCTGAAAGTTTACATTCTCGCCCAATGTAAGCGAAGAAAAATAGCCGTTTTCCTATTTCTTCGAACCTTACCGTAAACGAAATTACTCGCTTTCGTGGCAATATTAGATTAAATCCTACTAGAAGGCTCGAGGCCATAGGGGAAACCTCCGTTTCCAGTAAATTGATACAAACGACACCCAATTTCTACCAATCCTCTATTACTATCACTTTTGACTTTTCTTTCCTACATTTTAGTGATTGAAAAAACATCGACAGACTCTCAAGTAACTTTTATTACTCCACTGTTACATAAATGATGATAATTTAATTATGGAAATTTCCATATAAACTTCACTCAAAGGGAAAGTGTATTAATCGAAGTACTTAAGATGATATTGAAAAATTATATTGTGATGATGAATTTGATCGAAAATGTATATTAACTCTTGGAAGAATTTCATTAATGTGTTTATTACTTCTTTCTTCGTCGAAAGTATGAATATAATAGCTTAGAGTACACAAAATGACATGATTTAAAAAAATACCTACTCTTATTAAATATTTTCTTAGTGTAAATTGCTTCTGTTTTATTAATAATTTTACCTATATATTTATCGTTGATGTTATTCATCACAATTTCATAAACAATTTTTTCTCATTTTTATAAAGTTCTAAGAAAAATTGCAAATTAAATCAAACTTTTATTGGCGTTGCACATTTTTAAGTAGCACAAAGTGCTTGATCGAAAAAAGTAGAGAGTAATTTTGTTGGAAAGAATCCAGTGGGAATTTTTATGGAGATAAACTTGCTATTACTATTATTACATAAAAATGTCTGAGGTGATTATAAATTTTTTTTTTTATTAAAAAAGTGTTGAGAGGTATAACAGCGAGCCAAAAAATAAAAAAATAAATATTTCTAATTTTCAGCGTGTATATATTTAAAAGTAATCTTTGTAAAGTTACTTTACTCTATAATTAAAGATGGAGTTACATATACATTTTGAAAACTTGATAGTAACTTTTGAAAATATTCAAAACTTGTTGGTCTTTATATTGGCATGGGAGTAACCGAATGCCGCAAAAGTTTTCTCAAGAAAGCAGTCTCACAACGAGGCACCTAAGAGAGTTTCCAATAACATAAAACTTTTCATCCTGACGATTTCCTTGTGACTACACTATCCACACTTCTACCTAAGTTAATTCGCCGCATCGAAATAATATGCAGATGTAATTTCTGGTAACTTTATATTATTCGACTACTGTGTTCAGACAAGCCCCAAGGTAATATAAGTCTATACTTATACGAATCGTATCCATATCAAGATCCACCACTACTATCAGGAGACAATTTTACATTTTCCAATTTATTAAAACCTTTGTTTTCATTGGATACATCAAACCATTGGATTTTATCTGATTTTAGAAAATTAAATAATATAACAACTTTAATAAACGTTTTATGAAACTATTGATGTGTATATTAATAAAATAAATTAAATACATTCTGATTACTGAATATAAAAAAATCAAAATAGTTTTTTTTTCAAAGAAGGATGCATTTTATATTCACGATTTTTCCTTTTGTTTATAATAAAAAAATTTAACTCTACAATTTTCTGTTTAATTTTTTAATTAATTTAATATTTATAATCAAAAATTTTGCATATGCATCAACAGAAAATTTGAAAAACAGCCGAATATACAGAGAGAAAAAAAATAATAATAAGCAATTAAATTCTCTGGTTCATTCGTTTGTACCCAATTTTGCAATAATAAATGGAAAATATTTCGTATAAAATTTTTTTTTTAATTTTATCCTAAATAGTCCTAAAAAAAAAGTCAGTCTCGAATTCAAAACTTTGGTGTCATGTGTCACAAATTTTTTGTCAATGACAGTTTTATACATTCAGAAATATCCGAGGGGTAGCTTACCTAAAATTGATTAATGGTGAACAAACACAAAGAATAATATGCTCTAAAGGTTGATAATAATTTTGTCACTAAAAATAAATAAATAATCAAATACAATAAAAAAGATACCATCTTTTTTCGAAAAGGTGCTCATCACAGCCAGGGGAATGATTTCAAGGGGTAGACTACTCACAGTTTTATCGATGAGGAAGTCAATAAAAAAAACTACATTTAACAAAAATAATATTTCGACTGTATTGAACTCTTTTCAACTCTCCCAGTTGATTTAAAAAAAATAATATCGATCGAGTGTCATCCATCATGGCTCAGTCTATTAAACCATCGTGGCCACCCCTATTTCGTAACCACTTTGCTCTTCCTACATGTGCTTTTTTCGTTTTGTGCACCATATGCATTATATTCACGTGCATGTCAGTTATCCACAGTACCAGTTGTACTGCTTCTCACCACCACTTTAGTTCTGATTATTTTTTCAAAAGCGGATGTAGCGAAGCCTAAATTAAACCTCATGTGGGTCAAACTGAATGAAAACCAGAGATTTTAAATATGAGTTTAGGCACAAGATAAAAGTATATATTCTTTTATAAAGAAAAAATCAGTGTACTGATAAAAGTTTTATATTATTCTTTATTGTTTTTGTTTTCTTTCTCACTTTGAAAATAGATTGATCCTCCGCCTTCTCGACGCAGCAACGTGCGAGATTACACGATTAATTGTTGACTCGGTGGGATTAATCGTCGTTACGTATACTTTAGCCGCAATCTTTCACGAATTCTACTCTTGCTTTTTCATTTAATGTAACATACATTCTATATACCATGTATCATGATACTCATAAATTTTACAATTATAAAAAGTATACAGAAAAACGACAACATTACTACTACTTTCAGTACTAATAACAAGAAAAATAACGATTCATTAAAAGAGTAGTGGAAAAAATTATTTTTACGACAAATTTTTTTACTTTTCAGACTTCCAACATCTCTTTTATAAAAACTGACAATATAATTCAAGAAGCGAGCTTATGTGTGTTTTTGCTCATTTCCTTTTTGATGATCACTTTGAAATATTCTTCTGAATATATTTTATATGATACATTTCATCATGTTCACCTGGAAAAAAATACTTTTACATAAATGAATTTTCCATAAATATATTAACGTTTCTTTCAAATAAATTTGCTTTAAAGAAATACTGACTGGATCTATATTTTTTAAACATACCATCTAAACATTTACAAAATCTCTTCTGTGACTTTCATGCGTTCCATTTTTCATATGCATAATTTTCATGCCAAGCTTGACTGGATTTACGATGAATAAAATTTTTTTTTCCAAATATATTTTCACCCTAAAAAATGTGAATGTACGTTTTGTGCTTGGCTTACTATGTCAGCAATAATCATTTTTATAGTGACACAATATCAACCCCAATGCATCGGACGTATTAAGATATAAAGTTTAATTTTTTTTTCAAAATAAAATCCAAGCTTTGTATCATTTAAATCTTGTTTTTTGATATGATTATATTTCAAATAATCTAACGAATTAATTATCAAAGAAAGACTCAAAGCGTATTAGTCTTTGTCAAAAGCATATGGTAGACAGAAGTGTACAATGCAGTACTTAGTTAAACTCATATTAAATAATTAATACTAATGTTGTAGTTGTTATATGAATACACAACTGTTAAAAATGAGTCACATTTATCTACATCTTCGTTAATGATATAAACATTTTTGTGTTGTATCACAAGATAAACTATTGATCATTTTTTTTAATGAAAAAAAATTATCAATCATCAAATAATTTTTCTAATTTTACCCCCAAATTTTCATTCATTACAGTACATTAGATTATAACACCCTGCAAAGTCGTTAATGGATATTCATATTAATTAGATTATTAATTTTCATTGGCTATTTCAATCCTGAATAATTAACTAAAATGCCAGCTGTATCCTAATAACTATTATTTCGTGCTGTGGAAAATATCCAAACATTTTTTTGGAGTCACGTGCCACATATAGCTCTGTTCCATTAATATAATTAAAGTCGAATTATGAAAGTGAATTTCTGAAGTTATTTTTTACCACAGTTATAACACAAGAGTGATGGAAAAAATAAGACAAGAAGACAAGGGTTGATTCGAATGTCTGCAGAGAACACGTGTATGTAATCTAGGTGGTTTGTCCCTGGCCCTAGCACCCGCGCTGTCGCTTTTAGCTACTGAACGATTTGCAGCCGAATACACTAGTGACCGAGGACGAACAATAGATAGAGAAAGGATGACATTTTGAGAGAGAAGACAATATAGAGAAACTTCACAGTGTCCCTTGGGACATTTCAACCCGCATATACACATAAAGTACGTTACAGACTCATGACATAATTATGTTGAACATCTAGGGACGGCTGTGCTGATAACTGAGCCGCGTGTTTGCTTGATTACTACGACAGACTTTGATGTTATTTGCCTGGTATAATGAAACTCAAACTTTGAAAGGAATTATTCCTGCTTGAATAAATTTATTTTAATAACTATTTACTTTCATTTATTCCACTTTTACTATAAATTAGTCTAGTAAATAGGAGAGTTCAAACACCAAATAGACGAGAAGCAATATTGAATAAAAAATAAACAATTTTATATTAACATATTGTGGATATACTTGCCAATAATTACAAGCATGGACGAACACCAGCCGTTTCCCTCTCACCACATTCTGAACTTTTATTGAAACTATTCAAAATATACGATCCTGCATATATATATATATATATGTATACACATTCATGGTCGAATCTTTATAGAATGTCACGTACGACTTTTGATTTGTTCTATTTTTTTATTACTTTTACATCAAAAATGATATTCTCTTAAAACTTTATTAATATCGATGATTTTCTGCATACCATTAATTGACTTTGAAAATTAAATAAATAATTCATTGGATATAATTAATAATATTCATTATTAAAGCAGTTGATTTTATTCAAATGATTTGCATGTAGTCATCAATAAGTTCTATTAAAATTTTATTAATCGAGTTGAAATGAATGTTTTAATACATGGAAAATTTACGGTAGGATAATAATTGGAAATTGAATTATCTAAAACATATTGCTAATTTTAATTAAAAGGTTGAAGTTTATATTATTTTTAAAGCCAATAGATAATTTGATAAATGAGAAAGATATTTAAAAGTTTATCAGATCTAATAAATTTAAAAAAGAAAATTAAATCTGAATTAGTATTTTTTTTTTTAAGTAATTTATTATTCATATTATTTTCTATCGATTATTAATAACTCAAAAACGTGCTTGATTCTTAATTACTTCCAATCTCAGTAATCTAATTGCTATCAATATTTTCCTATCATTCTAAATTATGCGATTAAGTTGAGTTCTATTTTTAATTGATGTCATCTTTACGTTCTCTCATCTACTTTATTTTTTACTTTCATTTGTTTATTCAAGTTGATAATGACGAGAGAAAATCTTTATCTCTCTAAAGACCTAGGCGACCCCTTTGATCCATTGTTCATAAGCTCATAGCCTCAAGCACTTTGGAAAAACCACTGCGTTTGGAGGGAGAAAATTCGCTGGGGAGTCTCAGCGACCAGTTAGAGTTTGCAATTCTGTGAGTGAGAAAACAAGAAAAATACAAATAGTTCAACAGAGATAGACCAACAGCTAGGAATTATTCTATATTTTATTTATAACTCAACGTTTTATGTTTTCATATCATGTATCTCATGTTCTCCTGCATTTTCCGGACATCATGTACAATACGGCAATTCACACATAAGCTATGAAAATCATGGTCAGAGATTATGTTCCATTGTTATTAGAACACGTTCACTGTATGTATCAATCATTTTATTTGGAAATGTAATGTGGTATTAGAGGATAGTTAACATTTTTGATTGATGAAATAGTACCTGAATAGAAAGGATTATTTTTGTTACATCAATTCAATTCGAACAAAAGACTAATTTAAAAAATTTAGTAATAAGTTCGAACGATTAAATTTTTCACAAAAATACACAGGTTTTAGTAATCTAGAAAACATTTTGGAGTTGGAATTTTTTAGCTGAACTTTTTTTTTATTTATTTTCTTTTTATCTCATACATGAAAATGTACAAAAATTCAAATAGATAGAGAGAAAAATTTCAGAATATTTTTTTTATATAGATAATTTAAATAGAAACATTATGTTAAAAGAATAAAACTAAATACTTACAACTATCAATTATTATATTTAATGAAGTAGAATAATTTTTAATAAATGAATTCATGAAATATCTTTAAAAAAATCCATCAGAATATTTTAGCTTGATGTTAGTGCTGATGGAAAAAGACGTGTCGGTGAAACAATGGAAATTTTTTCAATTAAATTTTCAAAAGCTATAACATTTTTGATGTGTCAAATATAAAGAAAATTAATTTTACTTATTCATGAAAATGTTTCATTTTTTCTTGTGTAACAAATGTGAATATAATCGCACAAAATACATAGTTAGAACTTGTTATATTTTTTATCCCGAGGATTTTCACGAGTCTAGCATTACGAAGAAACGTAAAAAAATGACTCCTTATTACCCCGCGGCGGCCTCCTCCCATCTCGTTTCCTCGACCCTCCCAACTGGCGCATTACCTTCCTACCCCTTGGCTGCTCTCGTGGGCACTTCCAAGTTGCTCTATACCGATATCGCGGATACTGCTCTGGGGTAGGAAGCTGTGGGAGACCTCTGACGCCAATCAACCCCCAGGGAATGTTTGATCAGTTAGTCATTGCCTCCAAGCTCAGCTCTATTGTCGATCGTTCATTTTCCCAAGGTTATAGACACGAAATCGATTCGGCTTTTTCGACCTTGTCTATACAAATATCTATCGCAAAATCGTTTTAGATATTTTTATATCCAACAGATCAACTGCAATAATACCACTAAACCTATAGATTCAAAAAAACATCTGACAAAATAGTGGAATTATTTTGATAAAAGTAAAAAAAGGAGTCGAAAAAATGATTTGTGAGTGAAAAATATATCAAAATAACTTTTGAATAGATGTAGTACCTAAACCAAAAAAAAATATTTATATTTAAGTTTTGAAGATGATTTAATTGAATGCGTAATTGATGAGCCTGCAGTCTATACTTACACAATGCTCCAATTGTGCCCAGCCAAGCGCCAGTACAGTATGCCAATATTAGCGATGCACTCGACATCCCTCTAACAGAGAGTCAGCCGTCGTAGATCCAACTTTCTCCTTACCCTCTTTTCCTTCCTCTTCATGCTTTTCTCACACAAATAATGCTCATAAGTACCATAAATACTCGTCAGCTTTTGCAATATGCCACAGCCGCTTTGTCGAGTAATATGCGCGTATATAAAGCAAAAAATTGCACACACTCTTGAAAGAACGAAAGAGAGCCTTGAACCATGTGCCGGCTGGATTCAAATGACAAATTGTTTGTTCGTTCGTGCTTTCTACTAATATTCCAACGCAGTTTGTTGTGCTAACGAGTGTTGTTTTATCGACACTACTGCAAAATACGATGCAGATGCAGTTTATACTTTTTCCATTCATTCATTATATTCTCAGTATAATACATATGTACACGATGAAATATAAATAGTAACATTTACTACTTTTTTTTTAATAACAAAATCATAAAGAATAGTTCTGTTGAATTTGATAGTTTGTTCAAATATTTTTGTTGTTAATGTAAAATATGCTGAGAGAAATTTTTTTTTCATACATATAAACACAAAAAATTTACTAGTACTATTTTTTGTAATATGAGAGTAAAAATATTTTTCTCTCAACTAAAATTTAGTTGATCATAAAAAAGTAATCAATGAGTTAATGAATGAGTGTAATAATGATTGAGAAAATAGTTCTTATTAGAAGAAAATTAAGTTACTAGTTACTTTTTTACTCAAATAATTATTTTAGTGTATCAATTAAATTTTACTAAAAATTTAAAACGAATAATTTTTTATTGAAAATTCTTGTCATTTATTAAAAAATTCCGTACTTGTATATTTTCAACCTCTGATTGATACAGACTGTTCTTTGTACAGATTTTGAATTGACTCTCACACAATTTCATCTATGATATTTGTTAGTTAATTAACATTGAAAATCCATTTTTTATGGAAAAAAAGTTTTCAACCGGAATATACCAACAAGTAATAATATTGCTGAAAAATTTTCAACGATAAGCCTTTTATGAAATAGTGAATGACAAAAAGTTTTAAATGAAACGTAAATGCGTTCACAATTTATAAACTTGTGAGTTTAATACTTTGCCAACAAAGCACTATGAATTTGAATTAAATTGGCGGCAAAGTTTTTCCACTGGGTAAATAATAACTTGAAATATCAATTTAATAGCACTTTATATCTACCAGTAACAAATACACCATGCCACTAGATATACTGTAATACCGTCATGTCCGATTCTTTCGCCGTTTTCTACTTAAATTATAACGTATATTTACATTGCACAGACTGGTTGAAAGGGCAATGGTTCATTCACTTTATTACTTCGTGGCCATTGTTCAAGTATTATTCAAACAACTTGAGTAAACTAAATTGAATTCTATACTGATTTTATATCGAATAAGAAGAAAGAATTTCATTTTATTTAATATTAAACAATTCTCAAGTATCGAGATAAATTTTTTTTCTGACAGAGAAAAAGTATGCAATTGACATAGATTTGGGATGATTTAGTTATTAATTTAGAATCAATTATTATATTTATTGCAAATATAAACTTAAATGCATGTACATAAGCATATAGCTTTTACACCATACGGCTTTACGTGAAACAGAATATAGAGAATGTGCTTCGAACATGATGTACGACCCGTAATCCGATTTACCACTCCTATGTAATATAGCTTAACCATGTTCAACGCACGTTCCTAATCGCTTCGCACGTTACGCCACATGCTCTGCAACTCTTGTACCTTTGAAGTAGTTCAAGGGTATTGTAATAATCAGCGATTTGCGCATGAAACTGATATGTATTTGAAATGTATGTTCAGTGTAATATTGAAATGCTGAAATGATGATACCCAATTGCTCAAAGGAATCCATTATTTTTTTATTCAGTCTTCAATTACAATAATTTCATTTGAACTATAATCAATTTCATTTCTCATTAGAGAATTTTCTAAAAGATTTTTACTTCAAGAAATAAGTATTTATTTACATATTCATAGATTTATCTCATGGGGGAGTATGACTTTGATGTATGAAATTAATGGTTGTATTAATTTTACAAGGTAAATGCAATTTAAGTTTAGTTGTATCTCTTGAAAAAAATAAAATGACTATTTTCTATTATAATATCGTGGATTTAAGAAAGAAACACTGCAGTAATGTTGTTAATAATGAAAAGTATAACGAGATAAATATGAACAGCTATAACCAACTGAGGAAAAAAAAGTATCGTGGACTTGGTCCAGTGGTAATATAGTAATTAACGTTTTCTTTCATCTACTCGTTTGCTTTCAATGTTACTTTCACATCTGAACATACACACATATGAAGCATATGTAAATATATATTCAACCCTTTATATTTGCTAACACCAGTAGCCGTTTCACCACTAGCGTAGCCTTTTTCTCATTCCTTCAATCTCCCTCTGTTTCATTCAACATGGTCTTTCTACCACCCAACCGTATTCCCAACCATCAACATGGTCCACTGCAAAAAAATTACCTCGTAAGCTGGTACGATAGCTTCTGTCTATCCAGCCAGAGCTTTGACGCCTTGTTCTGTTACCTAACATAGAGTCCATCAGACTACACATTTTTTTTTATTAAATTTTTTTACCTTCCTAACAATGAGTTTATAAAATTATAATTGACTTTTTTATTATGGCAATTTGTGGTTGCATAAAATCATGATAAAAAAATTTTTTTAAAAAGTAAAATCCGTTTTATTAAATGTTATATTTTTCTAGTTTATTCTATTTCACTAAATCTCATGCTCAGTTTTGTTTAAGCCGGAATGATGCAGTATACCTTTTTCGTGTCTTGCTTGAAATTACTGTATTTTCTGAAGTAAGAACTAAAACTACTATACTTTTCTACTTAAATTACTCTGTCTAGAGAATTTCCTTTTTTTTCTGACCGACTTGCAAGTAAATTTTTTTCTATATCACGATACCTTTATCTACGCTCAAATGAGTTTACATCATGGATTCAACAAATCCCTTCTATTTATTAGAAGAAATTCAACTGTTCTATTATGTCGACATCTTGACTTTTCAAAAGATATTTCAGATCAATAAAAGAGACTATAATTAAACTAAAACAGATAACATCTTGATGTAACTCAAGAATTAATTCAAAATATCTCTTTTATCACGCAACATTTTTTTTCAACATCCATTGACAGTATAAGAATCTAGAGCTTGACGTCTATAACATTAACATTAGGTCAGTCGAACCTTTCCCTTTTATCTCCACTGTCATCAAAAGATAGATCTCTTTCTAGACAAGTAGAAAATACTTCGAACCGATCACTCATCCACTAGTTATCTTAGAAACAAATCTGTGCATCCATTTGCCAAACTAATAATCCTCTAATGTTGTGTTGGCTTTTTATCTTAATCCTAAGTGTGGTTATGATCAGACCTTGGAATTAATTAAAGGACTGGTTGATGAGACTTTTAAGTCTCAAAATACTACTCATGATGAGTAGTATTTATTAATTTTTTTTTTGAAAAATTACATCAGTGATGTGGTAATTAACAAAAAATGTTCATTTAATTTATATGATTAGGTAATGTGATAGAGAATAAAAAATAAAATAATTCAATAATTAATTGAATCAACCATTCACCTGGAATATGAAACTATAAGCCCCAAAGGACCTATGTTGCATAAATTTACATGAAAGAGAACATGAATGTGTACATTATGGACAAACAATAGTGATCTATTCACTATGCATAATTGATCACATCAGAGCGCACCTGTCTATAATACCAAGCAAATAATATGGTTTAAACAGCTCTAATTAGCCGCTCGTTACCACGAACTATTGAGATAAATGGGGTATAGAATGGACAAAAATATTTATACTTTGGATCTTCACACATCAAAGTATTTCATTAGAAATCAATTTTTTATAGTTGAATAATTAATGTTGATTTAACATACATTAACTGTTGATGTCAATGGACATCAAATTAATTATCGATTAAATTTCAATTTAAACCCAATAATCTTCAAATATTTTCAAACCGTATTTTTTCTCCATATAAATAAGTTATTTTCTTTATGAATATTTTTATAGTCTCTTTATTGTTTTCCTAAGATATAAATAGCAGAAAAGATGTATTTACTTACTATATCAAGTTGAAGTATTATTTTAAAAAATCCCTAAATGATTCATATACTCATCCATTGACTGTCTCACCACTATTTTAACTCCCCATGTGTCTCTCGACCCCATCCCATACATGAATTTTACCACAATGTACGGAGCGTCTGTCTGAACGTTGGCGACCCTCATTTCAAGGGGGTTACTGGCGCCACGTATTAAACGTTAAAGTATTGTCACGCCTGAGCTCCGAACCACACAATAGCATACAGTGGTGCGTTGACTGCGTTTGCCGTCGTGGACACTAAATTTCATTTCCGCAGACCTAGACAGCTTTGTGGATAACAATAAATTCTGCAAAGTGGCTGTAACATTACATAATGAACTGTTCTGTTGAATAATACCACATACTCTGGAATGCTATAATAAGTCTGTTAAAACTATTCGAAATACGAATTCGAGTGGACTTTTTTGAGCAATTATTTTAGTTAATGAGTATATGGTTGCTGCAAATTTGAAGATGTGAATTATTAATATTGAAAGTAATTATCATTTTTTTTCTTTTATGAATAAATTTACTTATCGTTGCAGAATTATTATATAAAATCAGTAGATATAGTAAAGTGAAGAGCTGCATTACAATTTATTGATTTGAATGGAAATAAAATTTGAATCTAAGATAAGAGCTGTTGTCTGATTGATCTGATTGAATATGTTTTATTTAATGCAGTTGTATTATTGATTGTAATAAAATAAAAAATATATTTTTTTTTAAGATTTGCATAAAAAAGTATATCCATATCTAAACAAATTTTTTATAATATAGAAGGGAAGGGTTGACCCCAATACCGAATCTACAAATATTTTATTTCATCGGAAAAAACCAGATAAATGCTGAATAATGTTTATCAATTTTAAATTTCGCCTTTTATTCTTTTAAAATATTATGTATGTTTTTGAAAGTACAAATTCATTTCATTGATACCATTTATCTATATAAATTTCATAATTTTAAATTGATGATTATAATTTCATTAAAAAGAATTGTAGTTTTGAATATTTTATAGATTTTAACATAAATCTAGTATAGTTGAGTTGATAAGCAAAAACTCTTTTCAATCACAAATGCAAGGGTAGCGTGATTTTATCTCAGCTTTCTTTTACAAAAGAACTTTGTACCTTTGTTGCACCATCATTCAATGCTCACATTTGTAGGTTGACGTACCTCTTTATTTCCTGGCAAGCCTGACTCTCGGATAGTTGAGAAGGAGTTTCAAATAAAAGATAATCTGAAGACTACGGAAGGCAGACAATCGTCATAGGCGTCCATAAATGTCTTGACATCAGCAGGAATGAAGTTTTGGGTTCAAGATTAGAAGGATTACAGAGAATTATATAAATAGATATACACATTTCTATTTTTCGCCCATTTTTACGATAGAAAAAATTAAATAAAAAATGTTCGTGTTTTTTTATATTTTTTCAATCACGAAAATATCAGCTGAAGGATCAACTTGTAGTGTAGGTAAAGATTATCTTTATGAGGACGTTAGCAGTTTAAAAGATTTACGTTGTATTTTGAGAAAACTTTACGATTTCAATCTTTTTTTATCTCATCTAAAGTTAGAAAAAAAAAACCTAATTATCGTGATTTTTTTTTTCTATTTAAAAAAAATATATAATAAAATTTTTTTCACGGTTCTACTTCATTATTCTATGAACAATTAGCAAATAATCAGCATCTTGTATATAAATAGTTATTCATTAACGCGAAATACGCAAACTAATAATTATAATTTAGCATATACTTGAATGCATGAATAATGCATAATTCAGCGCTCATTGTGAATATCCATAACAATGCAAGTCTGGGTTTTCGGCGTATGGAAACTCTCAGTTTGGTACACAGTGGAACATTACCCTTCGGTTATAGCAACAGCCAGCATCTAGTGCTCCCCAACCATCATATCATGCCTTATGCTGTTGGGTCTCTACCAAAAATAACCAGTTTCCCCCGATAACCCTTGACGTTCTAGTGTCAAATGTCAGACAGGGAGACATTGTGTTGGTTAAGTGCTTTCCCCGCATAACAACGGACAAGCCCATTCTATGAAACTCATTCCATTACTGTAAAAAAATCCAGCAAACCCATTAACTTATTGGTTCATAAATAAATAAACTCTTCTTCTCAGCATTTTTTAAAATTCACTCGCTCGTTCTCCGTTTCTCTGTTATCCTTTCTCTGTCTCTCATACATACTCACTACTTGGATTGTGCGAAATTACAATCAGCAGTTACTCGCAAACCTATGGATTATCTTGAGATTTAACATTGTATTACGAGCATGAGAAGCCTCAAGCTATAAAGATATATACCTACTTATCCATCGTTATCACCAGAGGCTGTGTTGCACGCCCAGTATTAACTCGGACGTTAGGCAATTTGTCATTGAGTCTGGTATCGATGTCTGATGATGTGCGTCAGTTGGTAGGTATTAATTTATATGAGAGATGAACACAAGTTTAACTACGAAGCAAGGAATAAGAGAAAAAAGGAAGGAGTAAAATAAAAAATGAGGTAAGATGAAAAAAAAATTCGCAAACTTACTATATACACGGAGACTGAAGGGAATGATGGTGTAGAAGAGAAGAAGGGGAGAACCCTTGGCTGGAACGCGGCGGTAATCACCAACGAGGCGCAAGCCGACGAAACCGTTTAACAGTCTCATGGATCATGAGGCGGTAATGACGCCATGAATATGTATGTCGATGGATAAAGAACTGTGGAGGTACATATGATACTCAAGCATTTGTTGTTTAACTCGTTCGTGGTTTCTTTTATCAACTGATGTGGGCAATAGCTCGTGGCAAAGCAACACATGGAAAAAACCGACCTGATGAGGTTGCAGGTATGAAGATACTTGTGTTCAAAAACAAGCGAGCTCTGTTAATGAGACCGTTGGTCGGTTTTTAATTTTAAGAGACTAAAAAGCAAGCTATAGAGAGTAACTATCTAAAGACTTTGTGCTACTTTGCATACTTATTACACATTCGTGCTTGGTGTATGTGCGTATATAAAGGGCATTAAATGAAAAGGAAAGCAATTATTAACGCCAACGTTATTCAATGAAAAAAGATAAAATATTATTTAACTTATTGTTTATTCAATATAAACCAGTACATAATTAAAAACTTTTTTCTAATTAATTTTGAAAATAGCCTTTAGTTTTTATGATTATAAAATATTTATCCGATATAACACCATGGAATTTAATTATTTTAGTTATTAGAAATAATTTAAATCAACAAATTTTTAATTAAATATTTCTAGCTAGTTATAAATAAAATTAATTCTTTCCTGGAATTTTTTTTACAGAGTTGGCATTTAATTGATTTATGAGTCCATATATTCATTGTTTTTTTCCATCTATTGTCATTCTCTTTAATATTGAATTCGCAAAAAATAAGGAATTAATTTGCATACATTATTCAGTAATTTTTCTGTTGACATTTCTAATTATATAGTGAATTTTACCTACCGATTTTATATCAATGAATTTTCCTTTACTTACTTGTTTATTTTAGGATGGAAATTCTATCAATAATGCAACAGCCAATGGTCGATTGACTTTATGTTAATTTTATCATCCCTTCACTCGAATTGTAATTTATTCTCATCATTATGTCTGCATTATAATAGGAGCTATTAATTACTTCTTATCGATAATGTAATGATTACTATCAGATTCGAGCAAGTTATACAAAGTCGATAAATTAATAATGGGAATGATAAACTTTTTGTGTCAATAAATCTCTGGTATTTATTTGTAACATTTATCTACTACTTTCCAAGTTAAAGTTGAGTTGTATTTGTGCGGGTCCTTAATTAACAAAAACGTCTCGTCCAAGCGGGATAATTTATCGTTCTCCATTCTTTCATTTCAGCAGGTATCTTTTCCAAGGTCGATGCGAGTCGCACACTTTGTTGCGCGCAAAATGGTTGTACGTGTTGGTCCATAATAGCTTTTTGAATTTACGATTCAGGAATATATACCTGGTCTATACCTCGTTCGATTACCAACCTGTCTGTAGTACTAATAGTTTGAGACGACATTAACGAGGTCCTGAAGTAGTAACTTATTGATAGGGATTATTCATAACTGATTCGCTCCAAAGTCGAACTCAAGACGAATCTTATACTTCTGCTATTCAATGTATTTATGATTAATAAGACCCAAAAAAAAAAACATTCATCCTTATTGCAAAAATGCAGTTATGAAGAGATGAAAATAAATTGTTTCTCACGTGAAAATGGAGATATTATTGATTAATTATTATCTAGAACTTCTAGGCGATAAATAATCGGTAAACAGGAACTAGACACGATAAACAAGAAAATTTTTTTATTACGAAACCTTGTGACAGGATTATTTTTCAATGCTTTTTGAAACGTATTGTGAGGTAGTTGATTACTTATTTTGCAATTTTGCGCTTGTCGACCAGCTAGTGAGCTTGTCTATGACGTGCTTGTGCCAAGAGACAAAACGGGAGGAGAAAAGCAAGGCGAATAAAAAAAATAGGTGTTTCCATCACAGAGACACCCCTTGGTAATGTCGGCAGAGCGGAAAATTGCGTTGGCTTACCACCACTATTTCTTTCCTTTAAATATCAATTTTTCAATGTATATTGAAGTTACATAATTAAATACTTGATCAACTTTACGGAATACTGTGTATAGGAATAAATTAATTAATTTATTATGCAAATGAGTGAAGAAATGAAAAAATTAAATATCGTTTATTACCAATATTTTGTTGTTCTTTTTTCTGCGCACATAAAAATGGATATTTATAGGTTGTACTGCAGAAATTCGTTGATATTCAATACATTCCCGATCTCGCTTATTAAAATTGTAATTTACTGGTTATGAGTGTATTCCGATTCGTTACATTCTCGATTAAATATTACAATAAAAAATAATAATGCTCTATATTTGACATACTCAAAAAGTAATATCCACCAAATGAATACTGCATTCTCTTTCTCGTTATATTTCTCTATTTTCTCATTGTTATCAATAGTTATATGCACTTATTGCTGCAGAGGACCATACCCGTTTATACTCTTGTGAAATTTATGAATGACTGACCAGTTTTTTTTTGGCGCTACATGGAAGAGAAAACTTCAGCATCAATTCCACTTTTATGTGGAAGATAAAAAACATTTTTTTCATTTATTGTATAATGTTTAGTTATGGATTAAATTGCGACTCTCATCATTTTCATATATGAAATAAAATCAATAAATCCAGTAATACTTTCAACTTTAACAAAAATTTCTAAAAATTACATGGTCATTTGATAACGTAGTTATTTGTTGCTAACAAGTAGTTATTTTCAACTATTATAATTTTTAAATTAAATAAAAGTTTGATTATTTAATAATATTATTATTATTAGAAGTGTAAAGAACATTTAAGCTGGTTATACAGAAAAGTTTCCTCTTTCTTTAGCTTATTTAATATTTTTTTAATTTTCTTCTCAATACACGCCCATTTTTATCTTGAATAACGAAGCCAAGCAAGATGGTTTTAGTAATTTGAAACATCCATTGGTTTCTGCACTTCAAGTTTGATTGAAATGTATACGCGTAATTAAGCTTTCAACGGTAGAATTGAATATCATTCGAGAACAAATTATCAAATCAGTTATCTTCATTCTCGGGTTTTCAACTCGTGTTATCTGAGTACCCTTTCTATCACAATGAACCTCAACGTTATATTTCATTAGACTAGGGGCTGGTGTTCAACATGTATACAGATTCTCTAGTACTAGCCATTACATAATATGTACACAAGTAAAATGGAAGCTAGTAAACTCCTCAGAAAGGAGAAAGAGAAGCGGTTGCACACGTAAGCCAGTTGTGTTTGCACTGGCGTAAGGTTCCATGAAGTAAAGAGAGCCCAGACTTAGGGAGAATTGCTGATAGGAAATACGAGAGAGAATGGAATACCGAAAATGAGGAGTAGGAGAAAGCGAGTCCTGTTGCCTATTTTGCTAGTATCACGGCTCTTGTTCAACTGATAGCGCACGGCAAAGAAGATCGAGTTCACTGAAACGTGCTGACGTAGAGCTAAGCTGAGCTATAAGAGAATCTTCTAGTATACTTCAGTGGTCGATGTCTAAAGGATTGTATGTTTTAGTGGTAACTCAAAGCAAAGAGAAAACCATGATGGTTCAACATCTGTAATTTTGTCAATGCAAGAAAAGACAGACACAAAAAGATATTTGCTAGGTTTAATTAAAGAAAACAAATAATGTTCATGTACAGATCCTTTCAACTGTAATTTTACTGTAGCAACTAAGGGTTTTCAGAAAATTTATGAAAACAGTTTTCTTCAGTGGAATTTGAGAAAAAAATCACATGAAAGATCAACACATCCTAAATTATCGCTCGAAGATTTTTAAATAAATCACACTAGTACAGTATACAATCAAACAATTATTTTTTCAAGTTTAATATCATCACATTATCAGTCCTATTTTTCATTGCAGTTAATATAATTTCGACCAATTTGAAATTATTTCTCAAGTCTTTTTCTGCATTATTTATGATAAAGAATCTCATGTTAATACTAAGTGGAAATTGTAAGTATTCAAAATGGCCTTGACTCTGGGTGAATATTGCTGATGATGTATATATATATATATATACTAAAAAGATTCGCAAAGCAACGAAGACGTGGCCACACCACAGCTTTGTCGGCTGAAATAAGACGAACCGAGGCGTTGTAGGTTCCCTGTGATCAAGTGTAATCTCAGCGACTGCTTATTTACACCCTGAGGAACGTCGAAGAGCAAGATGGAAAGGAGTAAAGAATATAGCGAGTAAAAGAACAAGGAAAATAAAAGTAGCGTGGAAAAGGTAGAATGAGGTGGTTATGTTTCAACGATCCACACGGTCCAGTACACTCGGTAAAAATGATGAACCGTTTTGTATACACGCAAGCTCTCTTTGTCGACTTACCTTCTTACCAAAAATTAACCTTTCATTATTATTGCTTATTATTCACACTTGAAAATTGGAAACTTTACATAAATGCTTGATCGTTTCTATGGGTTATGTTGTACTTGTTTTCCACTATTGCTTCAATACATTGAATACTTTTATGATTTATTTACAAACTCGATAAACTGAGCAGAATCATCAAATTATCTTTTAACTGCTCTGGTACAAGTGTACTTAACTTCGTTATCTGGTAATAAACTCAATAAATAATGAAAAAATACTTATTATTTAATTCAGTGGATTTTACAGCCAATTATTCTTTACAAAGTACAATGTAATTCATAGAATCGATATTATTGATAGAATCAAAAACTATAAAAACTATTCGAAGACTTATAAAATCAATTTCAGTTCAAGAAATTTTATGACCCATTATTCTTCATTTAGCTTCACATAATAGGATAATCGAATGAATAACTTTGTTAATTATTCAAAAATTGTTCTAATGATTCAACTCTGTGATACTTTCTGATATTACATCATAATAAAAATGCTCAAATATAGATTTTTATTAAAAAAAAAATAATAATAATGATAAACATTGAGATTAAAATGGAAATTTATATAAACAACTTGGAAAATATGAGAATTCTGTTACTTATTTATGAAAATGAGTGAAGAAACATCATTCGATAAATTGAGTGATGTCTAGACAAGTCTTCTCTAAATCTCTATAAAATAGACACGATCGATTAAACAGTGATATGGTATTGATGAACACAGCAGTTTATTCTTAAATCACAGCTTTGCATCGTGCCATAGCGTAGTGCACTGACAATAAACTTCACTTCAACCCCAATAATGGTCTATTTGTGTACCATCATAACCATATATGCGATAACACAAGGAGCTTTTAGACTATGATAATTTTTTTTGTATACTCTTCTCTCTTTTTTCTCCCTTTAAAGCTTGCAATATCAAGCCAAAAGTTGCTTGCTCTTCTTTTCTTCAAACACTTCTCGTTTCTTGAGCGTCGTGCTTTATCGTAAAATGTAAATAGCAATCACTTAATTCTTTACTTTATCATAAATTCAAGAATGTATGGATTGTTCTACAAAATACAATGGGATAAAGTTATGAAGCGTAGTGAATTTAATGAATAAGAAATGTGGGATGTGACTCAATGAGGAATGGAATGAAGGAATTCTGAAACGCAATGTTGAAATAATTCGTCGACAAGGAATTACGGTACATTCAGCTGTAAACAAGGTACCAGTAATTGTTAAGGGCGTTCATGAATTAATTAATAGCTCTTCATAGAAGTAAAAGACAAAACTATAGAGCAGCTCGATGATTATACAGATGTGATCTCAATTCGACTTAGATATTCATTAAGAGAATTTGCATTCTTTGATTTGGAATGAAAATTATTACGTAATTCTCTAGTAATTATACGAATGCAGCTACTTTTGACATTTCACTTAATTCATTAAAAATTCCTTTTATTCATGGCATCTGTCAATGGACGAATTAAGTAAAATATTTATAAAAAAAAATTATTTATTTGTCGTTAACGAAAATTTATCTCGAAAAAGTAACACGACAAAATAAAAGGTTTCACGCTATCGAGATAGTTGAGCTTGGTAAATTATTAACAATCAAGCAGGTGTTTTGGTGCTCTGTAAGTTCCACTAACAAGACAGCCACTTCGAGGTGCGGATTCAAAGTGTATAATTATATAAGTCTACCCATACGCATGCAAACTGTGATATGAGTCTATACATACCGGGTGGCCTGATGAATTGCATAAATCTTTATTCTTCCCAATGACGCCTCAATGATTTACAATATCAATATATTACCTACACACAATATTAATTAATTTATCAATCGTTTTTTTATATACATTAAAATTCAGACTGAAAATTAAATAATTATTTTATTACACTGAGCTGAAAAAATTTTTTTTCCATTAAATAATATAATAAATAAAACTATCTTTCTACCATATTTTTCCTTTTTTGACTTTTTAGTGTAAAGTATAGGTTCGTCAGGATATTTAATCAAATTGATAGGTATCATTTTTTTTGATAAGGTGTGAAGTTCAATTACTAAGCGCAAACTTACATGGTATCATTTTTTTTTTATCAATACTTGTATTTTTTTGAAGCTTGGAATTCTCTGGTAGCCAGAAGGAAATCTCATTTAAAAATCTATAAAAATAAATTAGTCTCGCACACAACCGCGCTACGTAATCTTTTCACCCAGTATAAAGCTTGCTTTTGCTGGCGTCCGGTCGACTGTGGCGTGAAACCGGTGGGTATGATTACCCACTTGGAGTTAACGATCTTACCATGAAAAAAAAAGATAAGGGAGAAGTGCGAGAGAAGAGTCAGAACCCCATAGTGAATCTTCTCTTAAGGCATGAAAAGAAAACCGCAAGAAAACCATAATCACCTGAAAGTGCAAGTTCGCATTTGGCTATTGTACTTGTATTTTTATGATTATGTATACCAGCAATATTCTATAGTAGTTTTCAACCAACAGGAAATCTTAAATCCATTCTTTAAAAGAAAATATGTGTATTACGGAAAGATTATTTTCACTTACACAAAAAGACAACATTATTTACAAGATTGATAATAAACAAGTAGATGCTCTTTACTTATATTTTTATGATATTTAATTATTATCTTCTGTAAAAATTACTTTAAAAAATTCTCTTTCAGAAAATATTTTTTTATTTAGAATTGCCATTATTTCTTTCAATAATAACATAGTACAGTTAATTGTAAATTTAAAAAAATTATATTTAATAAAATATGATTTCATTTTTTTTTTTTTCGACCTCTCACTTGCTTTGTGTTTTTTCCTTTTCTTGAAACTGTTAAACCAAACGGTTTAAACCATTGTTATTGACACAACGTTACAGAATATAAAATAATCTCCTTTTTTTAATATTCCGTTTTATGAAAGCTCGGAAATGAATGTGTCAATAATCATAAGAGGATAAAAATAAAAAAATTTATTAATTACAAATATTGAATTTTAGCAGTGTATTTAAATTATAATATTGTTTTTTGTTGGTAAATGAACATGTGCAAATATATGCAAATAAACTTTAGATGTGTCGGTTTCCCCCGGAGCACTTTAGCCATGGGAACTCGTTCATCTAAAATGAGAAAACTTAAAGATACTTGTTTCAAGACTTGAGTATAAAATTTTCAAGGAGAATAACTTTTTATCGATACAAATATAAAGCAAACAAATACACATGTCAGTGAATTTGCATAGAAATATAAACATCAATATTTCGTATAATTTCAAATATAAAAGTATATTTTGCTGGATATTTCCTCCAGGTACAATAAAAACTTCATATTATCGGACTGCAGTGTCATAATACTCTAATATTAGAAAAAATTCGATGATGAAAATGTAAATACCAATTATTCTGTACATATACAAGCAAATAACTGCAATTTCATTCTTATGATATTTATTTTATTCACAATAGAAAACGAGATAATGAATAGCAACACTATGTTCGATTGAAGTAAAAAGAAATTCATATCTCTATATAGACTCTAAAGATATCCTACTACCCTTGTGTATAAGTATTAATTTAGTTTCCAACCGCCTGACAATCATAGCCTCTGCTATATCTATAAATATACATATATGGTATTGTATGGTATAGAAAACTCAAGTTATTACTTTAGATCTTCTTAACAGCTTGAAAAAAACTTGATTCTACTTTTAAATTAAATAAATCATTAGGGATTCTAGAGAATCAATTTATATGAAAAATTGTATCCAAACAGACATATAATACTAATCCAGTCTCTTGAATTGCTTTATTATACTTTAGTATAGTTTATTATTAAGTAGATATGGGGAGTTAAAAAATTTTAACAAACTATTAAAATATAAGATTTATCAACAAAATTTTTGCTAAAACATAAATATGTAATGACAAGGCTTCCGCCTGTTGAGACTATCACCTGGGTTACTCTTTTAGAAAATATATTTTCTACCGTAAAAGTGCACCCGGCGATGAAAGAAAATATTGATGCATCAGTTGATGGTTACCTCCATTACATCCGCTTCGTAGTGCTTAGATATAGCAACAAAAATAACACAAAAGATGGACGTAAAGTTAAAAAAAGAAATAATAAACGCCCACATATTGAGATTTTTTGTTGTAATAAAAATAGCATATTCAATTTTTATTTCAATAATGTTAACAACATAACAATAAACAAAATGATCACTTAACTCGAATATTCATTCATTAAAATTATACTTATGAATTAGTGAAATACTATAATAATGTAATTGTACATTATATTTTGATTCAAACATTAATTACATTCAGAAATAATAGAACAGAATTTATGCATTCTCATTCGACCTCGGGTATACATTGTAGGACAATTATGAGCTTAATTTTTTCATCTTCAATTGAATTACAATAATTCCAACATAAAATAATTCGCCTAATTTCTGTTATACTTCTGAAGCACTTTAAATTATTATGATAAACTTTATAAAATAATTCACAATTGGTGTATAATTTTATAATCAGATTTATTTTTAGCTGATGAAAACTAGAGAAAAAAAATGAACATGTTGAATGAATAAACAAGATAATGAAAGTCATCATTTTTGACTCACGGGTTGGAAGAAATGTATGCTATTTATGAGATCGTAGTATTCACAATGGGATAACTTGTAGATTGTAAAGTATGATCTTAAACCACCAAGTACCAGGATAGAGCAAAAGTTTTACTCATGGAAGTGGAAACGATATCTACTAGGTTGCAAGAATGTGAGGTAGAAAGAATTGGTTATTAAACTTTCAGAAACTTTTCAAAAATATCTGCATGCAATAGTAGACATTGTTGATAATGCCTATATTTTCTACTCTTCTTATCTCACCCACAATATCTCGAACTGCATTGAATCCTATAAGCTACATATTTATTTAAAAATGACTCCCTGGAATAAATTCGCATGTTATTATATTTGAACCAAATTTACTGGATAGTGCGTTCAACCAACTACTGTTAATCGCATAACCATGTGAGCAAAATATATGTAGTAAGAGAATGCGTACATAACAGTGGCTGGAACAGTCCTATCTTGCTGCGTTCTCCAGTCGAGTGCTGTCGAGAACAATGCATGTGGCGTATAATTTCACGGTTGTAAGCATAATGTCTATTGCGTACTACGTGTTAACTGAGGTGTACTCCAAAAATTCACACAATTATTTTATATAAACCATTAACTGCATACGAAATTAAACTCACCCATTATTACACATTTGTTAACCAACATTTCGACAAAAATTAATTATCAACAATAGAAATATAAAAAAAGATAAAAATTTCTTCTATTAAAATTTTATTTACCCAAGTTTAAATTAGTTGCTGATAAAAACCAATTTTGTGTATGGTGTCTCATAAAAATTATGGCTCATAATATATTAAAGTAAAGAACTCTTTAAATTTATTATCATTTTACATAAAATTTATTTATTTTTAAGACTTTATTAAATATTATCATTATTAATTTAAATTCTTTTAAATTAACTCTATCTTTTTAACTTAAGTCAATTTTTCAACATGAATACGAGTAATAAAATAGAGATGACAGAACACGTGAATACATATATCATTATTAAGTTTCTCAAGTTCTACTTAGATATTATAAATAAACATAAAGAAAATTTTTGCATCTAGTTCCTTCAGTGTTGGTAATACATTTTAATATGCAGAGAACAGAAGCGCATGTATGTATCTACGTTCTAAGAGCTCGTTCGTTATTTAGTTGAGCATGAATGCAGCGTTATAATAGAGAGTAAAAGCAAGAACTAAGCAAGCTTCGTATCCGCAAAGATCTTTCTGCGAAATGTTTCTAAGGAGGGATTCAGCGATCATGAAGAACAGCACTCTAATCCGGATGAGGTGAAGACAGCCTGTAGTCAAGCTGGTAGAGATGAAGTACTACTCTGGTAATTTTCACCAACCTCATTTACGTTAATACTCTTTTTTTCCAATTTACTGACTTTAACTTTATGCCAAACTCTGAAAAATTTTATTATAACTTAACGATAGTTTTTATTAATATTAAGGCTTTATAAAAAACTAAACAACGTTTACTTGACTATAATTTTATTTAATTAATGTAATTAAGTTATTTCCAATTAACATAAATATATTATAATTTCAATTAAAGTTCATGGTATTTCATTTACATATTCAAAGTCCAGAAATGTTAATTAATTTAAAACAAATCATCATCGACATCAAAGTCATTTGTGACATTTTTGAGAATAGCATAAATGTCCAATTGTACATTTAATCCATGACCACGAGGACTTAATGCCAAAACTACCACAGAGCTGTTTCCTGGTCCACCTTTGATGACTGAGACAGTGGCGTTTGATCCAGGAGCATTGACACCACTTACATGAGTAATGTTTCCATTAGCATTATAGCCAGAAATAGCTATGGATGGGAAAAGAGGATGTGGTGCCTGCAAAAATACATGACATGTAGTTAGATGTTTTTTTTTTTTCATTTAGTGGTTAAAAACAGTCATACTTACTCTGACAAGTTTTCTTGAAGCAACAAGAACATCACCAGGTTGTCGTTTTCCAACATTTAAGTCTTTTGAAGTGGCACAGATGACCAAAGCCAAGCAGGCAATTGTGAAAAGAGCGAATTTCATTTTGCACTTATAGTTTTTAAGTAGCACAATACAAGTAGAAGTAAGTTTCTAGAGATACTGATACTAATAATTGAATTACTGAAACAATTTATACTCATATGCTATCATATCAGCCTTGCATTTCTCATGAACAAACAGCCGAGTACGTGGAAAAACCATTACCACCCGTCAACAAGATGTGTTTTATTCAATTATCTTAAATTGTTTTTCTATAAATTTTCTAGCTCTTATCAGAATCTCAATGCCACTAATATTTTTTTGCCAAGTCACTCCCAAGAAATGTGAGCTCATCAAAACGTTATTACTCTCATTTAATCTAGATATTTATTGAATTTTTTCTTCAGTGAATAGAAAAAAAATATTCGCATGAACATCAGGCAGGATGAATTGCTTAATGAGATGAATAAAAAGAGTATTAACAATTTTTTAGAATTTTCATTTAACGAGATAAAAAATTAATGAACAGAGTAATCAAATTGTATTATCTATCAAATAGTATTATCTATTTTCTCAACGCACACACACACTAAGCTATTGATTGTTGGGGGTCTGATAAATGCTGATTGCATTTCTATCTCAAGATGTTAATATCAATGTAAAAAATCATTCAATTAGATTAGAAAATTGTTTTGTAAAAGTATGTGTGTATTTTCAAAGAACAATACATATTTGAATTACTGAAATATTCAAAAATAATATATTGGAGGAAACGTAATATTTATCATGAAATACATTTGATATTAAAAGTATACCTTTTGATTCTTTGATCTTTGCACTTGTCTCTTTCTGGCCAACGATCCCTTTTCCACATTATATTGGAAGCTGCCACGAAGAGTTTCCGATTGCACACATTTCTTTCGTATCTTCTTCACCCAAAGAATTTTTACGCTTAACGTGTATGGAATGCTCCCTCTTCGACAGTCAAAGACATGTCATTTTTCCCATTGTCATTCTTTATGCGTACATTTCCTTTGAAATAGAATAAATATTAAAAATACCAACGCAAATACTTGATACCTAATTTAATTAAGAATTAAAATGTACCGTTTATTTGACTCTGTGATGATGTCCTAAAGGATATATTATTTTCCAATAAGTTTGTTATTTCATTTTTCATCTCCATTCAATTTTCCCCCAAGAGTATTCACAAAGCGCGAATAGACATACACAAAAGAAGCGTCAATTCGGAATTTTGTTCGATGGAAGCTTGCACAATTTTTGTTCATATATCCTATGGACGATCAGATGTCGACGCCATTTTCTGCCGCTTCGCTTGTATTCTATAGAAGCACGTATTCGATACCGGTTAAAGTATTCGTCGAATAGACGAGCTGGCTACGGAAATGTTCATTTTTTCTCTCTGACTTTTCGTCGACCTGTCCACATGACGATTTTCTATTCATTTTCGCTAAACTCAAAGTAAAAATAGATCCCCTCTCTTCTTCGAATTCATACGATGTTGTACCTTTGAAAGAAAATTGGAAGAAAATCTATATTCTTCACTATCGTGATATACTACTCTAAAATAAAACATCAAATAGAATCATTCGAATATATACTATTTTATTATTATTCCCTAGATATCATAGAAAAAAAATATAAAATGTCTTATAAAGATATTGAATAGTTTTAGTTGAACTGGAAGATTTTTTTAAATCAATTTCCAATATTATATTTATCATCATTAATTTTAATAGATCCTAGAGTTTTATATTTATTTGATTCATCAATTTGAATGACGTGAGCTTTTTTAAAATTGTTATCATGATAAGTTTAAAGATTAATGTGTAGTACTATCTTTAGAAACTTTTTCACAGCAAGATAAGATAAATTGAAATCATTTTCTAATAATTTCAATTACAGGAATTTATTTTTCATTATATTTATTTAAACATTATGTAAATAAAATGTTTCTTTTTTATTATTAAATGTATCGGTTGTCGAAAATTTTATACACGTTATCCGATATATACGGAAATATATGTATACAAGTATTGCCTAAGGCAATGTTAAACCGAGTTCAGAGTGAGTTCCTACACAACATCGTCAAGTTCTAAGGTGACAGAAACTTTGGTTGGAATAGTATGCAGTGAAATCCGATGAATTAATATAAAGACGAAGATCACAAACTTAATAGATAGGTGTATTAAATATATATCTTTACAAAGTTCATGATGCAGACTTTCGATGTTAGTCGATTAATGTGAACATTTTAGCAGCAGCAGACCACAAAATAAGGCAAACTTTCTCATATAACTTTTAACAAATTTCGATTAAGCTGCTTCATCACAAATTTATTCTAAATGCTTTTAGTCAACTAAGCTGATACAAGGAATCTTTAAATCATTAGAGTAACTCTGAAGATCTAACTTATTCTGTGATCCGTGAAATTATGATGTCATGATTCGAGATTTTATAATTCTATAACGTTCAGACCATTAAACATTCTAAAAGCACTTTTCAACTTAAATAAGCTTCGTGTATTTTAATTCTTCAGCAAAAAGTTTTTCTTTTAAAAATAAGAAAGAATAATTTTACAGAAGATACATTTCCAAAAGTTCGAATAAATAAAAAGAAGATGAATTAGTCTTGAAAGATTAATTAAATTGTTACAAAAAAAAGCACTTAATGGATTTTGATGTATACTAGAGTAATGTTTTGGAGTGAATTTTGCAAGTCAATATCTTAATGGAAAAGTTAAAAATGGATAAGAGAGAATATGTTGAGGATATTTCATATTTGGTCTTTTCAATTCAAGTGTCCAAGAGAGAAGTAACCAGTGTCAAAGTTACTTTAACAATCACTCACTTTTGTTTCTTGGTGTCTTTTTTTCCAATACGTTGTACTTCTTGAAACTCTGGTTAACTGGAAAGAACCAAATCTAAGTGAAATCCATCCCTGGTATCGTACTTGAGTGATCTGCGAAAACAAATAAAGGAAAAAAAAACGACACGACCAATTCAATATTTCACAAAGAAAATCCATGAAACCAGACCGTCTAAAGTTTCCTTCATCTTCAATGCCGCTTCATGATTTTCTTCTTTCATCTAACTCGTGTTTTTTATTCTCTCAATGAAATACTTTTCTTTGAAACTTTGAATTCTAGTTAAACATAAGTTTGATTTAAAGGGAATTCTGGTTTAATTAATTTTTAATGAATCATTCTGTTATTTTTAAACTTCATAGTAAATATTATTATTCAACATTTACAGTAATTAATATAAAATGGAATGTTATACTCCAGAGTGCTCTCCATCATATGATCCATCCTAGTGGAGTTTAATTTGAAAAGTAATGATTTATATTAAGCAATAATTTATGCATTTTGCAATAACTGCTGAATATATGTACGTGTTTAAATACCTATCTCTCGTGTTAGGTCCGTCAAACATGTCACTTAATATGACACGAGTGGTAGATATCTTTTCATAAACTCACCGATGTGGAAAACAGATTTGGGTTATTCGTGACTGGGAAGAGGTGGGGAACAGAGATGAAATGACACGCGTGCTATTGCTCTACTGCAATGTCGAGAGAGTCGAGCTGAAAGCGTAGGGAGAGAACTAGTCCAGTAAATACGTATGATGGGCCTTGTTCACATCGCTGAACTATAATACAATCAAACGCGTTGGAGCGTTAACAACTCGACCATGTTTCAGACATTTTAGAAATTGTATAACCCTAATCTATATTGTAAATCAAACTTTTTTTGTCCCAGTACAAAAAACTGGTGAAAAAGGCTTTTGGAATGCTTGAAAAAATTAATAAAATTCAGTGTTGGCGTCGAAAAAAAATTGCTAGTTTTTTTGATCACACGTTTTTGTTAGTGATTGCTCAGTGACTTTGTAGTGACTTGGATATTGCCAAGTCGTGCGTAAAAAAACATTTGTTGCATCGAAAGTCTCCTATTTTATTTGTCTTGAACGAAACCAGAACGAGTAGAATAAAGCTGAAGCAGAAAAAGAAAAGGGTGATTGTATCGAGCTTGGAAACATTTAGCTCTTCTATAACATTTTCAATTCGCTCGACTTACGTATCAACGTTATTGAGTTCAAACCACGAATAAGAGCACGCATGAGCAAGTGAACAGGTATCCAACAGCTAAACCCTCCTTGTCATGATATTCACGTAACGTAACAATAACACTAGTCACCCCTTGTCTATATCCTGCAAATACTCCGATAACTGCAACATACCGAAGCCATGATCTCTCCTATAATTGATTGATGACCCCAATAATATTATTAGCAAAAAGTCACGACAATTAATTACTAAATGGATATACGATAATTATTTTCTTCAAATAATAATTTTACAGTTTGATAAATCATATGAATTCCAATACAAAAAAATATCATTATAAAGTTTCCAATTGATAATGTTATGGATTAAATTTTATCTGGAATAATATTGATATTAAAATTCAATGTTCAAACTCAAACTTTATTTTTTATATTTTTCCTGTTTCTTTTTCCACCATAATTTATACGTACAATACATGAACATTTCATTTACAACTTACTCCAAGTTTTTAGACGTTACCATTGCTGATAAGTTTGGAAAAGTTTTAACACTGAGGAAAATGTTTCCTTGTTACCGCTCAGCGCATAGCATACTCTACTAGATTATACTACTTCGCTTTGAAAGATAATGAAACCTCGAGACCTATTTAGTTTGCGGAAACGGACAAATATACGAACAAATGAGACTTTGTGAAAATGAGCGTAGAAAAAACTCGAATGGAAATTATAAAAATAGATGTAAATACGGAACAAGTTTAAACTTTTTATATATTCGAAAAATTGTATAAACTTTTGTCCATACACTTTTTTTTTTTTTTATAAACTTTTTTTACATTCTATTTCTTTCATTTATTTCATTTTCTTTAAACAAAAAACTTTTTATTCACCAGAGACATTAAATTAAGGCAATCTGTCCAACGCTTTATAGTCAGTAGCTTTTACACGAGTTGAAGTATTTTACCAACTAGACATCAAGGTATACTCATAAATGAACTTCCAAAGGGATCACACCGGGATAGCAGTAAATGTGTCACCTCCCGTAGAGAATCGCAAGGTTTGTCGTTGTCCAGCAGGGACACTTGCGGCGGGATAGAACTTGCTCTATAAAACTACCTCTAACTCCTGTACCGAAGTAGTCTACGTGGTTTGAAGCGTCACCGCTGGTTAAACTAGGCAAACCACTGGCTACTATGCAAACGCATTAAAAATGTTGTTAAACTTCTGTCATATTCACTACATTCTAGTGAAACAATCTTAGTACTATTCAGTAGAATATAAAAAAAGCAAAAAAAAAAAATCAAAAATGTATGAACACAAACGAACAAAGAAAACCACACAGAAAAGAAGCTTTGAAGTAAGTGGATTAGTTAATTCATAGTGTTATAGTCTGTATAAAATTAAGTATTTATGAAAAAAGTGGTTGGAGCTATTTCATTAATATTCATATTATTTCGTCTACTTACAGAGAAAAAAAAAGTACTAAGAAATAAATGAAACATTGTATATTATAAAATAAGAATAAAATCTAATTTGATTGATAAAATAAAATTTTTCTGAATAGTTTGTCAATAAATAGTACGGACGTATAAAACGGTCAATTAAAAGTTGAAGAAAAAGATTAAAAGTAACAAAAAGTAAGAGAACTTTCTGAAATGCCCTAAGATTGCTCTGGATTACTGAATTCTTTATCGATCATGAGCAACAGTAGCAAGTCATTATTTCTTGGCAAGCGAACTCTCTCGGATACTTACTTCTGTGTCAGCTTATTAGATTTATTTTTCATCTTGCTCTCTTTCGTATTTTTCTCTTCTCTGCAATCTTTTTTATTTTTTATTCTATATACTTTACTTCTTTCATTTTTCATTTCGAATATCTTCTGATTACGATGAAAGAGTCTCAACGAGAGCCCAAGCGCCTTTCTTCAGATTTGATCGAACTTCTTTTTCTCATCGTCAATTGGCTTTTACGCGATTTCGTCGATACCTGTACTTGATTGAAAAGTAATAAACGGATCTATGTACTCATCTCTATTTTCCTGACCTTCTTTTCCGTTAGCTAGATTTTTCTGTATACATATATCTACAGTTATACGTTTAAGACATCGTCATTGGTACTCTTCTATGCGGAAAATTGAACCCTGTCGTCTGATTTTCCACTGTACTCTGTCGTACAAGTAAGAAAGCTAGTTTTATTCTTTGATATCCAAGTCCCCAGAGTCAACGAGTCGCGCCTGATTTCGATTGTATTCTCGATTAAATTTGCGTTACTCGAATGATCCGCAGTCCTTGCTATTGAATTTTGATTCAACATTTTGTTAAGCAATTTCTTCTTCTTAACATCAATGTTCTGAAAATTTTACAACTGTTCTTGATTAAATTGACTGCCATATTTGTCATGAGTAAATTATACATCAAGCTGTTGAATGTTAAATGACAACCACTCACAGAACATGAACTATTTCGTCTACAAAAGCCATTAAACATTCAAGTAATATCCCTAATATCTCATCTACATGGTTAGTTTTATAAATTTTTGAGCACCTGGATGTCTTTAGTGGTCGCAGAGAGTCATTTCAAGGATCCCTGAAGTTTGTAACGTCTGTGACCTCGCTCAGCTCCTCGACTAAATTCTACTCAGACTACATTTTCTATATATTTAGCCTTTTCTCCAGATACTAGGTATTTATATCCGCTGACCTACCTTATTATTTACGCTTGAACTGCACTAAAATGGTCAGAGAAGTTTGAGAGCTTACACTCATGCGAGACTTGAGCAACAACTGGTACACAAACTTTTTGGAGGCATATAAAACTGGAGAAAAACATGTTTCACGTAGACATTTCGCAAACTAGGATCTGTACCCAAGGATTTTACATTGTCGGGCTACAGACAAAATGAAAATACATGAAGAAAGTAGAAAAAGTACCCATACATATGTATGAGAGCTCGTTTGGTTGTACGTATGAGCTTCTTGATCTTCCTTTCTGCCAAAATTATCAGACTTCTTTTGACCAAAGGAAGTCAAAATAGTGCATGACGGAGCCGCGTCACGTAGAATCAGTTTGCCAGAAGCTAAAAGCATCCTGCAAGCACCATA
This sequence comes from Chelonus insularis, assembly GCF_013357705.1. Lineage (NCBI taxonomy): Eukaryota > Metazoa > Arthropoda > Insecta > Hymenoptera > Braconidae > Chelonus > Chelonus insularis. The sequence goes on along the minus strand of NW_023276487.1, from coordinate 822,916 downwards.
AAGAATCTCCGGAAAATTCTGTGTCCGAGTCCTCCTTACTCTCGCTCTTTCTCTCCTCATCCTGCTGTAGTATGACCCTCGAGTGGCCACCGAGTAGAATACTGATAGGTATCGGCTATACAATTGCGCGCTTGGATCTATGACCCTATCGAGCATTCTGTGTTCCTTTATAAAATCAGCAGCATCTCCTCGTCACTCGAGCAATCCATGTCTTCTACTCGTTTGCCATAAATTTCTCAATAGATCAAAGCTTTACGTGCTCTGAGAAATAGATCGCATTTAAGATTTTATTTTTTTTAATTTATTTTATTTTCTCTAAAAATCTCTTTTAAAACAAGTATCTCTAAATAGACCAATAAAAAACATTTACTTTTTAATTATTTTCTTTAACAATTAATGTTACTTAATCGATTTCATTTCAAAATTACCATAATTTTCATTTTAAAATAATTTACATTTGTGGAAATTTATGAAAACTTCAGCTATAGGTATATTAAAATTTTCTTACACTAAGTTTGAAATCTTTCTACAAACTTATCAAAAGATCTCATTTGCTCAATTCAAACCCCGACATTCCCTTAGTTCAGTTCCATCAAAGTGAAGCATTTGGAAGGTGTTACAGTAGAAGAAAAAAAAATCATTTTCAACTAACATTAAAAAATTTTCTCGTAATTAAAATAATTTTCTAGAACCAATGTTTAAATTAAGTTCAAAGCATCCCTTTGTTAGTAAGTCGACTACTGTGACATGATAAAGCTGAGGACTTGTTTTATTGTTCACAGAGTTTTAATTTCATGTTGGCCTTTGATATGCAAGTCTCAAAGGAATTTCTGCTGTTAACCACAGTCTGGTGGGTGACCTACGGTTCGAGAAATAAGGGTTAAAAACCTGCATGTGCAGGTATATAAAAGTTGTGATTTCTCACAAGCAATATGTAAGGTATATCGACTATGTATGAAGCAATAGAGATGACACTTAACCCAATTTTCTGTAATATAGATTTTTAGATATACTATCTCATCTTATCATTTCTTTTTTATCACTTTTTCTGTCAATTTGAAGGATAATACTATTTCAAGAACAAAAAAAAAAGAAAATTAATGGTGTAAAAACCAATTACACGTAATAGGCATTCATTTTGATAATGACTTTTCATCTGTCGTAATACCTTACAATTTTGCAGTTAAACTTTAAAGTCAGTAGCTCTATTTTATGGAAGCTTGAAAAATTTTCAAGTTAAGGTAATGTTATGATTTGAAATGAGAGAAAATAAAATGTAAATTGCTGTGAAGAAATGAAACGTTAAATGTTTATCTAAAGGTAATTCAACAGAAATCAACAAAGTACGAAGTTCAGAAAAAGGAAGTTTCATAATAATATTATCGTGAAGGAAACAAAATTACCGTCATGATTTTTGCATAGTATTCAATGAATCAACTTTATGGATTCAATAAACTCTCGTTACTCTAATTGGTGTAAGTAGAAAAATCAATCTGCGATCAGACGTAAATTTATTCCAGGAATTGAGAATATTTGAATTAATAAAAAAATAATAAATAAAAAGTAAATAATATTAAATTGTAGGATAGACGTTTTTCTTATGTTTAATATGCTTATAATCATCCAATTTCATTATGTGTCACATGCTTCAAACTGTGGAACGTTAGATATGTATTATCGAACTGCATCACAGAGCCAATTTGCCTCAGGCACATTCATGTGTAATAAGTTCCATGTTACTATTTAATAGACTAGCTGAACTACGTAGCAACCGCAAATTATGGATGTCACGTAAGTTTCTGACACCGTATCGAAACTTAGTTTTACTCTAAATAACGATCTTGAGCTTTTTGAATGACAGAATTATCAAGATAACCTCTCAAGATTTTTTGAAACCCTAGAACTTGGACTGGATTTCTTCGTAAAAAAATAACTTCTTCTCAAGAAAACTTCAATACTCATGTGTTTCCGGAAACAAATAGAAAAAAATATTAATCTACTATTGATTTTTTTGCTGCAGTTACAATTTTATACACTGATTGAAATCATTTTATACGAAGTTAAATGGATTTAACTTTCTATGAATAAAAGTGGAATTAAAGTAAATTTTACTAGACTTACTAGACTATAAAGTAGTTCTTATTTTCACGTAGAAACGAGTAAAAATTACTAGACTCTTCTTTCCGTGTAAAGGCTCTGTTTATTGCACCAATAGATTTTCTGTAAACACAAGAAAAATCAAGACTGTTGCTGGAACCAACCTCTGATCTGTTGCGGCAACAAAATATTTTTACCTTGTGCCAGCCTTAAAAAGAGAAAAAGATCAAGGAAAATCCATTCACGGAATAACACAGAAATGGAAATACCTTAAATAAATACCATGATAACTTTATGTATGTGTAATGGAAAAAATATTAAATATTACTGTAATACTTTATTTGAAAATATGTAAGCTTGTATAGTATCAGCATAACTTTCATTGATAATCTGATGATATACATTTTCTCTCTTTACAATTTTAATATGAAATATACAGAGTATATGTATATATGTATAAAACGGACTTCTTTTCATACGATAAGATATCTAAGGAAGAAATACCAGTTATCTTTTCCTTTACTCCAAATACAAGCAATTCACATTGAGGAATCTTGACGTCAGATTTAATTTCGATAGGAAATCCAGTGAGTTGTTATCATTCGGTAAACTTTGTTGAAATGTTTTTCTTCAATCATTTAAATGACTGCAGCTGACATCTTTGCATTCCGTTTAATTCTCTCATTTCTTCTTTCTACCATACGTCTTTCGTAAGATTAATGAAATTAATCAAAATATATTCCAAGATAAAAATTCATATAATTAAAGAAGTTATTGCTTGAAAAGTTCGATTTAATAAAACGATAAACGTGAAAAGTATTCTGAAGGGTAAAAACGAAGAACTTAACAGTTAAAGTAAGACGTTCTATGGTGCAGAAGGCTACTTAGGAACGATGATCCTTGAGATGAGAGGTGGAGAAAACATTGTTAATTTCCCTTGCAAATTCGAGTGTCACTCCTCAAGTTCTTTCGCTCTCTATATACATATATATTGGTCTATTCTCGTTCTCATATAATATAATTATTCGAGAAATTGAATAAATTAATACTACTTCGAATAAATAATAAATTGGCATTATATCAGATAATTTACAAATTAAATCATTTTATCTAATAAAAGTTATTCATCAAGTAGAAGTAGTTAGTTAGAAAAAAAGGTGTAAATCAGATGTATAATCAAGTGGTGAAAAAGATTTTTATTCAGGGCGAGAATCTTTTAATCTCTTAAGCGAAAAAAATATCACGAGATTGCTACAGTTGGTGTAAATGTAAAGGGATGAAAGTGAAATTGGCAAATGCTGTATCATCCCAGTGAATATATATTCCCCTCAATCATCGAGTCTTCAGAAGGGTACCAGCATCAACGCAGACACGCACATACAGCAGATTGTGTAACGAGGGTAGCAAACCCTTTAACTCATGCTATATACAAGATAGAAAGCTATATAGGTATATAAGTGAGAGTAGGTTAGGCGCTAACGTGTTCAGGGATTGTCTGGATGCCCCTGATGATCACTTTATATTAGGCAAGGGGAATCTGCATGACAATAGGCTACCCTATTGTGCGGTAAACGCTTTGCACCAACCCTCCTTGCCCCTACTGCCTGACAACCGCGTCTGTCTTCATTCTGGTTCACGCGCCCTCCCATAAAGTCTCCAGCAACTAATAAATACAATTTACGAGAAAAATTTGTAACTCAGACAGACTCAAATTTCTATCAATTTTTCACATTTAAGATCCCTTTGTTTCTGGTATAAATTCACTTTCTGCTGATGGTAATGTAATGTAATTGAAAAAAAATTCATCATTATCACGAAATTTAATTTGTTCTGCAACCTTAGGATAATAAGAATTCTTTCATAAAGTCCTAGTAAATTAAAATTCAACTTATTTTTAATTATCTCACTCAGTGGACTGTTGAGTTATTTAAAGGTAGATGACATTCTGTTTTATTTCAAAATGTACACATGAGATTTATTTAACTATTGACATTCAAAATAGAACGACAGAATCATCACTCCGACGAATATATTCGTTATTTACCATGAGCTTCATATGAAAAAAAAATAGACTTTACTATATTTTCATCTAGAATAGTAACATACCAGATTTACCATTAATTGTCCTGGATTTCATTAAAAAATATCCTTTTATTCCAATGAAAATAAAAAATATTTGATCAAACTTGTTATATCATATCATAAATTGTTTTTACTTCAATAACAACATTACAAAATCAAGGAAAAATCTGTTATCTTTTACAAAGAAAAATACCAATATTTTTTTAATACAATTTTAAATGATAAAATTTTTGCTTTGTTGGTTTCATTTCATTTTAATATTCGTTACATGTGACTGAAAGATTAAAACGAAATCCTGAGCTTTTTGTTGGTATAAGTACTTCATCAAATGTGATCAGCAAAGTGAAAATTTTTTTGTACTAATGCAAAAAGGAATCATGATCTTATCATCAGAAACAGAAGTGTATTTTCATCGAGGTACATATAGATGTACAATGATGTAAACTTTGTATTACCAACGACAGCTGATGTTTTCATTGCGTGAAGTACAGCCGTCTAGACGTATTCACAGCCACAAAGCCGTAGACTTTTGTAACACACAGTTGTTTTCTCTACTCCGATTTACCGCTTGTGCAATTCGTATTTTATTTCGCTATCTTGTTTTCTATGAGAACACTCTTTTAACGTGAGCTTTCCACGTTACTATTCAATCTAGATTTTCCCTGGAGGCTAGCGACGTGAGAATGATATGAAACTCAAGATGTGAATTGCTCGGATATAGTTGCCAACAATATTTGAATTCCTTACATTCTATTTTTCATCTTTATACTTCCTTATTTATGTCTCAAGAAACAACACGATAAAAGCAAAAAATTCCATCAATTTTTTAAACAAAATTCATCAAACAAAAACAAAGACAAGTTTAGTAATAATATAACTATATAGTTCATTTTGAATATTTAAAAACATTCCATAAAATTTTGATAAACTATTTACGTGGTAAAGCTGACAAGTTGTTACTTTCCCGTGAAATCCTCTAGCTAAAATGCATGCTACTTCAAAGTAAATTTGAAGTGAAATGCTTGACAGATGAAAGTCCCTTTATACTTAACATTGACAAGAAGGGTAAAAAGGCATCTGTATCCACAAGACCGAGGGGTTGCTAGAATTTTGCGGTCATAAGTTCATCTTACATTTAAAGTTGTATTTTATATCAAAGCATAATTGAAAATCTTTATGACTTTCAATGAAATAACCTGTTTAAAGCCATGATAATAAGAAGAAACGTCTATCATAATTTTTTTAATCTTTTTTTCAATGCTATCTCATTTCTTTTTATTATTCTTCTAATTTAATGTTAAAATGAAATTACTCTACGTTAGAATTTAATTAATAGTTTATATTATTTAGATTTTTACATATGTTTTATTATTTAACTGTAAATCTGGACTTGATAAATCTCTTAAAGTACCACTTCCAAAGTTTAATCTTCCTTTTGTTTCTTCGGACTTATATGGGATACATATTTCTTTTTGTTTATTATCTCTCAGTGTCATCAATAGTGTAGAATTTTTAGTCCAATGTTCAACGGTCTATTTTTAATATTAATATTATTTTATATTAATTACAGGAATTTTGTAAATTATTAAAATCTGAAATATTTTAAATAATTACCTTCAAAACAGAACACAATTCTTTTTCTTTATTCGTTGAATGATTTGTACAATTTAAACCCTCAATGAATAAATTCGTATGGTTTAGGCAAGTAAAATTACTGCTACAACCTGTTAAACTGAATTTCACTGAGGTCAAGTTGATATTTTTCTAAAAGAAAAAAAAAATTAATTAACAAATTCTGTTAGTCCATTTAAAATAGATGAAAAAAGCTTAATTGAAATCTTGCGAATTTTTAAGATTACGAACCTCACCAAGAGTGATATTTGCTTCGAAATTAATCAGACTGCCAGAAGGTGTCACAGATATATTTTTCATCCACCAAGAATCTTTATCACAGTCGTCAAAAGATATTTCTCGACTGATCTGTGAAAAACATTAATGAAAAAGTAGAAAAAAAAAGATGTAACGTTTAATAAAGTCTTGTATTTTCTTAATCAATAGAACATGTGGCAGATAACAAAAAAATTTTCGTTAAAAGTAGACTTAAAGTACAATAAAAAAGAAAACTATGGCATCGAAAGATTTTTCCCTCTGTAACATGACAGATAAAATAAGAAAGGGTGTTCAAAGCAGCTGGCGACCGAATGCAATGTGCTTGCGAGGGCCTTTACGTTAAGTTGCCAAAGAAGACATAAAATTCTGCTGACATCTCGGTCACTCTACATTCTTAAATTTGCCACCATCTACATTCACAGAACCAGGTGTTTTCAATTACGTTATATTTTTTTTCTTATTAATGTCCATTATTTTGTTAAAATTGAAAATATTCAAGTAATTTATTGAAGTGCAAAAAAAACTTAGCATGTATTATTAACTTCATTAAATCTTATATTTAGTAAATGATGAAAGAAATTTCTACCTTCATAAAATATAATAAATCATAAAAATTAAAATTGCTAGTAATTATGATTGATAAAATAATTATAGCATATTATTATAATATTGAAGTAAATTTATGAGGTCATTTATTTGATGAGCATGACAATGGCTATGAAAAGCACGGAAACGTGAGTTACGAGGTACTATTCGTTTTTTTATGTGCAACCGCAAAATCCTGACCATTAAGTGCAAAATACAATATAATGTGAGTCCACTCTTTCCTTCATTTCTCATTCTCTTTCGTTCTTTTGTGCGTGATAGTCACCATTTCATGCGAAATGACCGGTGACCACGTCCATCATGGATGCCTCTAGGCTATATGAGAGTTCTCAAAAGGGCTGGTGCACATATTCTCAACCATATACGTACAAATAGCCTTTGTAAAAGGTATACAAGTAACTGCGGTGTTAGTACATCAATCACAAAAACCACATCAAGCATACAATTTATTTTAAATTTTGTCCGAAAGTAAATTCATCCAAATAAAGCAAGTATATTGTTAGAAGAAATTTTTTTGCACTTACATTCTTCGACTTAACAGCTGTGAATGACGAAACTAAAAGGAGAAAAATATAAAAAGACTTCATAATTGGAATACTGGATTGGATTTTTCTTCTCTTTTTTATCTAATATAATTGTGTCCTGATACTAGTGATTTTTTATCCAACACAGTGTCAAGTATATAAAATGTAAATATTACAACTTAAAACAATAAAAGTTAAGAGTCAATTGAATAGTTAGATGGAGCAAGAGTGAATAATAACGTTTAAACTCTGTAGCGAAACTGATGAAATATCAGATTGTTATGAACAATTATAATTGCCAATTAAAAATTAAAGCTCAAGAATACAACATGCATTGACTGGGGAATAATTACACTGTGTACAAGCATAAAACTTGATATTGACAAAAAAGAAAATTACTTGTCAAGAATATTTTCAAGTGTCAATAACTCTCAAATATACCTCCGAGATAATGATTTATCTATCGAACTTGATTAATTTAATTAATACTTTTTTATAAAACAATATAAGCTTACAATTTCGAATGACATAAAAATATATATTTAAAATGATGATGATGAATCAATAAAAGTGATTGAAATATTGTGAATGAAGAGGATTATTAAGAGTATTATTATGTTTATTATTATTTATGCTATTACAATATATAATTTTAAAATACATTGAAAACAAAATAACCATTTCAATTATTAGTAATAAAATACGTATATATGTACTAGTGTGATTTCACCATAGAAAAGACCCTGAGTGAGACTATTAAAATAACCATTAGTGGCTTAGATAATCGCACCAAAGTACGCGTCATGAATTTCAATGAGCCGTAACAATTAACGTTCACTTTGCGTATATGCTATGTAGCCTAATAATCTCTATAAATGTATTTATATTTCATTCGTGGTTTTAATATAGATTACGAATATTAAATAAAAATAATTGATGTGTAAAAAATGATTATTTATTATCAATATTATTTAACTGCATATCAAAGTAGGGACTAACGGAAATGCTTGAAATGCAAAGAAACGAACGAAAAGGTATCAATATTCTAACTTTTCTTTCTTCCATTTCCATATTGGCCACGTTCGTGATACGTGATAAGTTTATGAATGAACTTCAATTCTAACCTAGAGATATTTATAGCGAATTAAGAATGATATGTGATACTTTTGAAATTATATTTCTATCGAACATTGTCAAGTAGAAATGGTAAATAATCTCTTGATGGGTGGATCAAGAAAGGCTTTTTCCACTGCAATGAGTCATAACGAGGTGGCTGTATGATTATACTTTACCACTTCGCTTACATTTCTGAGGCGAGTACGTGACCTTTTAACGCATCGTCAAGCATATTTCTCGTCTCGTTGTAAAATCAACTTGCTTCTACTATGATTTTACTTGGTCGTAGTAGAATACGAAATATAATCATGATGCTTGGACGATTTTAATCACTGTGTGTGACATCGAGACAACAAAAGTCTCGTGCATTCATCTAGAATTCTAACAAGTCTGCTTTGTAATGGTTTCTTGCCTCAGGGAATTGTTTTATAAAACAAAAGTCGTTTTTACATTTATTTTTTGTTTTTTTTTACATTGAAAAAATATTTAATTCAACCTATGTACGTAATCTGTATATAGGTATAGATGTATACTATATTAATGGAAATCTATTCCATTTATTTTCTCTTATTTTCCATTTTAAAATAATATTCATAGACCTCATCAATCTCACGCACTTGGTCTGCAATTAGACTTAACGGCAATTTTCGCCATCCGTTTTAATTAACGTGCAGTAATTTCTGGTCGCAAGTTTCTCCCTATTTTCGTATGAAACAAATTAAGGAGTACAAGGGTTCTTGAAGTTCTCATAACCACCTTAGTAACATACACTATTGTCATCGTTGCTACTTAGCCTAATCAAAACTTGATATAATTGTGATTCTTTTTCATTAAAAAAAAGTTCCATCAATATTAATGATAATTTATCATTTATACTAATTAATTTGGAATATATATTTTTTGTGTAAAATTATTAACCTCGGAATATTTAATGTTAACAAACTTTGAGTATTCAGTTTTACGTCCGTACCTTTAATTAAATTCGTACAAATGAAAATGGATTTACTCGGCGAATTATTGAAATACTAATAATCCGACAAAAAATAATGGAATTTAAAAAGTTCTTCAATATTATTCGTCAAAATTCTATTAAAAGAAAAAACAAATAAAAGTAAGATATAAATGTGAATTAAAATAAGTCATTTTTGAGTATTAGTCAAAAATGACATATTTTTAAATTAAAGTATAGATTCATATCACAAAAAAAAAAAATCTTTAATGCAGATATCTTCAAGAATACTAGTATCCCTATTTGATGTTTGTCCCTCTGACTTTCATACTTATATCTATATTATATAGAAGCCGTCGTCGCCGGTGTGCAATGCCTAAGGCAAGCCATTAGGCGGCAACAATGCACACCCCTTTTCCTAGACTTTTATACACGTATTTCCGCCATTACCGCACATTCTATGTCGCAATAAATTCTTTGCCTCTGGCATTTAAATTCTTTAAGGGCATTCTGAATACTTTAATCCTCCCTTTCTTTCTTTTCAAGTGTAGCAGCGTAGCATTGAAGTATTTTTTAAAGAAACAAAACGCCACGTTGCATATGTTACTTCTAGCAACAATGTCACTCTTTCTCGTCCCTCCTTCCTTCTTTTCTCTTTTATGGAGAAATTCAAAAATCGGTTTATATTTAAGTACTATGGAGTAAAGTATTTCTGCCAATACTTAAAAGTTGGAAAAGTAAAGTTCTCGAGTGACATTTGGCAAGCTAGAGATTAAATCGTAGTGGTTACACGCGTTAAATCGCATCAACGATCGCCCATCTAATAGCATCCGGTCCATTCGTGCGAACATTTGGGCTCAGTGGAATGTAACGCGTTTCAGTCGCTGTAGCAATTGAAATAGTTGATGGCAAGTCGCCGGAAAGGAGTTGGAACATGTGAAATTGAATTCATTTAATACCGCCAAATACATTTTCTCAGCTAACTTAAGTGAAATAGTAACATTACCATAAATTCAATGGAATCTGGAAATTATTGTATCAATGAACAAAACTATTGAGATTAATTAGTTTCAACTATTTCAGTTTATGATTCAGTTTGTTTTAAAAAAAGAAAGCCAGTGGAAAATTAAAAATTCCTCTCTGCATCCCTTTTTTCAGTTGAAGGCGTGACTCACACGTGTTCCAATTCCGCTTATGATACTTTCAAATATATTCTCCCTTGAGTCACTTTACTCGTTCCCTAAACTATTTCCATCAATTTTCTAGGGTAAAGAATAATTTTATACACCCTAGAAACGACTATTAATATTATCATTATTTTATTACATTTTTTTATCAATTTATTTTGATGTCTACCGTTAAATTATTAAGTTAATTTCACGACAACAACTCTACGATGTTATATCGAGTTATTAACACTCAGGCACTTATGATTGACGCTAGAATCAAACCTGTCACTGTATTATATGTACACAAGAGTTGACATCGACAAGTAAATTAATCGATTCATTGCTCTAGTTATATACGAAATCGTTACGAATCTCACCCTCATTTCTCTTGCAATTCGCTTCGTCCAAGTGGTGTATCAGAAGCATTCAATCAAAATGTACGACTATTTGTTGAAAATGAAATATTTTACATTCTTTTGATGAAGAATAATTTTTAACTCATATTTTACTTGGAAAAGAGAATAAAAATTTTGACATTGTAATAATTTTATTGGGAAATATAATTTAGGTACTATTATTGGAAACATGAAATTTTCGAAATGAAAATATTGGATAACCTTTTATAATATGCTATTTCAATTTTTCTGTGACTTCTAATGTTATTTGAATAACAGAGAGAAGTTAGGTTGAGTCACAGTATTGGTACTCTAAAGTAGGGAAATACAGTTAAATATTAACACTGTGCTTGGCATTTGCATTAGTAATATGATGCTGCCAAGAGATGTGCACATAAGGAGAGAAAATCTCTTACATTTAGTTTCTCTCTTTCTGTTGCTTTTTGCTTTAAAAGTTTCCGTTTACATATGAATATTAACGTAAAGAAACAATGAATAAATAAAAATAAAATCTCTCTATATATTTCTACCATAGGAATATTACTAAAAGGAAAATATAAACAAAAATGTTCTCTCACAAGTACACTTTAACAATTAAAAATACATTTTTTTAAATGTGATTTTAAAAAAATATTATTTCAAAGTGTTGGTGAACTATTTTAATTATAAACGTTGACTGTTTCATTTTTATATTTATCTTTTTGACACAAAATATCATGACAACATTTTATTTCAAAGATATACAGTAGTTGGCTGAAATGTTAGTTACATGTCATTGATACGAAAATACTCGTCGCTTTTCACTAACATACCAAGAAAATCCAAAATGTGTTAGTTTGAGTAGAATGTATGTGAAGTATAACGATAGAATATACAAAATAAAGTGTAAGAAGAAAGAGACATGACAAAAATGCGGAGCATTTCCACTTGGTCCTGCATACTTTCCACCTACTATCAAGCAACATGAGTAAAATGTGGGTTACATGATTTATATATGGAAGCACTTTCTGCGTTAAGAGCAAAGCTGGTTGGTAATATAATACTTGACGGTGGTTGAAATATTGTAAAAAAATTTCATTTTCGAAAACCAAAGTAAAAACTATAAGTTTGAATTGAAATGAAAAAATTAATTAGATTCTTTTAAAAGATAGAGTTCGCGTAATTAAATGAGAAAATTCATTAATCCACTTGGCTGCACACAGATTGAAGCAATTACTCTCAGTAGTAAAGGAAAAATATCGAGTTCCTTTTCTACTGAAAACTAGTGATACGTATCAAAGTGCAGGTGAACACAAGAATACATTTTCAAGAGGTTGGACTTATATTTTTGCTGTTCTCATGAATTTCATAGTACCTATAAATCAGAGGTGTAAAAATTCATATTCTTCAGACAGAGAAATGGAAATGCTAGAAGAATGTGTCATGCAATCAACTTGGCTGAAGATGCTTATATAAATATGTAAGTAGTAAATGCTACATATATTTTCAAATATAAATATTACAATTCTAATTGTAAGTTTCACTTAATAATTATTCTAAATAATACTGTAAATTTTTGATTAATAAATTGCTAGTTCAGTGGCTCATTCACTGCATGTCTATCTGTACGTAGAGGAAGACATATTGCTGTAACTCTCAGCATCGTCCTCTGACCGCTGACAAACTCACGTACGACCACCATCTCCCAACTATACAAATTCATGGCAACATCTGCCCGTATACTTTTTATCACCAACTTGCTTGCTGGTTACGAATATAAACAACAAATCACTTCTTGCTTTACTGACTTTCTAAGTATTGACATTTTTAGAATGAATAATTAAGAGTTATAGGATAAAGCGAATTAAAAAATTTCCAACTATGTGGTGGGGTATGATATAAATTGAAGTTCACAGATAGGGTAGATTTTCTGGGGTAAATAAAAAATTAGTGTTACTATCATGATATAGCTGGCGTTGAAATAAATGACAGTTGAAGAGCAAAAAAATACTTCTGGGAAAACAATGTACAATAGAGTTTACATGCGATACTTTGCTCCAATACGAGCTTACGAAGTCATTAGTCACTGACCACCGGGTGGTCTGTATTCTAGAATGTCTCTTCACTATACACTTCCTCGGGTTATAAACCAACGTGCCATTTTTCAATGTCATTTCTACAAATGTACATAAAATGCTTTCTCTAGGTAAATTTGTCTGCATTTAATCAAACTTTCTGGTGTACGCTACAAAAAAAAATTCCAACGAAAATATTTGACAAAATTATTTATTTTTTATTAAATCAGTTAATGCTTCTGTTACATAATTTTTCAACTCATATTTTCACGGTAATGAACATAAGTACGTAGCTTGAATACAATTATTAAAAGCCTTATAATTTTCATGTATTTTAATGAGTGGTAAATAGTATAATTGGAATTGTTTGCGATAAAATAATTATAAAACATTTATGTCTGAATAATAAATTACAATTATGTATACCACAAGTGAATTATATAAACAGATAACGAAAATTATGTAACAATAATAAACTGAATAAAATAACATGAATTCTACTAACAAAAAAATATATTTCCAGTCAAGTTTTAATTAGTAAATAAATTTTTCATTTTGAAATAATTACCAGAGTTTATTTGAAAACTTTCGATGAAAATATTTATATTATTTCAAACAAGTTATTTTAATAAATGTGTAATTATTTGTTTTTATTAAATAGAATTATTAAAAAATTTCAACAAATTCAGAACTAAAAAGAATTTCACATTTTTTATTTTATTAAATTAAAAGATGATGAATTATCTTTAATTAATTTTGTTCAAAATTGTTAAGTTTTCATGAAACATTTTTGATTGTTCCGAAGGAAACTGTTTCAAAACTTTTTGTCAAGTTTATATATATATATATATACACAAAGTATATTTATATATATGTATCTACATTCACCATCTCACATGTGTAAAGATTTACAGAGTTTTATTCCAATTTTGTCTTTTCTCAAGCTACTTTAATACTACTGAGTTGCTCCGGACAAACTTTGAACAATCCGTCACAATTTAAAAATATTATGATTTAGGTGAATAAATCACATAAAAAAACTTTTTTTCAACTTGCCATGTATTCAAGAGAAAAATTTTCCTCATAATATATTTCCATAATAAGTAGTATAAAATATAATTTAATTTAAAAAAATAATACATTTTTTTCTTTGAAAATATTAACAAAATTATCTGATTAAAATGATGAATTATTTCAAACTACATAATATAATTAATTAAGATTATAAAAAGTATTCAACTTCATGATCCGTCATCTTATCCAAAGAACATAATTTTTTATAGATTTCACTCAGTAAGCATCCATTATTCCCACTTTAAGTAACGAAGATAATATTATTCTCTAAAAATGACAAAGAATATATATTAAATGATTGATGGTGGTCATAAAATTGAGTGTAATCATCCTGTTTACCAAAGAAAATGTTGAAAATACTAGTTAATATATCTTCCGTATCACACAGAAGTCTTTATTTATCTAGTTCCCCATCATTAGCTCCGAAAAATGGGAAACGTCGATGAATCATAGTGTCTCAATTGCAGAGAGACTCTATCAGCCATGTATTGAACCTGCTGTATGATCAAACATTCGATGAAAAGACTAGACGATACTTCACCATCCCCTTTTATTCTCTAGTAAGAGAAACATGAATAACAAGACAGATGAAACGTTCAAATACTACTCACATGTAGTCACGTTTGCCACATGCTCATTTATGACATGATAAACATCCATTTTCACAAAATCTGTTCTAAGAGATCCAACTTTTAATAGGGAAGAAATGAGAAGTATCTAGCATGTAATTTTTCAGAAGAGAAAAGTATTCTATTGTTTATTTTATTCTACCAAATACATCAATCAAAATTAGATTGACAGAAAATCAACCGCATTGAAGGAAAAAATTGAAGTAAATCCAGATATAACGAAATAAAAGAGTTAGTGTATGTCACAAATGGCTTGGAGAACATAATAAAATTGTCAGCATCATTATTTTTTTCATGATAGTAAAACCTTTACAGATGAAGAGAAAGCTTGTCTATCTTTTCAACAGTAAATTTTATGAGACACGAAAAAGAATTCTCAAAAAGTTTTTAATAATTTAAGCCATTGTTGAGAATAATTAATTTTCGAGGGATGAAAGCTTTATGAATTCAGCACTATTGTCTACATTTATATCTTTCTTTACTGGTCGGCATACCAAAGCTCAAGTCACCAGAGACTTCTCAAAGATTCTTGAGAGAGACCTCCTTCTTAGCAAGCGAAGAAGATTCGTTTGCTCGAACTTTGTTCTTGGAAGAAATTCCCTAAAGTACTATCTTCATATTTGATGCCGTCTCGTCCACTCTACTAATGCTTCTCGTTGGAAACTTACCACCCGTCCCAGCACGTCGAGGATAATACTATCACAAAGAGACTACAGTTGATCCGTTGTGTTTTCTACCAGGTATTTCTATACACTTTCTACTACAGTAGTTCCATTTCAGATTGCACTTCTGTTTTGTGAAAATTATATTAGAACATGTGGTGAAAGTATAATATGCATAAGCAACGTAAGACTGGTTACGTGATAAAACTTTATTCCCCACTAATTTTACTATTTAAATATGAATTAAAAGCTTATAAGATTATATGCATTTTCATTGGAGAAAACAAACGGTGATGGAAAGATTTATTTCAGTGGAAATGTATATTGATTAAAATTGTATTGGCATTTAGATTCGTTAATAAGTATCTTCTATGAAAAATTTTAGCACTTTCACGATAAATAATTTTATCTTAAGATTTATGAATTATTAATAATTCACTCATTTAATAGAATATTAATGAAACATAATTATGTCTATATTATTTGTATCATGAATCTAAAGATATATTTAAACCATATCTTATTTTTAAAAAACTATCTTTAGTAAACTGCTGAATAATTTGATGAAGATCGAGTTACGATCGTTACGTAAATATTACGTTCATCAAGTAGAGAAAATTAATTATTCGATACTATAGAAAATTATTCTCCATTCTTCGTTAATAAAAGAAAATTTTCATTTGCAAAAATAAACTTAATCGATAAAAAATGTATTATTCTAAAAAAAGTGTTGTCGAGAAAAAATTTCAATTTAGCTTAAGGGTCGTGAAAAGAATTCTTCTGGTTAAAGGTTGCAGAAATAGGTTTTGTGGACGAGGTTCAGCTGTTCGGGACGATGGGTCCAATGAAACTAGGCGGAACGGTTGTCGAGCAAGGACACGCAAGACTCGTTGCATGCGGGACAGAGAGTGAGAAATATAGTGGAGATAAAGGCAGCAGGGAGTTGAAATAGAAGCCATATAGTGTGGGAGAAAGCGTGGCCAGAAAAGGGGATGTACCCTTTGTAGATCCCCCTAAAGAGTCAGTAGAAAGAGCGCCAGGGGAAAGAGATGTAAAGAGAAAAGGCTATGAAGAGTTTCCCTTCCGAATGAAACGGAACTTGAAGAAGGGAATTGAACGAAACGCGACATGCCAGTTCGCGCAACTACTTAAGGGAATGGAATTTATCAACGCTCTTGGCACGTCAAATAAGATTCAAATAAGAAGAGGGTGCTGAGTCCGAAAAAGCTGAGCCTCTTTCATGAGAGTTTAAGTAAGAAAGATCTCCTTTTCTTTATCGACTTTGGCTATTTAACGTGTTTACTTTGTCAAGTATTTCTATATAAAAAAGATAAAGATGAATTCGACGTAAACGAGACTAATGATGATGTCGAAAAGATACTGCCAGGAATTGAATTCCTTCATTTCGTTCATCATTTATTTATTGATATTTTTTCCTCATTTTTTATCTTATTTAAAAATATTACTTTCTATTAAAAATACATTAAAGTGAAGTAAAGAAGTTCATAATATGATTCTAAAAACAAGAGTAAGTACTTTATAATTTATTTATGATGTTATGCATTAAGATATCTAACGCTTCAAGAGATACCAAATTTAAAAGGAATTCATAATTTGAATATTATAAAAATGGTTGAAAATTCAAGACAACATTCCTGACTATAGCCTTATTTAAGAAAATCCTCAAGAGAGAATTTCAAAAGGTAATCTTACCGGTAATGTTAATATCCTATTGCATAATGTCCAAGTGTTAAGAACATACACGAAGTAACATAGACTTGTACATTAAATGATACGACCTCTTCCCTTGGCTCCTTCACTTCTATAAAGCGGAAGAAACACCACCATTATCTTTACTTGCTTGTAAGATAGCAAGAAACCGTAGTGATGGAAAGAATTAGACAATTACATAAACAAGATTGGAATGTGAGGGTGAATTAACACGAAAAAAATTGATTTTAATCGAAATTAAATTTCTTTTTTGTAATAAATGATTTCTTTTTTTCTGAAATTATATCAAAATGTAGAAATTCATGACATTATGAAAAATAAATGTCAATTTGTACAGATAAAATATTTAAAAATCAATACCTTTAGTTTATTTACAGCAATAAAATGATATTGTATTCATAAATAAAATTAATTTAATAAGTTGTGATCGAAATAAAATAGTCTTTCAAAACAGTTTTTATGAAGATAACAAGTGCAAGGAAAAAGTAAACGTCGAGTCAACCATCAAGATGAGAATAGAAAAAACGATACTCATCGGCAATTCTCCAACGTACTTCTTGTTACTTTTCGTAACTTCCAAGCAGACTTCCTCCTCCCAAACTGTAATGAACTGATTCTTTTTCCGAGATTGTTCTCGTTGCTAACAAGCTCCAGCACAATGACGGGTTTTCACCAATTTCCTGTATACGTACCTGATCATCTTTTATTCTTTATAATCTTATAAATTTTCGTATTTTAAGATTAACATTATTTATGCTTCTCTAATATTTATTACATAGTCTAAGAATAATTCAAGAGTAGGTAAGTAAAGGGAATCGTATATAAATTAGGTAATCCGAGATGTCAGGTCAGACCTAGAAATACTTTATGGGAATGTAAGTGCGCGCAAGCTCCACTGGATGTCAGTAATGTGCAGGAGAGTAAGAGGAGTAGAGGATTGTAGTTTTTTTTTTATTATACTACCCAGTAAGAGGGTAATAAAGCCATGGACATACAAATATAAGAGCTTTGACTGGAATTTTATCCAGAATCCTTAATGCTGTGTAACGTGGACAAATTACGCACCCTGCAACACGATATATCCCCCGAATATATGGCAAACTCGCCCCTTATTTCTTTCATAGCCTATATAATAAACTTTTACGTGGCGTAGGAGGGGTGCGACCCTTGCCATACACTCAGCAATCTCCCTTTTATGCCGACATCCTCATTCTGAAAATCGGTAAGTTGTGACTTTCAAACCTTGCAGTAAAAAATGAGATTATCCTTTTACCCCATTTTTTCAACGATTTCTCAGCAGCAATTTTAAAAATATTATCAACGAAATTTTATTGAATATTTCAACGTAAAATGTTTTGAATACTTATGGAATATAGTGTAAGAGTTCTAATGAAAATTAATGACAAAAATTTGAAAGTTACTTAGACATGTACAAATCACATTCATCAACAACGTTCGAGCAAAGTTCCATGCACTGCAAGAGCTTACGCAAGCTCGCTGCTGACTCTGAAAACATGCAATATAAGTCTACCATCATGCTCCTGAGTAAACTCAAATACCCCAGTAGTTTACTTGAGAGCTTCAACTATTTATCAGCCATTAGCATAAGATTTCCGTTCAGTTTAAATTAAAAATGAGAAGCTTCGAGAAATCCCTATTATATATTGTCTTTTTTCATCCTTAAATTGACAAATGGTCGGGCACACTTATCGCTAGGACCACATACATGTATAAAAAGTGGTCGGTGACAGAGCATATAAATGGAATCTCTCGTCTAATAAACCAAATATATTACTGTAGAATTAAGTTGCATCATTGAACTTGGTAATCAATAAGGACCCTTACATTTCCCCTTCTCAATAACCCTCAGGAAACCATGACTTCTCGAAATTGCTTCCGGCCTTGTGTAAATACAACCCTTGTGAATAATGTTTTTTATCATAGATGTTTTTCTTAATTCTTCTGACGTTATTCAACTGATAATTACAAAAAGTCAACGGTCAAATCCCTACTCAGGGGACTTCCTTTCCCCGAGGACATTATGCCAATCATTTCGTTTCAGAACAGCACAGTAATTCACCAGCTACAGCCCTCGCTACACTCTGTGACAAGCCTGCGATTTACTCGAAAATCCCACGGGAACATCACCGGTGCAAGATTTTATTTTTTGCGACACTTTTTCTCGTACCAAGTTGAGTCAATCGAAAATTTTATCCTGTTTCATGAGCTTGCAATCATTGATCCAATATTCGCTATTCAATGCACTGTCCAATATCCCAAAAATTTATGCATCAAAAATTTTTGATACCGATAATCCATTCAATTTCCAGTAATGTTTTTTTCTATCGTTTTATTACACTATTTGTCATGTGTGAAAGTCATTCACATCCTCAATAAGTTTCATCAACATGTATGGAAGTTAGTTCTTGTCATAAGGACTCCACAGACTAATTCACTAACGAAAATTTACAATTCAAGAGCGTAATATTGAGACCATTGTTACCGCACTTTTGTCTAATTGAATGTACATCTCAATAAGACATAAATCTTGAGAATATATATTTCTATAAAATAGTTGAAAAATTTTAATGCTAAATTACACACATTTAATGACGCTGTTAACTGGTTTAATAAAACAACCTTAATAGAAATATGAAAAGTTTTCTTCAATTTCAATGCTAAAAACTTTTCAACCATCACAAAATATAAAGAGTGCTGCTAAAAGATAATTTAAGTTAAGAGAAATACAAAAAGGTTATTATTAATTTTTTTTTTTTAAGGTGATGGTAAAACTTGTGGTTCAGAAATTATGAAATTTTTATATATTCCCCAGTGGAATAGTTGGGGTGGATCCTCACTTGTAGGTATTTATCAAAAATTTATTTCTGTAAATGCTAAGTGGTCTAGTATAATTTTTTTCAAAAATTCTCTCAACATGATCATTGAAATTAACTACATCTAACTTGTACAGAAATCCCCTTGGATAAACTACATTTTATTGCAGAGCAAAAACTGAAAATACACTGCGTAAATCCTTGCGACGATCGATTTATGTTCTCCAAAAGAATGTTCATACAGTTAACTGAGAAAAAATAATATATATGTATATTCATCTAATATAATATATTATATAAAATAAAATTAGCTTTCTTTTATTCACAATTTGAATATTTTTTAACTGACTTTTAATTAATCTAATGTCAATCCAGAACAGAACATCTGGGCAAGAAAATTTCTCCAGATCTCTGTCCAATAAGCTTACGTTTAGTTGAACTTCTTCTGTACAATATAGTCGAGAGGTTGAAAATTTGCATTATTCCATATTCATGAATTCAATGTAAAAGTTTCCCGAAGCAGAGTAATTCTTCTTGGAGCATGTCAATCAGCGAGGACTTCCGCTAGGTGTGTTTTTCTTCACATAGGATGATTTCTTAGAAATATATCAAGACTCACTCTTTAAAAAAGGAGCGGAAAAAATTTTTTGTTTAATTTTTTTTTCTTCGTTTAAAAAAGTTCATCAAAGTCGTACTTTACGAAGCAAATTATACTGTTGTCATAATAGATCAAGAGTCCGGACTTGCAACGGTCGTGAATATAATCAACCATCGATCTTTCAATCTGAGAACTTTTTATTAGTTTTAATAAATCTTGAATAAAGTTAGCAATTTATTTATATATAAAGATACAATGATTTAATTATACTAATCAATGGATAAACATTGAAAAAACCATTTAAATATTTATTTTAAAAAAACGTACATAATAAACATTTATATTTATTATTTTTATAAACAACAGAGTAAATAAAACCTTTTAAAAAATATTCAAGCTTTTTAATTACTCACTAAAAACGCTTCAATAAAAAACTAATAAAATCGATAAAAAAAAACTCCAAGCTTTTATAACAGAAAAAAAATGGTTTAATTTAATTGGACAGCAAAGACGCAAAGAAAAATGTAACTTTCAGCGAATTAATTGAGCAAAACATATTACATAGTTTTTGTAAATTAATCAAACACCTTGCATGTGTTGTGATTGAAGTAAGGATAGTCTGTCAAATTCGATTGGTATCCTCCAAGCCTTTGGGAACCCTCTTTTATTCTTACTTTTTGTTAGATTTCTTTTTCCTTGGTCAGCCCGAAGCTGATACGTCGCTGCTTAATTGGAATTGATTGAACTGGTAGTACTCTAGGAAGGTTAAATCTTTATTGCGTAGAATAAAAAAGAAATGAAATGAGAGAGTAAAAGAGAAAGAAAGAGAAAAAAGAAGAAAGCCAGTCTATCGAAGTGATATGAACAAAACGATGAGGGCGGATATGGTAGTGACTGATTCAGCAATCGAAGAAAATGTCTTGCAGCTGCGGGCTACGGCGATTGTCTACCGAGACATCAGTAGCTGCTTGTGACACAAAGAAAATGTAAAAAAAGTCTCTTCAATTATCATTCATGTTCCAACAACATAGTCGAGCTGATCAAACATATTCCATTTAATCAAGACAAAATAAAATAAGAAAACACAGATAAGTATAACACATGTAACTGTTATTGAATAACAAATAACAGAAAAAAAATGGTGCACTTGCTTCAATAGATGAAAAGCATCACTTGTTTCATCATACTTTTTTTTTTATCAAAATGCTTGAGAGCTGACGCACTAAGGTCAATGACCAGTAGCATACAACGTTTATCACTGCTCAATAAAAATCTTAACAAGATCAATAATCCAATCAATAGATCTATCAATTACTCTAATTTTTTTTAATTAATGTCATCAAAACACGTAAAATCATTTATTTTGTTCAATAAAATTTTTATCAGTACTTTTTTTTCCTATGTTTTCAGCATCATCAATTGTGTCGGGTAATTGCTGTCCCATTGTCTCTGGAAATAGGAAAGAAATTATTCCTGCCAGCATTCCCATACATCCAAACAATATTAGTGGTAGTGATTCAATAACAGTAGCCTGTAAAAGAAAAATTTTTTGTTCGTAAAGAAATTCAATGCTCATATGAATAGCTAAGCAAGTTATGGAGAAAATTTACTAATAATCGAGTTTGAGGCGCAAGAATGGAACCAATTCGACCAGTCATGCTGCAAATACTGAGCAGAAAATGTCTTGCAGTTGTAGGGAACATTTCTGCGGTGTAAACATAAACTGTAGCGAATGCCATTGTAATGCAAGCCTTTCCACCCATGTACATAATTATTGGTGCATAAGACCATGCATCTGAAAATTCCAGTTTAGAATTTAAATTGTATTTTTTTTATTACTTTTATCAACAAAAAGAAAATTAAAAAAATATAAATAAACATAGATATTGGTTGAATAAGTAATATTAATACATGCGTTATTGATAAATAAATCAGAAATATATTTACATACCTCTTGGTATGAATTGAATGCCAAGACAAAAAATACCACTAAATAAAAATGACCCAGCTAGTGTGGGCTTTCTGCCAAGGTAATCAATAAATATCCCACTCAGAAAATATGCTGGTATTTCAACAAAAGATACTAATATAAAATTGACGTATTTATCACCCGCAAAGGCTACAGAATTTAATGAAAGTCCATAATACACAAAAGTATTGGTCAGCCAACATAAGCAGCATGCAAGTAATCGCATTAAAAGTTTTGGTCGTGAAAGTGCTTCTATCACTGATTTATTTTTATTAGTTGCTTTTTTTGTTTCCTGTATTAGAGAAAATAGATTATTTTTCAGTATAACAAATCATTCTGTAGTTAATCAAGTATGAAGAAATTATCGATTTACTTTATAAGTATTTTCACTATTCAAATCTTTGTATAAATTAATTTCAATATCAGGCATTTTTGTTCCATTCATTTTTGCTATTCTTCTATAAACATTTTCTAACTCTTTTCGCTTTCCATTAGCAACAAGCCACCTGTAATTGATTAAAAATCTTGAGTGCATCAGATAAACATTTTTGTTTTAAAAACTTTTTACCTAATTGATTCAGGAATAACGAATGGCAAAAATATTGCGAGTAAACACGGTGCAAAAAAAATTCGGAGTAAATTTCTCCATGATTTCAGTCCCATTGCAGCTGTACCAACTAACATTTCTCCAATCGCATATACGCAACACATAATAGTACCACTAACGACCCTTCGTCTTTCCCCAGTCATTTCTAAAGCTGAAATTTCAATCAATACAATATCTAGATTAATTCAATCAATAAGATCTTTATTCGCATTCTACATTTAATATGTCATTAGAATTATCATTCTATTCAATATTTTCTTTAATGTAGTCATATTTTTTAAATGTAAAATAGCAACGATGACCTTAGAATTGATTATAATCCATTTTTTATGAACGATAAAAAATAAGAATTTATGACAAGTGCTAATCATTAAAAATGTAAAATAACCAATCAGTTACAATAATTAACTCTGGCTTCATAAGAATATTAAAGAGTCTCAAG
Source organism: Chelonus insularis (assembly GCF_013357705.1). Classification (NCBI taxonomy): domain Eukaryota; kingdom Metazoa; phylum Arthropoda; class Insecta; order Hymenoptera; family Braconidae; genus Chelonus; species Chelonus insularis. The sequence continues at coordinate 799,488 of NW_023276487.1, read as the reverse complement.
ACTTACTCAATGGATTTACCTAGAATGTATGCAGTACTATAAACTCCAGCTGAGGATACTGATTGAGCAAATTCTAGAGCTATGAACATCCAATAATTAATTGAAAATGATTGAATAAGACCTACAATTCCAGTACAAAATGTCTCAGTGACAAGTAAAGTTCTTCTTCCATATCTGAAAAATTTTTTGAGTAAAAAACTTGGAAAATTCAAAATGGAATAGTAAGGAAAATTATTGATACCTATCAGAAAGAAATCCTGCAAACATTAAACCTACTAGCTGACCTACATTATTAATTGTTCCAACTAGAGCCAATTTCCACCTATTTTCATTACAGGTAATGTTCCACTACATACAAATTAAGACCGTAACAATTAAAATAATGACCGTTATTTGATACATTTATTGATGATAATTACTTTTGGTGTATGTTACCTCATTCAATATTGTTTTTTCATCTGGTTTGTAAACCCAATGGTCACATTTTTTAATTTCTTGTGTAAATGATTGTTCTGAACATACGCCTACATGGTTGCTTTTTATAGTATAGTGTTCACAACTTCCAAATAAATTATTTTTCGCTGGCACAGAGTATTTTGCCCACGATGTATTCCAAATTGACGTTAATGAAGTTTCACATTCAGGTATGAAACATCTAATAAATATGAATTAAAAATAAGCTAATCAATTTTTAATTAAATTGAAAAAAACTCTAATATGTTATTTCAATTAAATGCCATAACATTTAATACGTAGTAATATATTTCTCACACCTATAGCCAACCTCTCCAGAGGTAAAGACATAACCGAGTGCAAAAGCAGCCGACAAAATTACTGGAAAACTAATAACAAAATATACCATTAATTGATATTTTCCTATTCGATCAATGTCATGGATTCCACGTAAATGTGTTTGTTCATCTGGAATGAGTAATTATAACTTGTAATGACGTTTTCTTTATGATACAAAAATAAAGAAAATTTGAGTATTTGTGAATAAAAGAAAATTGAAGAGAACTAATTAAAATTAATTATTCATAATTCCATAGAATTTTTACCTTTTTTGTCTGTATTACTAATAGATGATGGAAGATTGAAAGCATCCTCAGTCTCTTTATTATCCATTCTAATAAATGGTATTTAAACGTGATAAAAATGATTTATTTCTGTAATCATTTATTGTTAGTTTAATTGAATAAATCGTTAATTAATTCGTGATAAATAATAGTGTGTATAGATAGCTTAGAAAAAAAAATTCAAAATTATAATTCTTGAATAAAAAAAAACTTTATCGTCACAATAAATACTTTTGATATCTCAATGCTTGAGTATGTTGGCGGGATTTCAAAAAAATCAGCTTCCGCGACTCTTTTATGATGCTTTATTTCATAAAAACTGATATGGAAATTCAGAAGTACGAACAACACATGAACAAAAAAAAAGTAGCAATTAATTTATTTTATTATCTACTGCGATACGGAAAAATTATTAGTTGCATATAATCTAAAAAAGAAATAATTATAAATGTTTAGTGGTACTTTTTTAAAATGGTCCAGAATGAAGCTATCAAAATAGTTAATAATGTCTCGTTTTGTATTTCAAATAAAAAAAAAGTTTTATCTTTCAAAATTGGATAACACTTACGCGCGTTATAATCACCAGATATCAAAATGATGTACGTTCAAAACAACTCGCGTTCACCCACTACTTCGTACAAACTCTGTGCTGTTTTAGCAATGAACAAAGACAACACCGGATGAACCCTCCTTTCACTCAGACCAAGCCAGCTTACTCACTATGCACGCCTTTATAAAATGCGAAGGAATGACGCACTGTGTGAACCGTCGTCGTATACATTCCAAATATGAGAGAACACAATAAATTCAATAACTTCAATGTATGCACTACAGAAACTTTATTTTTCATCACAGTGTCACTGTACATAAAAATATCTTATCTTCAGATTATTTTTGAAAAGGAATATTCAAAACTTTTAAGCCTGTGAACATATTTACAGTATAAACACAAAATTCATTACTCATTGCTCCACTAAAATGAGCTTTTAAGGAGTATCAAAATTCATTTTAGAATTTTTCATATTGATTTTAGAATAAATAATAATTAAATATTTATTTTGAACATTTTATTATCATAAAAATGTGAACTATATTAGTATCATTAACTAAATATATATATTTGCTCCAATAAAGAATAATAGTATTAATTTTCTTTTAGTCATTGATAACTAGACTAGATAAGAATTCACTGCAAAAATATTGACATCAGAACAAATGTGCTGTTGACCACCCATTAAAAAGAAGTCAAATAATCTGAACGGCCTACTCAAATACTAAAAATTTCTTGATCTGATAAATTTCATCGATAATGTTGATTCAAGATTACTAATAATTACTCTTTGATTACATTCAGCAATAAATAATCTCAAAGGAATCAGGTCACAAGAAAGTATTTGGAGCAACAACAATTGGATGTTGATAGATTTTGGAGTTATTTAAAATTCGAAATTAAAATTTAAATATAGATGGCAGTAATTGTCCAGAAACGTGGCCTTGTGTGAATTAAATGTCATCTTGAGTAAACAAAAGATCCAATAAGATGGACATAGATAAAGTTATGTAATTGTATAATTGAAATAAACCATAGTAATATATACTTCCTATTGAATAATAGTTTCATAGAGAGATATTGTTAGAGTATCAACTTTATTTAATCTAAGACTCTTTAAGATCGTTTTAGAAGATATAAAACTCAACACATAATAATTAAATCTCAGCTATATTTTTTATCTAATTGTTATTTAATTAGTAAGAAATTAACTTCCATATTTGTTGTACATGATGGAAAATTTTAATTTGGATGATGTTCTTGAAAAATATTTACCGGAAGAAAAACTTCAAAAAGTAAAGCAGCTTATATATGGAAATGAATTGAGGTAACCTTACTATTATATTTATTTTATATTAACCACTGAAAAATTTGATATTTAATGTTTTTTTGATTTTTTTTAAGACCTATTGATCAAGTATTTTATGAAGATGATAATTTCGAAGTCAAGGGTTATGATTTTTCAAAGTGTGCAATTATTGAAACATCTAATCCACCGCGAGAGGTTAGAATAGGATTGATTCAACATTCAATAGTGTCCCCCACTGACTTACCAGTGAATGACCAAAGACATGCAATTCATTGTAAAATAGAAAAATACATAAAACTTGCGGCAAAGTTTGCAGTTAAAATACTGTGTCTTCAAGAAGCATGGAGTCAGTAACTTATATGATTATAATGTATTAATATGCAATAATTTATCCTATAACTAATGATTTATTCATTAATTTTCAGCAATGCCATTTGCATTTTGTACCCGAGAAAAGTACCCTTGGGTAGAATTTGCTGAAGATGCTGAATTAGGGCCGACGACTAAATTATTATCTTCACTAGCACATGAACATAAAATGGTGATTATTTCACCAATTTTAGAAAGAGACAGTGTTCACGGTGATACACTGTGGAATACTTGTGTTGTTATTGATGATGATGGATCTGTATTAGGGAAACATAGGAAAAATCATATTCCACGAGTTGGTGATTTTAATGAATCTACATATTACATGGAAGGAAATACCGGTCATCCAGTTTTTCAAACTAGTTATGGGCGTATCGCTATTAACATTTGTTACGGACGTCATCACCCTCTTAATTGGATGATGTTTGGTATAAATGGTGCTGAAGTAAGTAAGCAATACAAATAATAAGATGATTAATTTGCATTAAATTGTTTTAAAAAAAAGCTTTTTTCAATCAGTCGTTCAACAATAAAAAAATTAATATTGATAACACTTTGATGATAATTAATAACATGAAAATGTTTTAAAAATTGCTTATTTATGAAAAAAACTTGATTACAGTGATGTCATTTTTATCAAAAATTGTTTAATTAAAAAAAATATATACAAAAATATTTTTCAAATGCAATAAGAATATCAATAAATTTTTTAGATTGTTTTTAATCCGTCTGCAACAGTCGGGTCATTATCTGAACCGTTGTGGCCAATCGAAGCAAGATGTGCTGCAATTTCTAATAGCTACTACACGTGTGCAATTAATCGTGTAGGAACTGAACATTTTCCTCATGAATTTACATCAGGTGATGGAAAGCCAGCACATAAAGATTTCGGACATTTTTATGGCTCTAGCTATATAACAGCACCGGATGGTACTCGAACTCCTGGATTAAGTAGACATAAAGATGGATTATTAATAGCAGATATTGATCTTAATGTTTGCCGTCAAACGAAAGACAGATGGGGATTTCAAGTAAATATGCATTTATTATGTACATTTCAATTGTATTCACTATTTAACCTTTGATATTAATTTTTTAATTTCAGATGACTCAACGGTTAGAAATGTATGCAAAAAAATTCAATGAAGCTGTAAAGCTTAATTTTGAACCAGAAATTATCAAACGAAAAAAAGATTAAGATATCTATTTTATACAAGAAATATTATTTTTTATATATGTTTATGAAAGATATTTTTAAAAAATATATTCCTTTATCATTTTTATTTCAACGTGAGAAATTACATTTTTTCTTCATTTATAAAATATTAAAACATCTTGATTTTTTAAAATGAGTTACCACTTTATGAGGCCGATGTTATAGTATTAAACGCAGCATTATGTGTTTGTTTACGATAGTGAAGTGCCTCTTGATATGCTTTTTTGACTGCTTTTCGGTCGGCTGGTTTACGTGATTCAATTAATTTTGCTTCATCGAGGGCTGGAGATACACCTAATTTTTCTAATTTTTCTCCTGGTAACCATTGCCTAAAAATATACAAATAAATGATAATAGAAATACTTTATGAATTAACTCAAGATTAGAAAATAATTATATTTGTATATGTAAGTATGAAATAGAATAGAAGAATATTAATAGAATAATTACCATGTTCGTTTTGTATCAAAAAATAGAACCAGGAAAATGGGTTCTTTATAGTTAACAGCAAGTGCTAAAACATCATCAGGTGGAGCAGGAATAGGAACTCCTTTATGAATCGTTCCTCTTGGAGTACTTGGATCAATTATTAAAGCTGGATACCAAGGGTATCCTCTACACTTGGCCCAAACAAGTTGTAAAGCTTCCAATCGATCTTTTTGGACTGTTTTACTTTCTTCTTCATTTTTTGTCTTTTTGATAACTTGCTCAGGCTCATGATCATGATCTTCTCTATCATCATCATCGCCTTCAGGTTCAGGGGTAGTAGATCTACTTGTGGAACAACTACTACAACTAGAAGATTGGCTTTCTCCTTCACCAATATCACTATCTATTCCTCCACTTCGGTATACTCGAAAACTATCACTTTGCTTTTTCTGATCAGCTTCAGATCCAGCTGTGGGTCCACTTTTACTTGCTCGAGCTTTTGCTTTTCTTGTAAATAATACAGCTGTACGTCTATTTACCCCTCCAACTTCTTTTTCAGCTATTTGAGATTCTGATTCACTACGATTTCGACTACTCCTTTCTCGTTTTCTTGATTTTATCGTCGTTGTGTCACCTTCAGGGACTTGGTCATATTCTGGATAATCTTTACGTACTTGCTCTATTAGTGCTCCACCCTGTTCACGCATTTTGAGACCAGCTCTATAAAACATTGTGTCTTTTCGATTGTATGCTAAACAATTATTTACCATTAAATTAAAATCTGATTGAAAAGCAGACAAATTATCGTACTCTTGCTTGTCAATTTTTGTTTCCATAGTTGATAAATCCATAGGTTGAGAAACAATATCAAGGTAATCTGGTACCTCTTCAGTATTTACAGGTTGACCAAAAACATCATTCACATCTTTAGCTTTGATAGATTCAAGAAGAAGCTTTAAAATACTTTCCAATGGCCTTAGTTCAAACCACATACACTTTTCTTTAACTTTAAATAATTCTTTTTTTAATTTCTCACGTTTACGAACAAGTTCACATAACAGTCTTGCTCTTTCTAAATCTTGCCGTAAACACTGCCAGTATTTAAGTTGACGATAAAGTTCTCCTCTCATTTCTCCATCAGGTGCAGGAGAATTACCTCCAAAAGGATGAGGTCTAGCATGAGGATGAGAACTTTGAAGTCTTCGGAGGAGTGGAACACCATTCCTATGTTGTCGCTTTAATGTCCAATATGCTATTAGACGTTGAATGAGTTGACTTTTTTTAGGTAAGCCTTCAGCTAAATTTGCGATTTCTCTAATTCTTTCTGGTGGTATTGTTGGAATAGATATTACAGGTGCAGATGAACTTTTTTTATTAGCAATAGCTCGACGCCTAGCATCCGCAGGATTTGTAGATGGCTGATAATCAGCCGGTGTGTGAGCTTCGCAATAAGCAGTTTTTTGTACTAACATTGGTTCACCATTAGCTGGTTGTACTGTTCGCATTCGCATACATAGTCCTGCTTGTTGAGCACAAGTCACATGAAATGCCGCGTAGCAGTTGCTTTTGTGGCATTGGATGCATGCCCCAACACCTCTTCGTTTACAAACACAACACGCGAGTTTCCATCGTGCAGCAGGTATACTTTCTATACTATCAATTGGTTCGAGAAATACAGTATTAGCAAAACGAACCTCAGGAATCCATAACGCACATACTACATGGGCCCATGTTGCTGGTCGATCAGTCTGTTTAAATGCTCCCCCTCGATTTGGACATAATACACAATCCACTGCTCTCGATGGACTTTGAAGGCATCTTCTACATAACCACTGGCCTTCTGGAATGTACGGCACTCCATAACAGTCTTGATGAACAGCAAGATTACACATGTCACAAAATAATATTGCATTGCTATTCTGGCACTCGCCATCCATGCAAATACAACATACTGCATCTTCATCAGCAGCAATACCACCCGATCCATTGTTTTGCTGTTGAAAATACGATTCCTTTTCCAATCTATCCATCAATAACTCAAATGTATCAGGTTCCATTGGTGGAAGGCCTGATGATATTCTTCTTTCATTAACTACTGCTAGCCATGCAGAATCTTCTTCATCAAGATCATATTCTACTTCACCTGCAAAGCAAATTTCATAAATATTTGATTGTTTACAGAATAATAGTGAATTAAATAAACTACATAAAAGAGATGTAATATTTTATCAACTTACCATCAAGTTCTTCACCACTTCTCTCCATAAATCTAACGTAAGAATTAGGAAGTTGTTCCGCTTCTCCAATTTGGCGTTCATATCCATCTATTGCTTTTACTACTGCAACAGGTAATGAACTTAAAATTGCTTTATCTTCTTTTTCTCTTTCACTGAGAATATTGTTCCCTTTTTTCTCATCTACTTTGTCCAGGGGAACTATTGGAATACTGTCATTGATACCTAATTTTACAGATTTGTTTGCTTCATCGCCTAGAGGCGTCATCTAAAATGAAAAATAATCATCTAATATTCATAAAAAGTGAACCATATTAAAATAATTATAAACACTGTCTTGTTTATTGACTCTTAAAATGTAAACAACATAGTAAAGGCGATATATTGTTGATAGAAACTTATCAACAACAAACATACCAAAACAAAACGTGTAGCTTCAGCGGGAGTCAGCACTTCAGTACTTACTCCGCTCACGGATTCGTGCTGTCCACCCATCCTGTTTCTACTTTTTTTTTTATTCGATTGTGGAGTATTCATACTGTTTATTATTTACGATTATATGAAAATCGTTATACACATGGTATGTATTAGTATCTTTGTGCACAATCCTTTCAGCGTTTTACCCAATCATTTAACTTAAATATTTCAATGCTAATTTTATTTCAAAATAATTTACATTTGATAATTCATTTGAAATGAGTCAAAATAACGTAAAACTGGTTAAAATATATAAAAAAAAATAATGATGTTTAGAGGTTACAATGCTTGCTTTCCAGTCTCAAACATTTATTTGAATTATTTTATCATAGAAAAATATTTAGAGAGAAGAAACTTCAACCTTTTTCTAAAACTAGTTCTACCAACAGTCATGAAATTTATGCTTATCGACTGAGCATTTTTAATCAAATTGAGTGATATTTATCGATTACCTGATCTAAATAAATTACCTAAATGTTTAATTAATAATAAAAATTAATATTAATAAAAAACAAAACTAAAAAAATATTCTAATTAATTTTTTTTTGAATGAATATTTGAATCTTTGATTATTGATGCATCATTCTATTCTTTTCGTTCTCCACTAGGTGGAACACATGTCACGGATTGTTATGTTGGTAGATGTGCTCGTCAGTTTAGACAAACAAGTTTATGCTCGAATGAATACACACTAGTATAGTAGTGTAGTATCTATTCTGAAAAAATATTAGTGTATCAACTATATTGTAAAAAAAATCTAATTATACATAGCGTTTGTGCTTACTCGAATGCTTTTATGACGTTCGGGCTAGTTAGTATCAATTAAAATCAAATAGTACAAGTTTTTGGAAGTTTAGTGAACTTATTCTGACAGTGTTTGTGTATTTTTCTGTTATTAATATAATTATAATAAATAATTATTAATTCATCATGGGAAATGTTCATACGTGTGGCCCAAATGAAGCGCTTGTTGTATCCGGTAAGTTTCGTTAATAATCCAAAATGTATCGCCATACTGACATAATTTTAAGTACAAAAATTCTTTAGCATGGAAGTGTGTTGCACGAAGCGAATTCTGTTACAATTACAGTTACATAAAAAGTCTAGACAGACATGACAGAAATGTCAGTCATAAGTTTTAGGTTAAAAATATATTCACCGGTGCTCTGAAAAGATTATCCAACTTTATTCAATAAAAACAGATGTTTTTTTTACAATTTTCTGCATGATTTTTTTTTATTCTTCCATATTTTAGCTCAATAATTTTTTTTAAATAGAAATTTTCATCGTTTACTCCAAAAAGACCATTTGGCTATATGGCAATGCTTGATATTTTTTTTTTCATCAATTAAATTCAAGTTTTTTATTTTTGTTTCACAATTGATGTCATAATCGTCTTGTCATGATGATCTCATATGACTTTATGATAATTTTTAATGTTTAAAATCATGTTTATTGAGAAATATGTCAAGTTATCAATGCTTCTCTATCTTAGCATTTATTTTAACTTGGCAATATCTATCATAGATATTAATTACTCATTCTAATTACCTTCGTACATTACTATCATAAGCAAAGGACATGTTATAGCTCTTAATTGACTACAGGATGGAAATAGTTTTGATGCCCATTTTGTCTGTCAAATGTCAACTATCATTAGTGTAAATGTAAATATATATTACAACTAATTAGATTAAAGGTCGGTCAATCAACTTAATTAAGATATGATGATGATTATGAAATGTATCATTCTCTCATAACCACTGATTAAATAAGATCAACTCGGCTTAAAGACTGAATTAGTAACATTGTTTTGTATTTGATTTATAAGAGGAAATCTTATATTGGAAGAATTTAGTTGGTAATTAAATATTAAACTACTAACAAGAGTTTGAGTTTTCCCACGTTTGTTTGATCATGTCTGCTCCTTTTTCACCAATCATATAGACCCCTGCATTAATGTGACCAACAGGCATTGTTGGCATAATTGATGCATCCACAACTCTTAATCCACTAATACCATAAACCCTTAATTCTGGATCTACTACTGCATTAGGATCACTTGCAGGTCCCATTTTTGCTGTCCCTATTTCATGATTTTCTATAGCTGGCAAAGTTTTAATTGCACATCGAAAATAATCATCTGAAGCAAATTCATATGAAGTACATCCAGGCATCTTAATATTGTGTAGTTGACTATTATATTTTTGGAATGGTTGCGTAGCGGCTAATTCTATCGTATATTTGATTCCCTCTAAAATAATTTCAACATCTGCTGGATGTGTGAAAAAATTGGGCTGAAGTATTGGATCATGATAAGGATTTTTAGACCTAAGTGTTATACGTCCGTAGCTTCTAGGTTGTTGAACTATTGGCCATACTGACCATGCATCATGATTTTCAAGTGGCTTAAAAACTTTATTATATACTTCGTCTAATACTCCATAACTTTTTTTGACAGCTACGCCGTTGTCTGAATGTACTGAACCTGATATAAAAAGAAGCTCGACATCAGGTCGAGGGTCGGTAGCATATTTGGTTTGAACAAAAGCTATTGCTTCTGCACCACCAGGCAGTGTAAACGGTCCGTCTCGATTCTTTAAATAATTGATAGTATTTGCTACTGTCAACAATGATTTTTCAGTCAAAGAAATAGTTTCATTAATTGTGAATACTAAACCAAGGAATCCAATATGCTCGTATAAATTATATCCAACTTTAGCATCTTTTATGACCTCAATTCCTAGTTCTTCTAGATGATCTTTTGGTCCTATTCCAGAAAGCATCAATAATTTAGCAGAATCTATTGTACCAGCAGATAAGATAACTTCTTTTTTGGCAAAAACTTTTCTAGTTACTCCATTTTTGACATATTGTACTCCATAGGCACGCTTATTATTATCAATTAATATTTTTGTAACAAATGCATATGTTACAATTTCTAAATTAATTCTTTTTACTCTAAGATACGCTCTTGAAGCACTACATCGTGTACCACGCTCCATGTTTACTTGTAAATATGAAAATCCAATTTGTTCAGGACCATTATATTCTACTACATTCCATCCTAGCTGTTTACCAGCTTCCAAAAACGATGTAGCTAGAGGTGTATGAAACGGAATAAATTCCACACATACATGTCCATCTTTTCCATGATAGGATGCATTATATGGTACTAAAATAATAATTATTTATAAGATGATAATTGTTTGAGACTGTCTGATTATAAATAACAATTTTAATGAATGTTTAAAATTATTAAATCGTTCAATACATGACTTACCAGGTACTTTGAACCTTTCACTTTTTTTGTAATATGGCAAAACTTCCTCATATGACCATCCCTTATTACCTAATGAAGCCCATAAATCATAATCAAATTTATTTCCTCTAGTGTGAAGCATAGCATTGATGCTACTAGTTCCACCTAATGATTTTCCTCGTGGCCATGGACATCGTCCATCAACCATCCCAAAACAGGCATTGTTTTGACGTTCAACTCGGTATCCCCAATTGTAATCAGTCGAATGAAAGTTTGCATACAAAATTGGAACTTGATTTAAAATTCCCTCTGGTTTCCCTGCCTCTAATAACAAAATTTTCCATCTTTTGTTTTCTGAAAGCCTGTTGGCTACTGTAGAGCCGGCTGTTCCAGCACCAACAATTATAAAATCATATTCTTCAAGAGTTGGTAAAGATGAAGTTTTAATGTCATATGTTGTTGTTAGACCATAACTTCTTAATAATTCTAAAAATCCATGAGCTTTTATATTCACTACAAATGATATAATAAATAATAATATAACTTGGTTTATTTTCCACATTTTTTGTTAAAAGAGTTTCTTCGTTAATAACAAGCATAGAATAATTCAAAAGTCAGTTAAAGTATCTGAAATAAAAAAATTTTTTATATTTACAATTTAATTGACACAATTAAAATAATTAATTATAAAGAAAACTTCAAAAGAGAAATTAGTTTTTATAAAATTTGTTTACTGAAAAACTTAGTTTGCAATATAATGAATAATACTTTCACTCATTGCGGAATTTTCAATACTAAAGAATGACATTTAAGAAGAAAAGTTCGAACAAAGAATTCTGTATTGACAAAATTACAAAATCAATTGTATAAAATATTAACATACCTTTTTTACGTTTCAATGTTAATTATTTTAAAGCAAAATGTTTATTAGCAAGTATTTCAATTATTGAAAATATTCTTTAAAAAATTTGTGTTATTCTTTCATGGAAATTAATGAAAGTTTCTACCAATTAACACTTGTAAAATAATCACAAAGCACCTTTGACTAACTCTTTGTCCTTCGAAACCTTCCTCTTTGGAATCTGCTTGAGAAGTGACTGCTTTCTCAAGCTGTGCACATAATATTACTTAAATACCGAAGAACTTCTTTAGAATATCGTTCATCCCTACTTCTTGAAAATTAAATAATAATAATAAATTCTTTTACAAGGATATAATTTTTTTAATAAAAAAATTTCCATATATCTTATAAATAATTATAAGTATTTACATTTTTTATTTAACAGTTACAGAGCAAGTATAAAAAATAATCTCGTTTAATAGTTAGATGGTATATACAATTGATATTGACATATCTAACAATATAATTAAGATTTGGCAAATAATTATTGTTAATTGTTCCATGCTAATTTAATCATGTCTGCAGCCTTTTCGCCAATCATATAAATTCCTGCATTAATATGTCCAACGGGCATGGTTGGCATAACGGAAGCATCCACCACTCTCAATCCCTTAACACCATAAACTCGTAATTCTGGATCCACCACTGCTTCGGGGTCAGTTACAGGCCCCATTTTTGCTGTTCCTATTTCATGGTTTAACATGGCTGGGAGAGTTTTAATTGCACATCGAAAATAATCATCCGAGGCAAATTTATGTGAAGTACATCCAGGTATTTTCACATCATATAGTTTACTTTGATATTTTTGAAGTGGTTCTGTTGCTGCTACTTTGATAGCATATTTTATGCCTTCTAAAATAATTTCTACATCCGCTGGATGAGTAAAAAAATTTGGTTGGAGAATTGGATTATCATACGGGTTTTTAGACTTAAGTGTAATGCGTCCACGACTTCGAGGATGTTGGACTATTGGCCATACTGACCAAGCATCTCGATTTTCAAGTGGTTTGAAAACTTGATTATATACTTTATCTGATATACCATAACTTTTCTTTATTGCAAGTCCATTATCTGAATGAATTCCACCTGAGAAAAATAAAAGCTCGATATCAGGACGATCGTCAAGTGCATATTTACTTTTAATGAAAGCTAATGCTTCAGCTCCTAAAGGTATTGAAAAGGGTCCACTCCTATCTCTTAAATATTGCATCGTATAAGTAGGTGATAACATTTTTCTTGCTGTGAGAGTCACACTTGCATTAACTACAAACGTCAAACCAAAAAATCCAATATGATCATACAAGTGGAATCCAACTTTAGAATCTTTTATAACATCAATTCCTAATTGCTCTAAATGTTCTTTCGGTCCTATCCCAGAGAGCATCAATAATTTAGCCGAGTCTATCGTCCCAGCAGACAAAATAATCTCTTTACTCGCTCGTACAATTCTTTTTACTCCATTTTTTACATATTCAACTCCATAAGCACGTTTATTATCATTGAATAAAATTTTTGTTACTAATGCTCTTGTTACAATATCCAAATTATTTCTCTTCACTCTCAAATAAGCTCTCGAGGCACTGCAACGAGTTCCATGATCCATATTTACTTGTAAATATGAAAATCCAATTTGTTCAGGACCATTATAATCAATAATTTGATATCCTAGTTGTTCACCTGCTTTTAAAAATTCAGTCGATAATGGAGTATGATATGGAATGTGCTCTACACATAAATATCCGTCTTTACCATGAAAGGATGTATTATATGTCACTGAAAAAAAAAATCAATTGTTTCATACTGTGATAAACTAGTTTTGTATATGATTACAATTTGATTATTTTAGAACTAAAGAATAAATAAAAACTATGAAAGTGAATTTAACTTGAATACCTGGCACCCGGAAGTTTTCGCTCTTTCTGAAATAGGGTAAGATTTCATCATAAGACCATCCATTATTTCCTAAAGCAGCCCATGTGTCGTAATCGAATCTATTACCTCTTGTATGAATCATAGCATTTATACTACTAGTTCCACCTAATGATTTTCCTCGGGGCCAAGTACATTGTCCATTAGTCATTCCGAAGCAAGCATTTTCCTGTTTTTCTACTTTATATCCCCAATTATAATCTGTTTGGTGGAAGTTAGCTAGAAGGATAGGTATTTGATTCAAAACACCCTCTGGTTGACCTGCTTCTAATAATAGAATTCTCCATTTTCTGATTTCTGAGAGACGATTAGCCACTGTAGAGCCTCCAGAGCCCGATCCAATGATAATAAAATCATATTCATTTTGAGTTGGAAGTGAAACAGTGTGAATGTCATACGCTGTTCGTATACCATAACTTTTCAGCAAATCGAAAAAAGTAACAGCCTTCACGTTTATTGACAAAGCAATTATAATACATAGAATAAATATTTTTTCCATGATTAGTCCTTGAACAGAAGAATGCTTATGAATAGATATTATTCGAAAGAACATAAAAAAAACACGATGACCGTGTTAGAATTGGGAAGAACTATGCTGACACTGCAATTTCTATATCTTTAATTCTACTCTGTAGAAGTTGATTGAATAACCTAGAACATTAATTATTCAAACATAATCAATAGATAAACATCACTGTTAGTAAAATTAACTACTCTATTATAGATATAACGATAGACAGAATAACGATCGATCGTTAATATTTTTCTTTTTTGCTGACATATTTTCTTAGCAATAAAACGAACAATACTTTCACTCAGATGCGCAGAATAGCTTTCTTCTGATAATATTTCTTTTTAATATGTTTTTTCAATTATCATTTTGATACTTATTATAAATTATTAATTTACTGTCGAGAATAGCTGTCGAGAATAAAATTAGAAAAATTTGTATACCTCTATTCTAATCTATATTTGTTGATCGTTAAAAATATATCCTGAACTGGTCCTGTTTGATTTCATGTATCTTTTTTTTAACTGAGCCAATGAAAGTTTCTGTCACTTAAAATTAGCAAATAATCCACAAGACAGTTTGGTGTTATACTGCGTCCTATTGAGACTTCGTGTTTAAGATTTACTGAAGAAATGAACACTTTCTCATGCTGCTCACGTAAGACTGTCTGAATATTCAGATGTTGTTATTCTTACCTGTCGTTCATCCCTACTTGGATGCTTTAAAACTAGATGAAAGGTAGTAAAAATATTTACATCATAAAACTCGCCGGAACATTAAAAGAAAAATATATAATCATCTTGTCAACGGACAATTGTTTGTAGATGAATTTGATATTATAGTGGTAATAATTTTTATCAAGTTATTTAAATTTCAACATGGCCGAAAAAAAACTCTCCCCATACAGGAAAAGTTTTATGTCAGTATACGTAACTCTTGACTCGGTCAACTTAACTTATGTAATGAGCAGATAAACATTTCTCTGATGAAGTGATAGTTTATTTTCCAAAGTCGTATGTTAAATTATTACTCTTAATAAAATAGAGTTTTATTTATTACCAAGAGTATACATAAAAGCATATATAACGATAATGATATAATTTCAGTAAGTTAAATTTTATTATTTTCTTTAGTGTTTAAAATTATTTAAAGCATTATGAATTTTTCCATGCTTCTTTGATCATATCAGCACCTTTTTCACCGATCATATAAATTCCAGCATTAATATGCCCAACCGGCATCATTGGCATAATTGATGCATCAATGACTCTCAACCTTTCAATACCATAAACACGTAACTTGGGATCTACTACTGCATTAGGGTCTGATTGAGGTCCCATCTTCACTGTTCCCATTTGATGATTCTCCATAGCAGGTAAAGCCTTGATGGCACATCTAAAATAATCATCTGAACCAAGCTTATGTGAAGTACATCCTGGCATTTTTACGTTATGTAATTGAGCGTTGTATTTCTTAAATGGTCCCGTCTTTGTCAGATTTATTGCGTGTTTAATTCCTTCTAAAATGATTTCTTCATCATGTGGATCGGAGAATAGATTACCTTGAAGAATAGGTCTAGAATAAGGATTTTTAGATCTAAGCTTAATACGTCCTTGACTCTTTGGGTGTTGAACGATTGGCCAGATCGTAAAGGCTTCACGAAACTCTAATGGTTTGAAAAATTTATTATAAACTTCATCAGATATACCATAACTTGGTTTTACAGTGAGTCCATTGTCTGAATGAACTCCACCTGAGAAGAAAAGTAATTCAAGATCAGGTCGATCATCTGGGGCATATTTTGTTCTTAAGAAAGCAATTGCTTCAACTCCTATAGGAATAGATAGTGGTCCACTTCTGCTAGAATAATATTGGAGCAGATTTGCTGGTGATACAAATCCTTGGAAATTAAAAGCATCGCTGTTGTTGACAGTAAAAACTAAACCCCAAAATGCAACATGTTCATACATATTGTATCCAACTTTAGCATCTTTTATGACCTTTATTCCTAGTTCTTCTAAATGTTCTTTTGGTCCTATTCCAGAAAGCATCAATAGTTTAGCGGAATCTATTGTACCAGCTGATAAAACTACTTCTTTGTTGGCAAAAACTTTTCTAGCTACTCCATTTTTCTCATACTGTATGCCATAAGCACGTTTATTCTTATCAATTAATACCTTTGTGGCGAAAGCATTTGTTACAATTTCTAAATTTCTTCTATTATTTTTCAAATATGCTTTAGAAGCACTGCATCGAGCACCATGATCCATATTAACTTGTAAATATGAAAATCCAAGTTGCTGAGGTCCATTATAGTCTACTATGTCATGCCCTAATGCTTTACCAGCTTCCAAAAATGCTCCTGCTAATTGTGTATGATGTGGAATATATTGTACAAGTAGAGGACCTTCATATCCATGATAAGATGCATTATGTGGTACTAGAAAAAAAATTTAATTATTTCAAATGTTTTTCAAGTGTTGTTTATTCAAAAATTGCATATTCACACAATAATAACTCACCAGGTACTTGGAATTTTTCACTTTTCCTAAAATAAGGAAGTACATCATCATAAGACCATCCTTCATTTCCTTGAGAAGCCCATAGATCGTAGTCTAATTTATTGCCTCGGGTATGAACCATGCCATTGATGCTACTGGTTCCTCCCAGTGATTTACCTCGTGGCCAAGTGCATCGACCGTCTTTCATTCCAGTACAAACACCTTTCTGTCTTTGCAATCTATATCCCCAATTGTAAGGTGTTTGATGAGTAGCTGCCATTAAACTTGGTATCTGAATGAAAATATTCTCAGGCTGACCGGCTTCTATTAGTAAAACTTTCCATTTACTATTTTCTGATAAACGTTTAGCTACTGCAGAACCAGCAGATCCAGCTCCCACAATAATGAAATCATATTCATCGCGAGTTGGATACAATGTTGTTCTGATATTATAGGTTGTTGTTACACCATAATCTTTTAATAAATCCGGAACTCCAACAGCATTTATTCGTTGAATAAAAAATGTCAAGATAATAACTCCGATGTTCCACATAATTATTAAAAATTTTTATTCAGATTTAAAACAATGAATAATGATTCGATAAATTAATAAAATTATACACTACAATAATACAATGTAAAGTCTGAATGTCTCTCAAACTTTCATTACAGTTGTGATCAATTTGATTTCTCTACGTCTACTGAAACCAATAAGCATTTGATATTTTGGAGTTGGCGAAATGACTTTAAGATGACTTTACATTGATCAAACCACTTCCAAACTTTCTTCGTTTCTTAAATCAATAAGTAAAAGAATAAACTTTCTCATATCTATTTCACAATATTATTTGAATATACAGGTGTTATTAATCAAATAAATTGTTCTCTGTTGCCAAACTTTCAATATTCAGTCTTTTTAAAACATATTTGTGCAGGAGGATTTAAAATATTTGATTTATTAAAAATTACTGCTATCTTCAAATATTCCATTTATATACAAATACATATAATGACGTGTTTATTAAATGTCAATAAAATAATCAATCATTAATAAAAACGATAAAATAATATTTTTATTAAATTAAAAATGTTATAAAAACAAAATCTTTTTGTAAAAAAAATATTAGTTAAATAAACAATTATATTAATCAAATAATCCCAGACAAAAAAAATTATAAAAGAGTTTTTTATCAATAATATAATATGATTAATTAAAATTTATAATTACAATTATTATTTCATATTTAATTTCTTCGGTGTTTAATTTTTCTCCATGCTTGTTTGATCATATCAGCACCTTTTTCACCAATCATATAAACTCCTGCATTAATATGCCCAACTGGCATAGTAGGCATAATTGATGCATCGATGACTCTCAACCTTTCAATGCCATAAACACGTAACTTGGGATCTACTACTGCATTAGGGTCTGATTGAGGTCCCATCTTCACTGTTCCCATTTCGTGATTTTCTAACGCAGGTAAAACTTTAACCGCACATCTAAAGTAATCATCAGTTCCAAATGTATGAGACTTGCATCCAGGCATTTTTTTGGTATATATCTGAGGATTATATTGCTGCATTGCTTCAGTTTGAGAAACATCAATTGCCATTTTTATTCCTTCTAAAATGGTTTCCAAATCTTTTGGATGAGTAAAAAAATTTGGTTGAAGTATTGGCTTATCATGTGGATTTTTAGATCTGAGTGTTATACGACCATGACTTTTTGGATGTTGAACTATTGGCCATATAGTGAAAGCATTGCGATATTCTAGTGGTTTGAAAAATTCGTTGTAAACTCGATCTGATATTCCATAGGCAGATTTTAATGCTAGACCATTGTCTGAATGTATTCCACCACTAATAAAAAGTAATTCTATATCTGGACGTTCATCAGTAGCATATTTAGTTCTCAAAAATGCGATTGATTCCGCTCCTGCTGGAAGTGCATAAGCACTATCTCGACTCAGAGAATATTGTAAAGCATTAGCAGGTGACAAAAAGTCATTAATATTAATGGTGACACTCGAATTAACAGTAAACAGTAAACCCCAAAATGCTATATGTTCGTACATATTGTATCCAACTTTAGCATCTTTTATGACCTCAATTCCTAGTTCTTCTAGATGATCTCTTGGTCCTATTCCAGAAAGCATCAATAATTTAGCAGAATCTATTGTACCTGCTGATGAAATTATTTCTTTACTAGCTCGAACGATTCTTTTTACTCCATTTTTTTCATATTCAACTCCATAAGCACGTTGATTATCATCAATTAATATTTTTGTTACGAAAACACCTGTTACTATTTCCAAGTTAGATCCATGATTTTTAAGATAAGCTCTCGCAGAACTGCATCGAGCACCATGGTCCATATTAACTTGTAAATATGAAAAACCAATTTGATCAGGACCATTATAGTCTATAACATCGTATCCCAATTCTACACCAGCTTCTAAATATGTTTTTGCCAATGGCGTACGGTATGGAATGTCTTGTACACATAGGTGTCCATGTCTTCCATGATATGATGAATTGTGGGGTTCTAAAATAATTAAATAATAATACAAATGAATCGATTGAATAAATCAAGCTCAATAAAAACATAGATTAAATTATACCTTTTACTTGAAAGTTTTCGCTTTTTTTGAAGTATGGTAGAACTTCTTCATATGACCATCCTTTATTTCCTAAAGAAGCCCATAATTCATAGTCTAATTTGTTTCCCCTTGTGTGAATCATAGCATTTAGCGTACTAGTTCCGCCTAATGATCTACCTCGTGGCCACGTACATTGTCCATCAGTCATTCCAAAACAAGCATGCTTTTGCTTTTCAACTTTGTACCCCCAATTATAAGGTGTTTCATCTACCCATGGAAAGGCATATAATATTGGTACTTGATTTATAAGAGTTTCGGGTGGACCTGCTTCCAATAATAAAATTTTCCACTTTTTATTTTCTGACAAACGTCTAGCTACTGTAGAACCAGCAGATCCAGCACCAATAACAATAAAATCATATTTATGTCGAGTGGGTAGTGGTGTAGTTTTAACGTTGTAAGTTAATCCAAGAGCACTCCGGTCTAAGGTGTCGAGGACACCTGATAGTTCTTCGGGTAATAGAGGTGATACAATATTAAGAGTATCTTTTATCGTGTCAGTATTTACTAAATTTAATAGTTCTAGTGAATTTACACCAATTAAAAGTGAAAATAATAAAATGACAATTTTTAACACTCTCATTTTTAACATAATTGTATTAAAAAATTTAAAACCATCATTATTCAAATTAAAAATAAGACTAAACTGATTGAAACTAACTAATTCATTTATAACTGGCTACTTTTATCGAAATTTTGATGTAAATAAGATTGCATTCCATTTTTACTTTGTTTTTGAAAACGATTCAATAACAATACTGATGTATTGACTAAACAGTTTTGAGACATCCTTGATTATGAACGACAATAACAATTTGACATCAACAAAAATATTTTTTAAAATCGAATAATACATAATTCATTTTTAAATTTACTACGTATTACTATACTAAACAAAGAGATAAATATAAATTAAATCAAAGGAACATCTTAAATAGAAGAGTTTATTTATCATACATTTTATACAATCTTTTTGTTATGAATTTCAACATAATTTAACGATTTTTCCACAAATCTTTTATCATATCTGCTGCTTTTTCAGCAATCATATAAATTCCAGTATTTACATGACCAACAGGTATTGTTGGCATTATAGAAGCGTCTACTACTCTTAAACCATCAATTCCTCGAACTTGTAGTTGTGGGTTAACCACTGCATTAGGATCAGAGTCAGGTCCCATTTTAGCAGTTCCTATTTGATGGTTTTCCATTACGGGCAATGTTTTAATGGCACATCTGAAGTAATCATCAGAAGCGAATTTATAAGATTTACATCCCGGTATTTTTATTCTATGTAATTGACTGTTATATTTTTGGAAAGGTGCAGTTTTTGATAATGCTATGGTAAGTTTTATTCCTTCTAAAATTACTTCAACATCGTGTGGATCTGAAAAAAAGTTTGGTTGAAGAATAGGATTATGATATGGATTTTTTGATCTAAGTTTGATGTATCCACGACTTCTCGGGTGTTGAACTATTGGCCAAACCGACCAGGCATGCCGAAATTCAAGTGGTTTGAAAACTCTGTTATATACTTCATCTGATATTCCATAAGCTGGTTTGACTGCGAATCCATTGTCTGAATGTACTCCACCATTAATGAAGAAGAGCTCGATATCTGGACGACTGTCATTTGCGTATTTAGTTTGAAGAAATGCTATGGCTTCTCCCCCAGTAGGAGCAGATAATGGGCCATCTCTTCTCTTGAAGTATTGTGCAGCATTAACCGGCGACAAGAATGTTTTTGCAGTCATAGTAACACTCGCATTAACTGTAAAAACTAGTCCCCAGAATGCAACATGTTCGTACATATTATGCCCAACCTTGGCATCTTTAATGACATCAATTCCCACTTTTTGGAGGTGATCTTTAGGCCCTATACCTGATAGCATTAATAATTTTGCAGAATCAACTGTTCCCGCAGATGATATAATTTCTTTTCGAGCTTTAACCATTCTTGTGACTCCGTTTTTAACATATTGTACTCCGTAAGCACGCTTGTTCTCATCAATCAATATTTTTGTAACAAAAGCATGGGTTACGATGTCTAAGTTACGCCTTCTTACTCTGAGATAAGCTTTCGATGCACTGCATCGAGCGCCATTGTCCATATTCACTTGTAAATATGAAAATCCAATTTGTTGAGGACCATTAATATCTGTTATATTATATCCTAATTCTTTACCAGCTTCCAAATATTCTCTTGCCAATACTGAGTGATATGGGATATGCTGAACACATACAGGACCATTAACTCCGTGGTATGAAGCGTTATGAGGTACTAAAAATAAATTTTACCTTAAAAAAAAATTCTACGAATTCTTTTTAATTAAATATGAAATAATTATAAATACTTGGCACTTGGAAATTTTCACTTTTCCTGAAATACGGTAGAATTTCATCAAAAGACCATCCTGTGTTATCCATTGAAGCCCATAGATCATAGTCCAATTTATTTCCTCTTGTATTGAACCATAGCATTGATACTACTCGATCCTCCTAGCGCTTTACCACGTGGCCAAGTACACCGGCCATCCACCATTCCAAAACCAGCATTTTTCTGTCGTTGGACTCTGTATCCCCAGTTATAATCAGTGTTAATCATAGCTGCGTATAATGCTGGAATTTGATTAAAAACTCCTTCAGGTCGACCTGCTTCTAATAGCAAAATTTTCCAATCTCCATTTTCTGATAGACGATTGGCCAGTGCAGAACCTGCTGTTCCAGCACCAACGATGATAAAATCATATTCTTCTTGTGTTGGAAGTGGTGTGGTTTTAATATCGTATGATAATCGCCAACCATAACTTTGTAATAATTCTAAAAATCCTTGACCATTTATGTTTGTGAATATAGAAAGTAGAAATAAGATAATTTTTAATTTAAACATTTTTTATGTTTTTTTATCACTTTCTCGTAAAAAAACTGAATAAGTTTTTTTCGAGAATAAAATTATATGTATATATTTATATATATATATCCTTTGGCTAATCAGCATTATGTACCAGCTGTGCATCAGATGATCATCATTCTGTTGAGAGCAAATACAAATTTGATTGTCAAGGTGGAATGATATTTTTGATCAACAGTTAATTAGCATATGACATTCACACCAATATCACAAAGTATATGAAATGCACTGTTTATCAAATATTTTTTTAATGAAAGGTTTGGAGAACAGCTAGCAGACCAATTAAAAATTTTCAAATCATCATTATGTTTAAAATCATATGTTTTTTTTATTAATTACATTTGTATAAAAATAACATTAAATATTTGAATGAACTAATACAAAATTGGTGAAGTAGATATGAATATTCTATGTAACTCTAAACATACATCATGACTTTTGGTTACCAAGTGAATTGATGTTGAACCTGATTACTGAAAGTAATTATAATCTGTGCATTCGTTTATCAAATCCATTGTGTATTAAAACAATATCATTTGTTACAAAATTAAATTTCCAATAAAAATTATTGAATCGTATAATTTACATGTATATTAATTGTGCAATATCAAAAACTTCTTGAATAGAATGAGGTATATTATCTCTGAAACAAATGGTGTCCAAGTAATTTAACAATGTATAATTAAATAAAGTTAATTTCTCTTTAGTATCGACTAATCAAACATTTACTAGATTTTTAATTAGCAAACCTCAGTATTCTTGAATCATATTTAGAAGTTTCTCTATAATAATAAATGTTGGAATGTTAATATGGCTACATGATATTCTTAACAAAATTAAAACATCTTCAACTCGTAAACCTTTCATTTCACGTAAATAATTACAATTGAACAATTTAATATCTATATCTTTATCAGAATAACTTGTTTAACTAGTGAAATTATTAACACCAATAAATGCAAGATCATTACATGCCCTAGGTATTGGTCCGGACTTTTTTTTAAAAACAATCAGGAACATATGGGTCTGATAAGTCGATTAATATATTAATAATTGGAAGATATGAATATTTGATCATTATCTTATCAGTAAGATAGGGATTTACCTTACCATAAAATTATTTATTTTTTAAAAAAAAAATAACGTAAAAAATTCATTGTTAACATAATTTCTTTAGAAAGTGTAGAAATTTATTATTAAGATTATTTTGATCAATTATTGATCAATATCAACATATAGGAATGATGTTCAGTTTTTGTTTATAATTTTTTATTATGAAATTTAATACTAAAAATCATATTAATTTTCTTAACAATCTGAGAACTTGGAATAAAGATTGAAACATACCTGAAGAATGATTATTGTTCGAATTCCAGTTTTATTTCTTTTGAATACTCAACTATTGTAATTCAATAAAATGCTACTCTTAACAGTTTTACATTTCAATTTTCATAATCTTTGCATTTTTATTCTTATCAATCATCTGTAATATAAAAAAGAATAATAGCAAATGTTATTGAACAACGTAATATTAAATTGAAAAAAGTAGATACAAATTTTCGCCTAAGAAACAATGATACACATACTTTAACATGTTCAATTAATGTAAACTAGGTCATTGATTTTTGTAACATCAAAACTGCTTCAGTTTCAATCCTTGCTTCATATTAGTTTTCTTTCTTCCAAGCTTAACAAATATTTCTATCAATATTCGTTGCAAAAATTATTTTCAACTTATTATTTACACATTATTCATTATTAATAACATTAATTGAATAAACACACTTCATTTAAAAAGTTTATTTATAACATTATATACTAATAATAAAAAAAATTATAACGTTACAGGTACGTGGAAAGATACTATACATATATCATTTTATTCATCGAGTAATTGAAATAGATTCAAATCATAGAAAAATTGAATTTATAAAGAGACTAGGTATTATTGATTTATTAATAATTAACTTTTGTTAATAAGATCTAAAAAATTTTATTTATTATTCCTTCATTTGTTAAAAAATTACAACAGTTGCTTGAAATAATTGTTTTTATAAATGAGATTTAAATGAATAGCATTCATAGACATTATTTAAACTTACAAAAAATGTAAGAGAAAATTGTTTACGATATTGCCAATTATTTCATAATTACCGTGCACTTATTTTTTATAATAAAATCGTTTGAATAATCAATTACATATATTTATAGACAATTAATATGTAATAATTTTTTATGGCACATTAATTTTTTATATGCATTTAATTATTTTTTTCAAAACAATTGTTTTATTATTTTTTTTATCGAATTAGTTTACAATCATTTATATAACAATTCTTTTATTAAGATAACATTATTTTTTTTCTTCTATTTAGAGAAAATTAAAAAATGAACATTTATATAAAAACCATCACAGTCATGTATTTGAACGTAAACTTCTATCAAGTATAAATTTCAACGATATAAAAATAAAATGTCAATGATAAGTAAATAACTATCAAATTGCAATGAAGAATCTTGTAAAAAATTTTGAAAGAATCATCAAAATTGATCCTGTCAAAATATTATTAATTACTAGAATATTTAAACTACAATCAATACAATAGCTACATATTTACTTTCTCATAATTTTGTAATATAATCTAATGTAGCATAATGAATATACGATCAAAAGTTTATATAATGCTGTGGAAAATATCTTATCTTTGGATATTATCGAGCCAGTCATTCTTTATGAGATCAGATCCTTTCTCAGCAATCATAATAACAGGTGCATTGGTATTACCGCTGCAGATGGTAGGCATTATTGATGCATCGATAACTCTTAAACTTTGCACTCCATAAACTCGCAATCGTGGATCAACCACAGCTTCAGGATCAGTGGATGGTCCCATTTTGGCAGTTCCTACTGGATGATATATAGTCATAGTGATATGACGAATATGACATTCCCAATAAGCATCAGATCCAAAAGTTAAATTTTTACATCCTGGAATTTTTGCTCTATGTAATCGAGATCCAAATTGTTGAAACACTTTGGCTTCATTTAATCTTACTGCTATTTTTGCACCTTCAACAAGACGAGCGATGTCTTCAGGATGATCAAAATAGTTGGCATTTATAACTGGACTAGCAAATGGATTACTATTTTTTAATCTTATTGTACCTCTTGATTTTGGTCTCAGAAGTAGAGGCATAATAGTCCAAGCATCTCTATTAGTAATAGGACGATACACAGTATCGTAAACTTGATCAGTAATGCTCAGAACTTTTCTTACTTGAACACCAGCATCAGAACTTAATGATGCTGGTGCCATATGTAATTGAATATCAGGGTACAACCCTGATTCATTAGCGTAAATTGTATTAACAAATGCATAACCTTCAACTCCACCTAATGTCGTCATCGGTCCTCGCCCATTCAATACATATTCAGTAGTAACTGGTGTCGGCTGGAGACGGTCTTGAACAATTGCAACAGGTTTATCAACTAAAAAAGTTAGTCCAGCCATTCCTACATGATCTTGAAGATTATTTCCAACTGGTAAATCTTTGATAACCGTTATTCCGTGGCTTTCCAAGTGCTGTTTAGGTCCAATTCCTGAAAGCATCAATAACTGTGGACTGTTGATGGCGCCTGCAGATAAAATAATTTCTTTTTTTGCTCGAATAATTTGTTTTCTTCCATCTCTATAAAATTCAACACCAACTGCTTTCATTTTTATAGGATCAATAATAATTTTAGTCACATGCGCATTCATACCGATGTGTAAATTTCTCCTGAGACGTACAGGTCGTAAAAATGCTTTGGCTGTTGAACATCGACTACCTCGTCTTATAGTTCCTTGAGCAATCATAAAGCCAGTTTGATACTCTCCATTAATATCTCTGTTTTCATAGCCTAATTCCATACCAGCTTCGACAAAAGCTACAACTAAAGGCGTTCTCCAAGGTGACTCTTGAACTGTTAAATACCCTCCAGTACCATGATAGGGACTATTTTTCAAGTAAGGATTACGATTGTCTTCAGATTTCTTAAAATAATACAGTGCTTGGTCATATCCCCATCCTGGATTACCAAGAGCTTCCCAATGATCATAGTCATATCTATTTCCACGTACGTACAGCATGTAATTTAATGTGCTCGAACCACCGAGTACTTTTCCTCTCGGCCAATTACATCTGCCTTTCTTCATGGCCAAACAGGAAGTACCCGTAGGTTCAGTCTTATATTTCCAATCCAATTTTGTTAGTTGAAGGTATGCTGCCAAAGAAGGTACATCTGTGATCTCGTTTTCGTCAGGGCCAGCTTCTAAAAGTAATATATTCCAATCTGGTATTTCAGAAAGCCGACTAGCAACTACTGCACCTGCTGATCCACCTCCAATTACTATAAAGTCATATTCTTGGTTTAAAGGACGTTTGTCAATGACACGACTCTCCGGATCCAATTGATCGTAGCGGTAATATGAGAGACCTATGATGACTAGTGGAACTAACCATAAGCTAGTGCCCATTAGGCCTACAGCACTCTTTAATGTTGATGCAATAACCAACGCACTCAATACCATTTTATCTTCAATCTAGCTAATTGCCCTTGCGGTTTTTTCAACATATCAGTTGACCTCAGGTTAATTTTCTTTAATCTCTTAATGACTACATCTGTGCAATGATAATTCATTGTATGACATTAACCACGAATCCAATGGACCTGAAAATTAAAAGAGAATTAGACTGGAAAGTTATATTTTTACTTTTATAACTTTTTGTTACATTTTTTACATTTTTATTCTAATCATACAAATAAGTCACTAATTCGGATACACATGACAGAAAAACGGAACCTACTATTTTAGCAACACGCTCCCTCACTCAGAAAAAGTCTGATGGTGATCTCATAACGGGGAAAAGGAGAAAGTGTTTCGGCGTCACACACCTCAACCTGCCTCTTTCTTCTTTCTACTATGAATATCATGGTTACGTTATGATTTCTCAATCGATTGAGCTTTATTATTAACAAGTAGTCTTGCTACTTTTTTATGTATCATAACATTCTCATTATTAATTATGACAAGCATAACTTTATGGGACACGATAAAAATCTCGTCTTTTCTCACAAGGTCAAAAAAAATTAATAACAGTTGAAGACATTATTGCCTAAAAAGTCATTACCATGACTAAAGAACTTTCAATTGAATTGTTCGGCTTTATAAGAAACCTATTTCCGGAAACGGTCAACCGTATAAGTTACTTACTAAGACTGTCGGTTTTAGCGTAAGGAAGAGTGCAAGAAAAAAATTTGTCTAGCACGCACGTTTAAATAATGCGGAAGTTATCTTTGCAATTTTCTACATTGCCTCATTAGTTCTTTCATATGCTTTCTTTTATTCCGTTGTATTTACATATCTCCTCGATTATGGTAACACTTAAATAAACTACTTTAATTAATTTTAAATCTTTTCTTTGACTTCATTAATTTTTTTCCACTTTAAAAGATTCTATTCATTACCTTAAACATGTTTATATGGATTGTCCATCGAAATTCAAGTAGAGAAAAAAAAATGTCTTTCAGGATTTTCAAAACTTCCTCGTCATTTTTTGACTCTGAAATAAAAAAAATGTGTATATATATATATATATATACATGCCTTTTATTTGCACATTTTCAAGATGAAAAAAAAAGTCGAACCAAAATTTCTAAATTTATGTAAGAGTTGTAAAACAGTTAATTACTGATTTTTTTTTAAATGTCAAAAAAAATTTTATAACACTTTCTGTTGTCACATTTCACATTTGTTTAATTTACATATAGATAAATTGGCAAAAAAAGTTTTGTAGATAAACCCATCTAAAAATATAATCACTAAATATCACATTCTTAATGTAGAAAAGCTTATCATTAATGAGTATAACCACTTACTTAATAAACATGAGTCCTTCAGAAAACGTGACATCAATAACATAAAAAATAGAAAAAAACATTAGCAGTTGATTAAAATAAAAAAATCTTAAACTCACTTTTGAGAAGATAATGAAGTGTATTATGAAATAGATAAAAAAGCAATAAAGTAAGCAAATAAGTTGAATAGATAAATTCGAACACGAGCACCAAAAAATGCCAATGCTCACTTGCACGTGATTCTTGAAGAACTAACGAAGTTGCCTGGTCTGGCACGTATATGACCGGAAGAAGTCTAGTAATATCCAAGTCAGAAGAGTATGACGATTTAACAATAATAACCCCTACCAATGGACCTGGTGGAATTTCTTAGCGTTCTTCTCGAAGCCTCTTTACTTTGGTAGTGAAAGTGTTCTCTTTCTGTGGACAAGCTATGCTGTGGCGCCCAATCCTCTCTCTTTCTATATCCTTGCCCTGGACGATGTGGTAACACTCACCAGTACGATTACAGACTACACAAGCTCTACGTGCGAGTAGCCACGAGTTCACGGACTCCATTCCAAGTCACGATTTACTAGTAATCCTCTCTAATATAAGAGTAAATCAGTAGGCATAGGTTATCCAGAGCTTCATTACCGGAAATTTTGATTTAGATAAGATTAATTGAAGAAAGTCGTTATTTATAGATTTTACTTATATTCCCACGTTTTGTTTCAATTTTATTTTATTGTAATATATCCATAAATGAATAAATACTTCCTCCTTTCCGGTATTCAATTCTGTAAGTTTTCAAAAATTTTATAGACTATAACTGAAAGACTTTCTCCGTGTAATCATGAAAATTACGTAGAATTGTGGAAGAGACTAGAAAATAAGATGAGACACTTTAAAAGACTTGAATATTAATAAGTACTCATTTAATATTTAATTTTAATACTAATTTTTTCGTGGAATGGCTATAATTATTAAAATAAATAAATGCCGGAATTAAACAGTGTAATTAATTACTAAAAGTTTCTCAAATTTTCATTTCACCGCGCGTGAAATTATCATTTTAAATATCAAATTAGTAGTGTTAGACGTCTTAATAAAGCTAATAAAGAAAACCACAATAATATTAATAGTTTCAAATTTATATAATAGTTAGTACGTGTTAGACAAATTTCTCTTTTTCAATGACTTCAATCTTTAACATGAGTGATTGATGATTATAGTTTTCAATGTATAATTCTATTCAATTAGGCTTCAAATTTTAAATTCAATACTTCATGGGAAATCAAATTGGTTTTTCTCGATGAGGAAATATTCTATTTCTTCGAATATTTTCGAATTTAACATTTAAAAATGTTTTAAAACTCTTCAGTGATAGTTAAGTAGTCTGACATTTCATAAAACTTGACAAATTTTTAGTGTGTTTAAGAGACTTCTATTTAAAAGAGAAATTACAATAATAAAAATGAGTAATAGGTATCTTTATGAATCTGTATAACATTGTTGTTTAATTCAATATTATCTATTAATTATTCATCAGTAAATGAAAAATAGCATCTATTAGATCATGAATATTTTTTTACTTCTACATTGACTGGCATTTTTTGTAACAAGTACTTATTAATATACTGTTCTAATTCGTATTGCCTTGTAATGTATTTTTTGTTTAAATTTAATTATTACTTCATTTCGAAACCGTAAAACGTCTATGTATTTTTATCTATACATGTCATTTAGTTTTAATTATAAATTGTTAGTACTACTAAATCGTGGTGAAAACATAATAACTTGAATCATATTACCAAATGTAATAGAAACCTTTCTTTTACATCAATAACTTATACAAACTTATTATATCAGAATGATACGATTTACGTTATTATTAAAACATATTATTAGAAAAAAAGTTTCCAAGTTTTTTTCAGTATTTTTAAATGTTTTTATTAAAAATATAAATTTAACAAAATTATAAAGGCCTGTGAACATTTTAAAATTATAAAATTAAATTAAAAAAATAGTTTAACAATATTTGTAAATCATACAGTAATTTGAAAAAAAGTTGGCATAGTTCTCATGAAGTATCGTTCAAACAAC
Source organism: Chelonus insularis (assembly GCF_013357705.1). Lineage (NCBI taxonomy): Eukaryota > Metazoa > Arthropoda > Insecta > Hymenoptera > Braconidae > Chelonus > Chelonus insularis. Next base: position 769,169 of record NW_023276487.1, on the reverse strand, counting down.
CGGTTTGTATACATATGTACAATGTCAACAAAGAGTCTTGAGTCGGAAACGAAAAGAAGAAGAAAGAGTCCACGAGTGCGAATTGAAGTATAGTAAAACAAGAATGATAAATATCTTGACTCACTTTCTAACAAATACGTATATCGCTTTACCTGGCAGTCTTTTGGTTTTTTTTTATACAACATGAATCAATATTTTTATTACACATCTTACATAACTGCATTCATCTTATAATAATTACTAAATCACTATGAGAATATAGAAATTGCATATTTTCATTTGTAAATAATCAACAACAAACGGCAACAATGAAAGCAAATCACTAACTTTTCTTCATTAAATTAATACGAAATCTTTGATTACAGCTCAAAAAATTGTATATCATTATCATCTTCCAGGGAATCGTCTTCTTCTTGACCAATCCTCTTTGATCATGTCGCTGGCTTTTTCTCCTATCATTATTACTCCAGCATTAGGATTGCCACTGACAATTTGAGGCATTATCGAAGCATCTGCAACTCTAAGACCTTTAACTCCATAGACTCTTAATCTAGGATCTACCACAGCAGTGGGATCATGAGCTGGACCCATTTTACACGTGCACGAAGGATGATAAATTGTAAAAGTGAAGTGTCTAATAGCACATTCCCAATAATCATATGTATTAAAAGGGAATTTTTGACATCCAGGCATTGGAAAGATATGAGGTCTTGATCCAAATCGTTGAAAAGCTGTAGTGTTTGATACTTCCATAGCAATTCTAATAGCATCAACAAGAATATCTATATCTTCTTTATGGGTAAAGTAATTAGGATTAATATCTGGAGCAACAAAAGGATTTCTACTCTTTAATCTAATCCATCCAGTACTTTTAGGTCGTAACAATAGAGGTAAAATGGTCCATGTTTCAGCTTTTTCTAATGGTTTATACATTGTGTTATAAACTGTATCACGTAAATTAGTGGCCTTTTTTATGTAATCTCCACCATCAGAGTTGGTAGAACTAGGTCCAAAGTGAAATTGTACATCTGGCCAATCTATGGATTTATCTGCGTATTTGGAATTAACAAAAGCAACTGCTTCTATTCCAGGATTGCTTAATGGTCCTCTTTCATTAAAAATATATTCCATAGCTACTGGTAGAGTTTGGAAACGTGATTTTTTAAATGTCACCGGTTCATCCACAAGAAACGTTAAACCTCCAAGACCCACGTGATCTTGAAGATTATCTCCTACTCTAAGGTCTGATAGAACAGGAATTCCGAGCTCATCTAAGTGCTCTTGAGGTCCGATGCCAGACAGCATAAGTAGTTGTGGAGATCCAATAGCTCCTGCTGACAATATTACTTCCTTTTTAACTCTCGCAATCTGTTTTCTACCATCTTTGAAAAACTCTACACCTACTGTTCGCTTATTTTGATCAAAAAGTAACTTGAGAACTTGCGCATGCATTGCAATATGGAGATTTTTTCTTTTTTTTACTGGTCGTAAAAATGCTTTAGCTGTTGAGCACCTACTTCCTCTTCTTATGGTTGATTGAGTGAGCATAAATCCTGTTTGATTAGCACCGTTGATATCTCGATTAGTGTATCCAAGCTCTGTACCTGCCTGAATGAATGCTATTGACAGAGGTGTTCTCCAGGGTGGTTCCTGAATTGTGAGTAATCCTCCAGTACCATGATAAGGGGTCCTAGCTAAATATGGATTCCGATTATCTTCAGACTTGATGAAATATGGAAGAACATCATCATAACTCCATCCTTTATTTCCCATTCGTTCCCAATTATCAAAATCATTTCTGAAAGAATTTTAATAATTAATTATTAACAAATCATATAATTGATAAAATTTAATGTTATTATCTTCTCACCTGTTACCACGAACGTATACCATTGCATTCAACACACTACTACCTCCAAGAACTTTTCCTCGAGGCCAGTTACATCTGTCTCCGATCATAGCTAAACAATAGGCTGATGTGTTTGATCTTGTTACTTGATATTTCCAGTCCATTTCAGATAGTTGCGTATAAACTGCCAGTGCAGGAATATCTGATATCTCATTTTCATCTCCACCGGCTTCTAGTAGGAGTACGGTCCAATTATTGACTTCAGATAATCTTGAAGCTATCACAGCTCCTGCACTTCCACCTCCGATGACAATAAAGTCATAATAAGGGTAAATCTGAAATATATGTAATTGTATAAAAAAGTTTTAATTGTTTGTCTCACTCATTAAAAAATACATTGTTATTTCTTTATATCTATCTTCAAAATACACGTTTTCAACGATGGTAGAAGTTACTAGAATTTTATTTCAACAGGAAAAAACTTTCTTAGAACTATTCATAAGTACACGACTTAAGATTTAAAGTAAAAGTCTTCATATATTTTTTTATTATAATAATAAAATAACTTACCTTTTGAGTATCTGTGACGTATGATTCAGGATCAGCACTGTTATATTGATAATATGTTAATCCTAGTGCAATTAAGGGAATAATCCCCCATCCTAATACTGAGGTAGTACCCAAAAGACTAACTAGTCCCATTGATCTTTCAAGACATTAATTAAGTAGTTTTTCCTGAAAAATAAGTATATATTTATTAATATAAATAATTAATGACTGACAGCTATTGTCACGTTTACGTGACTTTCTGTTAAATTGTACTAGAATATAATTGCCTAGCTGTCAAATAGAATTTCTCTATCTTTCATTTAGTACAACAATACTGTCTAAAAATTCTCTTTGAGATTCTGAAGTGGTAATTCGTTCAGTAATTTTTCTTTAACAGAAAGTAAAAGTTATATTAATCACTGAGTATTTACTTTACAAGTTGTGCATTTCCCGAAAAATAAAAAATATATATTTTTTTATACAAATCAGTCAAGATGATGAAGATATGTTTAAATAGTATTCAACATCAACGTGATTTAAAGTTGCAGTAAAGAAGGAACGTAGTGAAAGTAGGTCGATTTTTTAAAAACTTTTATATTTCACTTGCGCTTGAACTTATTAATCATAGATCAATGGAATGGTGTAGTCTGTAATTAGATCATATAATCTGTATCATGTAATATGAATATTCGAATTGAAATTGTCACAACTCACCGTTATTTATGTAAATTTCTTCACGTTTCTTGATAATTTTCAACACTTCACTCATAGAAATATTCAGTTTCTAACGATATTCTTTTAAATTTTTTCTATAACTGTGTATATTCCATTCAAACGAGTAAAGATATATGAATCCCAGACAGAGATTGAGTTTAGTGGAAGCAAACTCCAATGGTAGAATGGTGAATGTATTGAGTGAAACCAAGACTTCCCCCACGACTTTCTTTCTTCACTAACATTAAGAGACAAACCTTACTGTTTTACCTACACTTATTCGTCAACCATGACACGAATACATTTTTTTTTTTTTGCAACTCTTTTTTATTTTCCTTATTTTCATTTTCTTATCTTTCCTTTGTCAACATCACATTATCACTTTATGCAAAATGACAAGTAAAATTTATAATATGAAGCTGTGTTGAAAAAAACTATAACTTTTTTCTTTTATTTATTTTATATTTAAAAGCAAAAAAAGTATTTTTCAATATCATGCTTGGGATTTAGGCTTCAATAATTTTTCTCACTCTCAATACTTTCTCTGTTATCTGGTGTACGTGCCATCAAGTCACGATTAAAAAGAAATTATAAATATCTTGATTTATTGTTACAATCTTCTTAAAGAATACAAAACAACCTTAACTATAAACTTGCAACAATAAAAAAAATATTGCAGCTCTTGTCTGACCTTGGCATTCATAACTCATTTGCTACACGTAATTACATTCTATTTTAAATTACTCGTTTTCACTTTTTATTTTTATAGAGAAAAAATGGTTCATGTATTTCAAGGTGTTTTCACAGTTCTATAACGATTTATAAGTTTCACTCAAAATTGTTTTACACAATCACTTGACTAACAATAAACTTTGTCAATTGACTATTTTCTTTTTTTTTTCAATAGCCTATAATAGCATCCACGTATGTGCAGTTTATAGTATTAAATTTTTATTAACCAATACGTGACATACATTCGAATCAAAAATTTCAAAAGAAAGCAACATAGCCGGATGTCATCTACTTCCGAAAGACACGTCCGCACATAGAAAGTAAAAGATTATTAACATAAACCAACACATAGATTCCAATATCGTCTCTGTTGCGAAAGTCTCACATAATTATCAAAGTTTTAGTACTAGCTGAGCTATTTATTATCGAAATATTTTAAGATTAATTTCTCCAATATCCTTATACATCTATCAATCTTAAGCTGTATCTTTGATTAGGTTGACATTTGAATTAATCATAATCCACTATAAAACTTGAAGAAATACTATTAACAAAAATGGTAATGTTAAATACTCTTTGAAAAATATTCTTTTGAGTAGGTTTTTAACTCTTAATTATTATAATTAAAAATCATTTATGACTTTATTGCCTTTTTAATCTTTACTAGTATTACGTTTATAAAGTAAAAGTAAACAAGCATTACCATCAGCTGTTGAACACAATAAAAGACTGATTTATAACGCGTAAAATTACTCTTCAAAATTGTAAATAATGAGATAATAATATAAATATCTTCTATATAAACCTAGAATTTACTTGAATTTTTTCAAACTTAACACCGTTGACAAATTTACATCTAAAGACAATACTCACTTACATTGCACAACTTTTGTATTTCTATGAGTACAAGTAATATTATTTTTTCTTTCTTTAAATAATGATTCTTCAAAATGACATGGAGTATAAAATGTTACTTAAATAAAAATTCATGTAATGATTTACACAGAATTTCTCTTAAAAGATAGTTATTTACAATTTGACTATATTAAATATTGATTATTATTATTTTAAATTAATAATAAATGGTTTTAAATATTTAAAATTTTTTTTTGAGTTAAATATTTAAACATTTCCAATATTTAATTTCGACTGAAGCTTAATTTTTATGTCATAACATAAATATAAAAAATTTTCTATGATTAATTTGAAAAATATAAAATTCTTTATTACTATGTCAATTTATTACTTATTTTACTAATTTAATCATAAAATGACTGGACAGTATTTATGATGATCTTTCTTTTTAATTTTATGGTAATTATTACTATTATATAATATAATTTATTTACACAAAATTTTAACTAGCTAATTGATCTTCAAAAAAGATATTTTTTACTCTAAATAATTAATTAAAAAATTATACCCATCAATTGATGATTTCATTGATTTAGAAAAAGTTGATTTCCTAAAATTTCAAACAGGTTTTCGGTATTCAATTGAATGGTTCTCTTCAGTATTATATTTTTCCTTCTTTCAACGTTATAAAAGAAGTCGAAATGTGATGTAAAAATAATGTTACATAACTCATTAAAAAAAAAATTTCAATTGAAAATGCGATAAAATAATTTTACTCTATTGACTTTTACAAACATAAATACTTCTGAATAATGAACTAAGGTTTGTACACTGAATTTTCAATAGAATACTAATGTTTCTATTCATAAAATCAATGTTTTCATACGTAAGAAGCATTAATACTTCTTTTCCACCTTGTCGACCATTCCGCTTTAATCATATCAGCTCCTTTTTCTGCTATCATAATGACAGGAGCATTAATATTTCCGTTAGTAATCGTTGGCATAATAGATGCATCAATAACTCTTAGCCCTTTGACTCCATATACATGTAATTCTGGATCAACAACTGCCATGGGATCTGTTGATGGTCCCATTTTAGCAGTACAACTCATGTGATATATTGTCATGGTATATTGTCGAATAACACAATTCCAATATTCATCAGTATATAAAGGTAAATGTTTACAATTAGGAAGTGGTTTACTGTGAAATCTAGCACCAAACCTTCTCATAGTTGCGGTTTCTCCAAGGGCGATAGCTGCTTTTACACCCTCTCTCAGTACATTAACGTCATCCGGATGTGTCAGATAATTATGATACATAAGAGGATGTTCCAGAGGATTCTTCGACCTCAATTTAATGTACCCTCGAGACTTGGGTCTAAGCATCATTGGAAATACTCCAAATACATCTCGATTATTTATTTCTCTAAAAACTTGATTATAAAAATCATCGCTGAGTCCATGGGCAGTTTTTACCTGAGTTCCACCGTCGGAATTGGTAGATGATGCGGTCAACATAAATTCTATATCCGGCCAATCATCAGTTTGATTTGCATATTTAGTAGAAATAAAGGCAACGGCTTCTAAGCCGACACTTGATGTTAATGGACCATCTTCTGTTATGGCATAACGCAGAGCTGAATTAATATTCACTAGACGATTCATCACTATACTGATCGGATAGTCTATCAAGAAAGCTAATCCACCAACAGCAATGTGATCTTGTAAGTTCTGGCCTACTCCAGGCAAATGAACTATTGGATTGATTCCAACTTCTCTTAAATGATTAGCATCACCTATGCCAGATAACATTAATAACTGAGGTGAATTAATTGCTCCAGCTGATAATATGACTTCTTTTTTAGCATAAATAGTTTCCTTGCGGCCATTTCTAATAAATTCAACTCCATAGGCCTGTTTTGTATTTGGATCAATGAGAACTTTTGTGACATGAGTCCATAGTGAGAGGTGGAAGTTTGGACGTAATCGAATTGGTCTTATAAATGCTTTCGCTGTGCTGCACCGCGTTCCTCTTCTCATCGTGTATTGCCACAACGCAAAACCTGTCTGCTGTGCTCCATTAACATCTACGATGTCGTATCCCATTTCTTCACCTGCCTGTAAGAATGCCACACCGAGTGGAGTATTGAAAGGAGATTCTTGAACTGTCAAATATCCTCCTGAAAATTATTATTACATTAATATTCAAGAATATTTTTTTATACATAATATAAAATTACAATATATTCACTATTACAACAAGTTATTTATAGAAAATTTTAAAAATTAATTTTAGTTATAAAAAAACCATGATTCAAAATTGCATAAAAGCAATTTCAATAAATCTCAGTAAATATTTAGCATAAAAAATTATAATTTATTAGTCATTATTTCCATTGATATATTATGTAAGAAATTAATTATAATTTTTATTGTTAAGAAACAACGATATTCATGATTAAAATATCTGATTAATATTTTACTGACAGAAATATTATATGGATGTTAACGTAAATGCATTAGTTGACTTTAAGAATGTATTAATAAAACGAAAATAATAATTTTGTGGTGAGAGTATATAAATAAAGCGCGAATAGAAGAAATCGTAAGCAATAATTGATTCCATAGGCAACACACGTGTGCTATGTGGTTAATGGTGCAAACCTTTTGCTTACGAAATAAACTTTTACCCAGCACCGGTCTAATGTATGAATGTCACATACCTGTACTATGGTATCTCGTGTCACGAGCCAGATAGGGATTTCGCTGATCTTCTGATTTTTTGAAATACGGAAGAACATCTTCATAACCCCATCCTGGATTTCCAAAACTTTCCCATTGATCAAAATCTCGACGATTGCCTCTGATGTATAGCATTGTGTTTAGAACACTAGAACCACCTAAGACCTTGATTTGAAAACATTATTGCTTTAATAATACAATAACAAAAAATCAACCTTCATTTAAATAATTACTACAACATTTTATTAATCACTGTGTAGAAAGCAAGTGAATTGCTTATATTTCACCATTTTACAATCATTAAAGTCCAGCCTTTATAATCAATTTTGAACTCTGATCCTGCACTTTTTGCTCTTATGTATATTAATTGTGTTTTTTCTAGCATTCTATCAAAACAAAAATTGTCAAGTGTGAATTTTTATGCAAAATAGTGGCTAGATTATGATATTATTACATTAATCATTGAAAAAAATTTCATAATTCTCATTTCGTGCATACAATATTAAAACTATGATGTAAAAATGCAATTAAAAATTTTTTTTATATCAGAATAATTGTATTTTATGAAATTTAACATTTTAGAGACTTTTAGCCAGCCTAAACCGGTTTGAAATGCAACATCTAGTGAGTCCCAAAATTATGTGCTTTCACTGACTATATATATGAGTCACTGAATACAAAAAAAAATCTTATGTTAACTGGCATTTTTTAGGCTTTTCCTAACTTGGAAAATAGTGAGTCAAATATTACAAAATACTATGTCACAGATCCCGTGTCTTTTTTCACACTTGAAAAAGTTCATTTTCATATAATGAATGGCTAGAAAAATTTATTAAGAAATTTTTGTACCTATAAATCAATTTTTTGCAGTTAATGACAATGTAATGTGCACATTGGTTAACTCGCAAAATATAATTATTTTAATTGTAGTATAAAAAATGTTCACCTTTCCCCTAGTCCAACAACAACGTTGATCAACCATAGCTTGACATGCTGACCACTGGGGTTGCGTCCTATATTTCCAATCAATTTTACTCTTATGTAAATAAAGGGAGAGTATTGGCACATCAGTAATTTCAGTTTCATGTCCACCTGCTTCTATGAGCAAAACATTCCACTTAGGATTTTCTGTGAGTCTATTAACTAAAACACTTCCTGCACTTCCACCTCCTATTATAATAAAATCATAACTTCGTCGTAAATTTTTCGTCACTTGAGGGTGATTTTCTGGATCCATCAGATCATAATTATAATAAGCCAATGCAGCTATTAAAATTGGAAGTATCGCTAACTTTCCAGTCAATAATAATCCAGCAGCTTTGATTGCTCCAATAACACTTCCAAGTAGAACTGCCATTTTTATTATATTTTTAACCTGATATATTTCTGTTATCGATTTTTTTTATTGAATCCCTGATGATGTTCACTGACCAATTAAATACTTTTCTCATGCTGTTGTCGGAGGTCCTGTAACTTAACAACAATGTCAAAGAATCATTGATGGTGAAATCAACATATTATGAAAATGATTGTCATTTGAAGTCATTTTTAATGTTTCATGTCTTTTAAATTATAATTATTTCCGGTTAAGTTACTTCATAAGATCGAAAAAGTTTTTTCTGTATAAAACTCCGAGTAGACTATGTGGGATTAATGAAATTAATTTTTTTCTTTTGTTTAAAGAAATAAAAAGTGTTCAATGAGAGTTGAAAATAAAAACCCTCGTAAGTTTATCATTATCAGTTTCATTAACTAGATTTTATAAAAAATTATCTTTCCACTTTCACAAGATACATATTTTCAACTGATGCATTTATATGATCACACTTGAACTACATGTAACTTTTTTCATTATAAATATTTTATAAATTAAAAATATTTTTCTAGTTCATTAATTTTAACAATTAAATAAATAATTGAAAATTTTTTAATTCACAAAAAGATATATGGAATGAAAATTTAATTGATTTGTTATGAAACGTCAAATGGAACTGTCTTCGATAATTACTTCTTTGATGAAACACTAAGGTATAAGATAAAAAAAATTATTTTTCAACATACTATGTAGCTGACAAAAGAATAATCAATTGTTGACATTCAAGATGATATACATACCTGCGGAAATTGGCAGACAAACAAGTGGTAACACGTGGTCACATAGAATCGCGGGATTAAACGACTCACGACACCGTAGAGAAAGCGAAAGACTGGATGGTTGAGTATTACGTTGAACGTATAAAACTTACAAACGGTCACCTCCTACCACTTTTGAATTTACAGAAAGATTACCGGCGTGTCACACTATCGGGATAACTCTTATGATTGCATCAATATATCTGTTGCGTGCGGAAACTCACGTGTATTTCAGCTTTTCTATTCAACCAAGAACAGTTTTTATGCCTGAACGAAAAATAAAAGTTGGTAGGGATTTTTCAGAAGGTCTACTTTCGTAAGACAAATCTTGATAGAATGAAAGATAATACATAACAAATAAATATGAATATCTTACTTAATCAAACTGATTAATAATAAAAAATGGTCATTTTTCCAACGTAAAAAGTATAAGATTAATATACCTAATACGATGACTAACACATTAAGTTAATCAAAAATTAGTAATAAATGGTTACGTGCCTTTTTCTGACAGAAAGTGAAACTAGAAAAAAGATTGACAGCTCTATTTTCCTTATCACGATTGTAGACAATAAGCTCACTTGTATTATTAACTATATTCTAACATTTCTTATTAACCAGTGCAATGAGCATTCACAAATGCTTATTTTAGTCATGATAAAATAGATATTATCCTTTCAAATGCTATCAAATCATCTAGAAATATACTCTTCATCAGGTATGTTGAGAAAAATCATTTTGAAAGAATTCTGATTTATGATATACCGAGATCATAACTACATTAATCAATATTCACATCAACTATTTTTCTTTTACCAAATTTGGATTTGACTCATTTATTCTCTAGTTGTAACACAAAATTTTTTTCTTATTTATCATATTTCTTAGAGTAGAAATTATTCAAACAATTGACTGGTTACGGAAGTTTATTTTACTCGTCAAATATATCATAAATTGTACATGAAATTATATTGACATATACTTTTATCGTTAAAAAAAATTATTAACTAAAAAACATATGAAAAAAAAGAATTATGTATTATTCCATCCACGTAATTAACATGGATAATTAATTATAAATCATACTATTTTAAAAATATTATCAATGTGATTTCAACTTTTACAATTCATCTCTAGCTAGCCATTGACTCTTAACAAGATCAGCTCCTTTCTCTGCGATCATTATAGTTGGAGAATTGGTATTGCCACTGGTAATAGTGGGCATAATTGAAGCATCAATAACTCTTAATCGATCAACTCCTATAACTTTCAATTTAGAGTCTACGACAGATTTCGAATCATCTGGTGGTCCCATTCTTGCTGTTCCAACTGGATGATAGAGTGTTCCTGCCATGTGTCTCAAATTACACTCCCAATAATCTCTAGTGTCAAACTGGAAATTTTTACAACCAGGAATTTGGAAGTTTCTCAACTTAATATCCAATTTCTTGAAAGTTTCAGTGGTTGTAAGACTTTTTACAAAATCTAATGCTTTAAGCATAACTTCTTTATCTTCATCATTGGTTAAATAATTAGCAAAAATTTTAACAGGGTCACTTGGTAATGCACTACGTAATTTAAGGTATCCTGTACTTTTGGGTTTCAGTAAGGTGGGGCTCATAAAGACAGTGTCAAAAACTTGTGTTAACCTTGTAATTTCATCGCCTATCTCTTGGGCAAGGCCCATAGCTTTCACCATACTTACACTTTTCATAATATGACCTCTTGGCATGTAAATATTATGGAATTCAATATTTGGATATTTAGAGTTTGAATCATCGACATTAATAAAGCCTACAAGATCAATACCACCAACATCAGCAAACTCTCCTTTTCGATGCATCAAATAATTATATGCATCGTCGAAAACAATTGAAGGTATTTTTATTTGAGAATTATTTACAAACTCCAGCTGAACTCCTAGCCATATCAAATGGTCTTGAAGATTTTTTCCAACTGGTAAATCAACTTTACATTTAATCCCATGCTCTTTTAGCTCTTCTTTTGGTCCAATTCCTGATAACATGAGTAAATGTGGTGAAGCAATGGATCCAGCAGAAAGAATTACTTCTTTGGTTGTTTTTATCTCAATAGACTTTCCATCTTTGAGAGTAACTCTTACTCCAACTGCTTGATTCCCATCAATCAAAATTTCGTCGACTCTAGATCCAGTCATTAAAAATAAATTTTTTTTATCTTTAACTGGAGACAAATAAGCTTTAGCTGCATTCTGTCGACGCCCATTCTCAATAGTTCCTTGCGCAAGAGAAAATCCAATGTATTTATCTTTATTAAATGCATCCAAAGTTGGAATTCCTTTTTCTTTAGCTGCTTCCATAATTACTTGATTGATAGAAGTATCTGAATAATTATAATTACGAACATGAATAGGTCCACTACTTCCCAAAAATTTATCTCCATGAATTGTGATGAATTCTTCTGAATAACTTTCAGATTTTTTAAAGTATGGAAGGACATCATCAAAACCCCATCCTTCATTGCCAAGAGCTTCCCAAGAATCAAAATCTTCTTTATTTCCATGGATATGAAACATGGCATTTATTGAAGAGCTTCCACCTAAAACTTTTCCTTTGGCCCATTTACACTGACGATTAGCCATTCCTAAACAGAAATTGTCTTGATGCTCGACCACATAATTGTAGTCTTCAGGGCTCTCTTGAAGAGTTAATACCAACCCCGGAACATCGCTGCTAATTGAAGGATATGACCCTGCTTCTATTAATAATACTTTCCAGTTTGGCTGTTCAGACAGTCTTCGTGCAAGAACAGATCCAGCTGAACCTCCTCCAACGATTACAAAGTCGAATGGATCATTTAAACTAGCTAATACCTGTGAAGTTCGATCAGGTGGGTAATCATCTGGGTTACCCAAGTTACATTGTGCCACTAAAATTGTGTGAATTAGTTGAATAAAGATGTTGTAAGAAGGATCAACTGCTGCCAAAGCAGTAGACGTTAGACATGATTCCATAGTTCTGAAAAATTGTAATATTTATTTTAGAGAATTAAAAAAGAAACTATGATTGTTTGAAAAAACGGAAAGGAAAAAATGTGGTTCAACAAGTATTTTTATATCTACATAAGTTTCCGTTCTCACTTATTCGAAATATTTTTCCTTTTGTCATTATGTAATAATACTAATATTTATGTCTTTATATATTTATTCTATTGATTGAATTCTTGTATAATTACATAAGATTAAATTAAAATTAATCTCACTCAAAAATAATAGAAAATGATAATCATCACCATAAATATTTAATAAATATGTTTATTTGTTAATGAATCAATAGAAAAAGACATTAATATTAAATCGAAATGAAATTGAATATCTTCATGTTGAAATTAAGATTCTAAATTAAAATATAAAACTTTCCTGAGAATTTTATAAGTATACATATTTATTTTTACAATAAATTGAATACTATCAGACTTTTATATAAAATAAAATGCATTTACTTTTAAAATATCCAATAAAGTGAATTTAATCTCTATTTCAACATTAAATGAAAAGATTTTCAATAAATTATGACTTACCAATAGTTGATGAACACACTACTAATCTCACACATGAATTGGTTTACTCTTCACTTCAGTAAGCGATTAATAATGTAACTTACAGTAACGAATTAATTATTTATAAGTTTTACTATCGGTAATAGTATGATTGGCAAGTTGACAGTAACTACTGTCCTTTTTTCTAAATATATATTCAAAAAGTTGCAATCACACGTCTGTTAGCTAGAGCTACCTTGGAATAACTGAGTGCTATTTAGTTTATCGCGAAACTGTGAATCTATTAATCTAGATTTTCAGTCGCATCTTGGTGAACCGGAATATGTTTTTTTAACTTACCACGAAAAGATATTGAATATTCGACCTTCTATCTATTATCCAATATCCGTTTTCTAGATGATATTATCTATTTTGCATAACAAAGCTCTTGTTTCATGACATTCTAACAAAGTATAATTTTCGTAAAAATTTAAATCTTATTTTTATCGTGGCAAGAAAAACAAAATACATAAAACTAATATTAGATATAATTTTTTTTTTAAAAAAATTTTATTTATTGAAAAAATACATAAATAAATTTTTATATCCCCTCCCAAGTGTTAATAATCATATCAGCAGCTTTCTCAGCGACCATAATAATAGCTGCACATGGATTAGCATTAGGAACAATTGGAAAAATTGAAGCATCAGCTACTCTAATATTATTGATACCATGAACTTTAAGCTCAGAATTGACTACAGCTTGAGGATCAGTTGCTGGCCCCATTTTGCAAGTCCCAGATTGATGATTCTCAGGTCCGGTTTGCCAGCGTATAACACATTCCCAGTAAGCATCAGTACTGAAGTGATAATTAGAGCAGGCAGGAAGTGGGGTTTCATCTAGCCGTAAATCCCACTTTCTCATCGTCTTCGTCTTGGTCAAGTCTGCAACTTTCTTAATACCTTCAACCAGTATCTTCAGATCTCGGTTATCTGTAAAATAATCTGGATAAATCAATGGAGGGTCGAGTGGATTTTTCGATCGCAGCGTTAAATATCCTAGAGACTTGACAATGACAGTTGTAGGACGTGCTACTATTTCTCTTCGGGTAGGACAAGACTGTAAACTTCCATCGGGACATTTATTATTCAGACCTCCTTTAGGGCATGTTGAACTAAATCCATCGAAAAATACTTGAATGTCTGGTACTCCAGATTGTGCATAAGAACTTTCAAGAAATGCGGTAACCTGGGTCAAGCCTGTGCTAGCTAAAGGACCAGTTCGATTTTTCATATACTCTTCAATTGACTGAGCAGTAATATCCTGATAATAAGTATCGTTTATACTCATTTTAATACCAACTGAAACATGATTATGTAAATTTCTTCCAACAGGAAGCTCTTGATACAAAGGAATTCCAAGTTTCTCTAAATCTTTTCGAGGTCCAATCCCTGAAGAAAGTAAAATCTGTGGAGATCCAATAGCTCCAGCAGTCAGAATGACTTCTTTATCTGCTTTTATTTTCTTACGTACTCCATTCTTATCAATTATTTCTACTCCCCAGGCATCCATTCCCCATTGAGTTTTGATAATTTTAGTAACATGAGCATTTGTAAGAACTCTAAGATTTCGTTTATGTACAATTGGTCGAAGGTAGTATCGTGAAGTAGTTCCTCTCAGACCATTATCAGTCATCATCGGTGCTACCATAAAGCCAGTAAGATGAGTTCCATGAAGTTTAGATGTTCGATAGCCCAACTCAGCTGCACTGTTGAGAAGATCATCAGCAAAACGAGGTTTATGTGAGAAGTATTTTATTTTCACTGGGCCATCATTCTTCGTTCTTTTGAATGGAGCGTCCGAAGTCATTCCCGGAGCATCTGGATTTTCAGCTCGATCGAAATAATGTTCGATTTCGTTGTACGACCAACCTTTATTACCTGCTCTCGCCCATTTATTATAAATTTCTGGGTGCCCTCGCACATACATCATCCCATACATTCCTCCTGTACCCGAGACCATCTTTCCGCGTGGCCAAGTACAGACCCCACCATGTTCTAGACAAGCTGTTGGATGAGGTTTTGTTGGTTCAGTCTTATAATTCCAATCTAAAGTAGAATTAATTGCATTAAATGCAAAACCAGGAAAAACTGTCATTGTTGGTTCTTCAGGACCAGCTTCTATTAAAAGTACTCTCCACCATGGCTCTTGATCGGCTAACCTTCTTGCAATTACTGGACCAGCCATTCCAGCACCAACTATTATGAAATCAAACCTAAAAATATTTCATTCATTAATTGATATTACTAATTTAATTTTTATTCAACTTTACCATTGTTGAAAGTAATGATATAAATAATAAATTTTTTATTAAAACTGACAATCAGAAAAGTAACAACAATGTTATATCAACAATGTTCAAACTTATAATTACAACAATTAAAACACGTATTATTATATACAACACATTTTGCAAAAAAAACACAGATAATGAACATGAAATAAATTTCCGTATTTATAAGTACGTGAATGATAAATGGCATGTAAATCAAATTGAACATTTTGTATTGAAATTAGACAAAGACCACAAGTAAAAAGTGATAATCATCATCAGATAATAATATTATATCACTGTTAAAGTGTATGAGAGAGTAAATAAGAAGACGGTAATGAGAATAAAAATTTTCCACTAGACATAAATGAAAGTGAAAGGACAAAAAACTTACACTTCATTATCATTGATGTCATTAGTTCCTGGTCGTCGACAGGGATCTGCGATATCACATCTGTTGAGCATAACAGTTTGTACCATCATCATGAAACTAGTCATCATATTTACACATCCGGATTGCTTATAAATAACATCCTCGAATTGACATTTTTTTCTTGAATAAACTGTTGAACAGGCATACGTGATATTCATCTCGGGGATTTGCTAAAATTAAATAAAATTATTTTTCAATATGAAAAGTATAAAAACTTTAACAAAAACATTTTATCTAATAAAGAGTAGACAGTTACACTATAATTCATTGGTACTAGATCCATACTTAATAAAGACATTTCGTATGAATACTTGCATTCGCAAGACTGCAGACAAGCTTAAATATCCAAACTTGGTACATACCGTTTCGATGGAAAAGATTTTATGAAACCTACCTTGACACACATGATAACACCCGCATATTATGGTAATAAAGAAAATGAAACGAGTTATAATAACATTTTTCTTTGTAAAGTTTCATTAATTCGTCCTTTTATGAAATCAATGGCAAAGTAAACATTCGTTTTTCAAGTCTACTTACCCATTGCATTGGCAGAGCTATTACATCAATAATTTTGAGGAAAATTAAATAAACAACGAACATCCAGAATTTCATATTTTTTTAGTCGAATTTTTCTGTAAAAAAAACAAACATTGTAATCAGAAACAATAACTATCTAAATCTAGTATCATTAAAACTTACCAAAATAGAAAAAAAATAATTTTTATTTTGTTATTTTTTTTTTGAAATAATACTAATTTATTAAATAAAAGTAATGCTTTATTGGAGAAAAGGTCTTTATATGGTGAAAATATATGAGAACGATCCACGGTCAACTGAGAACGTTGCCACTCACAGGATGTTCCACTATCTTATACACTGGCAAACTCTTTTGATACTGTCAGATGAGCCGAAAAAAATGATATATACCCATGTGAGATACGCAAAAAAGTAAATTCATATCATTGTAAACATTTCAAATTCATTCAGAATTTATCATACATATAAAATGACTAAGCTTTGAAAGTTTATTTCTTATCAGTTTTTTTCCATCAATTATACGCTAATAAGGATGAATGATATTTATGGACAATCAAAAAATTAACTAAATTGATATAAATTATTTTATCATGTCAATTTACAATTAAAAAAGTATCTTATAAATCATATAAACAAATAATTACATTAAAGCATAAATTTTTTTTTTATTTTATCGTTATTGTTTAAAAATCATTATCTTTATTTAGTAAATGCCCACAATGAATCGTAATTAAGTTATTTGTATTTAAATTTTCCTTAAACTTTGATTCATTATTACATTGTATAAAAAATTTTTACAACTTGACATTTGTTCATTTTTATCTTATTTAAATATTTTATTCAAGCTTAACAAAGCCTACTTTTAAATGAAAACTATGTTAGTAATACAAAATTTTTACATGAAAGAAAATGTTGAATTACAATTATTCTTATATTAAAATTTGTCATGGGTAAAAATGTCAATATAATTTTTATAATTATTACATCAAATATCAATATATAACATTATTAATTAATGACTATATATTAAATTACAAATATACAAAATGAGTATCAAAACAAAACTATTTTTAATAAAAGCACTATAGTTTAATAACCATATGTATTCTAAACGTATAAAAGATTTCTTTAATTTAAACAATCTATTTTTTATTGTTTAAAAAATTGAATAAAAAATTATACATTAAGATTATAATTAGACGCTCAACGTCAGTTTAAACATTTGGTCAGTCTTTAACCTCTGAAGGTTTTTTTTAAATTTTTCTATTCACAAAATAATAAAGAATTAAATTCAAAATCTCCTTGATCTTCTTTTACGCCAAAAGTTTTTAATCATATCTGAACCTTTTTCTCCAATCATAATAGTAGGAGCATTTGTATTTCCACTCACGAGATTAGGCATTATTGATGCATCAATAACGCGAAGTCCAGAAATACCGTAAACTCGAAGCTGTGGGTCGACAACGGCTTCTGGATCCCAATGAGGACCCATTTTGCACGTTCCTACTGGATGATAAATAGTTGCTGAATAGTGACGAATCATGCATTCCCAGTATGTATCTGTGTAAAGAGGTATATGCTGACAACCCAGAAAAGGTGTTGGATTCAGTTCACTTCCAAATTTCTTAAAAGCTGCAGTCCTACTCAAAGCAATACCAATTTTCACTCCTTCTATCAATGTTGCCATATCTTCAGGTTCTTTAAAATAATTGGGATAAATCAATGGATAATCAAAAGGATTTTTACTCCTTAATTTAATAAATCCTTTACTTTTAGGACGTAAAAGCATTGGAATGACACTCCATACGTCTTTATTACTAATTGGTCCAAATACTGCATCATAAAAACGCTGAGTAATTCCATGGACTTTTCTGATTTGTCTACCTCCATCAGAATTTGTTGATCCAGATATGAAATGAAGTTCAATATCTGGGAAGTCATCAGAAGCATTAACATACTTAGTATTCACAAAAGCAAGACCTTCAACACCTCCAAGGACAGTCAAGGGACCATCACCAAAGATAGCATATCTCATCACCGATGAAATTGTGTGAAGTCTATTTTCAACCATTGAGACCGGTTGATTAACTAAAAAAGTTAATCCTCCTAGTCCTACATGATCTTGAAGGTTCTGTCCAACTGGTGCATTTTGTATGACGGGAATTCCGAGTTGTTCAAGATGATCTTTGGGCCCAACTCCTGAAAGCATTAACAGCTGTGGAGAATTGACTGATCCTCCAGATAGAATAACTTCCCTGCTGGCTTTAATTGTTGTAATTTTTCCATTTCTCACCATTTCTATTCCATACGCTTTTTTATCTCTTGGATCGATAAGAACTCTAGTCACATGTGAATTGAGAGAAACGTGAAGATTTTGACGTAATCTTGCAGGTCGTAGAAAAGCTTTTGAAGATGAACAACGACTCCCATCTCTAATCGTTCCCTGAGCAATCATAAAACCACTTTGACGTGCGCCATTAATGTCTCGAATTTCATAACCCATTTCTCGACCTGCTTCAACAAAAGCGGTAGCAAGCGGAGTCCTCCAGGGTGCTTCTTGAACTGTTAAATATCCACCAGTAGAGTGATAACTTGTTCTAGCAAGATACGGATTACGATTATCTTCGGACTTTTTAAAATAGTAAAGAACGTCTTTTGAACCCCAACCAGGATTTCCTTGCTGTTCCCATATATCATAATCTTTTCTATTGCCTCGAAGGTACAACATGTAATTTAAAACGCTACTACCACCTAAAACTTTTCCTCTTGGCCAGTTACATCGACCTTGTTCCATTGCTAATAAAAACAAAAAATTATTAATATCGTCCTTGTAATTATTGCTATAAAAATTTATAACATGATTAAATTAAAAAATAAATTAAAAAAGTGCCAACTAATAAACTTTCTACAAGAAAATTACATGTAGAAAGTATTTACAAAAACATCTGCATCATTCTAATGAAAGAATATTGAAATCTATATACCTAAGCAAGCATCTCCTGATGGTTCTGTTTTATATTTCCAATCTAACTTGCTAAGTTGGAGATAACCAGCTAATAGAGGAACGTCAGAAATTTCTGTTTCATCTCCACCTGCTTCTAATAATAAAACATTCCAGTTATTAATCTCTGAAAGACGACTAGCAACAACAGCACCTATGAAAAAAAAAATTATCTTATACTTTTTGTAACTTAGAATATATCTTCATGAATTTTTATCAACTAAATTTTTAGTTTGTTAAAAAACTATTATCATTTTATTAAATATTATATAATTTTTTTTAATTAGCATATTTTTTTAAGATATTAATGTAATATAATATTATATTATATTTCACTTTCTAAATTCCAAAGCCCTTATTATACAAACTCTAACTTATTACGACAAACCCTTTTGTAACTTTCCAAATTCTCAATATCATATGCAAAGTAATTCATTAGTGGTAATGGTAATTAATTTAAATATTTTAAATTGACTTTCAATTTTTTCCATTTTTTGAGTAAAAAGAAAATAACTTGGGAAAATCTTCATACCTGCAGATCCAGCCCCAACAACAATGAAATCATAAGAGGGAAGTAATAATTCAAAAGGCATATCAATAGGCTGTGATTCTTTATCCATAACTTCATATTGAAAATAAGCTAAAGCCATTGCCAAAGCTGGAAAAAACCAACCCAGACTTCCGGAAGCTACTCCCAAATAATTAGCTATTGTTGTTTCCACTCCCATGTTTAATCACTGGATGTATTCTTGATTGCTCTCAATGAATCTGTAATAAAATGAAAATCAATTAATTGGAATTCACAATATATAAATATTTTTGAAACTAATTGAAAATTTATATTAATCATTCACCAAGATTGAAAGATTTTGAATTGATGTAACTAGCTATTAGAAAACACTGTAACTTGTTGGAGACTATATCAAGAAATGATGCCGGTTTGAAAAGTCTACGTGTATATCAGTCAGCTTGGTTAACCGTAATGTATCGATGCTTCGAGAATAACAATTGATTTTAGAACTTTCAATGGTTAAGTAATTTCAAGTGTCGTCATTATTCCTATTAACATTGATAATTTCACCGGAGAAGTATGGGAGTTTAGGGAAAAATATTAGTTACAAAGATATCATTTACATTCAATCTTCTATTAAGATTGTTCGAGAAGTTAACCATATTAATATGGGTAGAAAACCATCACGTTATAGTTATACTTTGAATTTATTTATTTACTTCTACTTCTCAGTTGCTGTTTATGACACACTTTGCAATTTTTTTGTGTCATTCCAATGGTAATTTAAATTTTGCATTTGTGAAAATATTTCATGCACTATTAACACTCCAAACAGTTATTACTGATATTATATTAATTATAATAATAGCAATAATAAATAAATTAATTTTATAAAATTAAAATTCTTACCTTTAATTTTGTTCAGACCAGTTTTTAAAATCACACTTTGGCCAATAATCTTTCATTAATCAACATTTTTTTTGTTCGAGATCTTTTTTATGAATAATTAATTTTGACAAAGAGAACAAAAAAAATAAAATTCACAAAATAATCTTCCAAGCATTTATTAATCCATCTGATCATGCGATGCTGGATCATTTAAAAGAACTGAAGACATAAGATCAAGGTATGGCCTCCAACCAAGAGCACAGACCCCTCGGATAACGGGGCATCAATACCCCACTCCATATCTTCTTTACTCTTCTCACTCTTGTTCTCTCTTTTTTTTTCTTCTATTCTTACATAGGTATATTTTTAAAAGATAGCGGTATCTGATAATTTCAACTGTAGTTTTTTTATCTAAATAAACATTTAAAAGGAATTTGCAATTTAAATATTGGCTAAGAATACAGGAAAAAAGGGATCATTAGTTGACAAAAAGAATAAATCTACTTTTTTCACTCAACAAATGATGCACCTGTTGCCTCTCACGTTCACTCTTTATCCCACGTGTAAACAGTCACGTCGTCTCCAACAGGAAGACTCCAAGGAAAGATTTCATAAACAAATAATTTCAAATTACTTCAACTATAAGAATTTCATTTTATATTATTCTCTACTATAATTTATAAACATAAAAACTTATGAATATTGTTTTTTTTTATTTTTCAGGAGGATGCTGTGGTTCAATGAAAAAACGAACAATTGTAGGCGGATATGCATTTTGTTGGTGGTTCGTCACGGATGTTCAACGTCTATCCTTAGAAGTAATGACGTTGAATCCTGTATGCGAGAGCGTGGAAACTGCCCAGGGTGTGCCCCTTACAGTAACAGGGGTCGCTCAATGCAAGATAATGAAAGCTGATGAGTTATTACACACTGCCAGTGAACAATTTCTAGGAAAAAGCGTTAGTGAAATAAAGTCTACGATTCTTTCTACATTAGAAGGTCATCTTAGAGCCATCCTTGGTAAGACCATCAATAATTTTAAATGAAAAAATATAGCTTAATATATAATAACCATCACGACTTAATTTAATTAAAAAGTAATTTAATTTTATCCTTTTCCAGGTACTCTCTCAGTAGAAGAAGTTTATAAAGATCGTGACCAATTTGCAGCTTTAGTTCGTGAAGTAGCTGCTCCAGACGTTGGTCGTATGGGCATAGAAATTCTCTCTTTTACTATTAAGGATGTTTACGATGACGTTCAGTATTTAGCTTCTTTGGGAAAAGCGCAAACTGCTGCTGTTAAACGAGATGCTGATGTGGGAGTTGCAGAAGCCAACCGTGATGCTGGTATCAGGGTATGATAATATTTTGAATCCCTATTTCTTAAAAGTGCTACTCTTTACCTTAATTATATTTTTACTTACTTTTCTCTATTTTTTTAATCATTAATTTTACTGTTACTTCTTTCTTTTGTTTTCTAGTAAATGGACAGTTTACTGTAGGTAAAAATATCATTATCTACCATTTTAGATTTTATTAGATAGACTTTTAACGATATATATACTCTATAAAAATTTTTTAACATTTTTATTTATTAAACTTTTTCATCTATCTTATTTAAATGTTTGTAATAATATAGTTTTTACTTTTCATCTTTTTTTCATAAATTATATTTATTGAATGCAATAAATATTTTTACAATAAGTTTATTAATTTTCTCAATTTATTTTAGGAAGCAGAATGTGAAAAATCTGCCATGGACATCAAGTATAACACAGATACCAAAATCGAAGATAATGCAAGACTTTATCAACTACAAAAAGCTAACTTTGATCAGGAAGTCAATACAGCAGTGAGTATTCATTGTTTTAAATGTTACTGCTGAAATAATTTGCAAAATTTACACAACCGGATTGAACTAATCGTGAATGAAAATAAAGAGAAAGCTAGTTTACTTTGAGAGAGTGCATTGAAATTTTTTTATTTCTTAGAAAGCTGAAGCTCAGTTGGCTTACGAACTTCAAGCAGCTAAAATAAAGCAAAAAATAAGAAATGAAGAAATTCAAATCGAAGTGGTGGAGCGACATAAACTCATCGAAGTTGAAGAACAGGAAGTAAAGAGAAAAGAACATGAATTGAAGAGTACTGTTCGTTTACCAGCTGAAGCAGAACATTATAAAATGACCACAATCGCAGAAGGAAAACGGTATGCAAAATATTTATGTATATATACATATCAAGATATTTTCAACGATATGCTATATAATATTAATAACAACAAAAAAATACTTTACATTAATCATTATTTCATTACAGAACACAAACAGTAGAGAATGCTAAAGCTGAAGCTCAAAAAATTCGACTAATTGGAGAAGCTGAAGCTAGAAACACTGATATAATCGGAAATGCAGAAGCTGAAAGAATGCGTCTCAAAGCTGAGGTTTATAAAAAATATAACGAAGCTGCGATTCTCAATATCGCACTTAATGCAATGCCAAAGGCAAGTTTAAATTACCTTATATTTTTATTTCTCCGTTAAAAGATCTTTTTGAAGAATGAAAAATAATTTATATAAACTCATTTGATAGATTGCTGCTGAAATAGCTGCACCACTCGCAAGAACAGAAGAAATCGTTCTACTGGGTGGAAGTGGTGGCACTTCGGAGGAGTTAACCCGACTCGTAGGTCAAGTACCTCCAGCAGTTCAGGCACTAACTGGAGTAGATCTCTCCAAGGTTTTAGCTAAAATTCCAGGCGCAAAGTAATTTATCCTTGTTACTTTTTCCATCTACAACAAATATTTCTATATTGCAAACAAATCTAAAAAATCAATTGAGTGAATAAGCTAAAACACTCTTTCGAACAAAAGACAGAGAAATAATACTGCCAATTAATTCTCTGATCTGCCAATCAAGTTGCAATTTGGCAACACTACACTTTTTGTCTTTTTCCCGAATTCTTCTACCTCATGTTTGGATGTAGGACTCAGAAAATAATAGCATTACACATCATTATCAACATGTTACCATGCACACTTTCTCCACGATGGTCCGTCTCATTAAATAATAATTATTAGAATAATTAATGTATAATTCAATTTCAACTTGAACTCTGAATCGATCCATGTAAGTAACATAAATACCTGTTGATTTAGCCTATATATAATATTGAATGAAAGGCTGCGATTTATTTAATTGACAAACAAAAAATTGCAAATAAAAAATACGAGTTAATGGTACTGTTTGATTAATAATGACGGAATTAGTGCACATAAATTAACTTATTGAGGTGATTAAATTGATAAATCAATTGTGATTCATTACTCTTCGACCATTGTGTTCAATGTGTGTAATAAGTAAATTTATTGAGGGAAAGATTAAGTGAAGTGAGACCGTTATTATATTAGCGGTGAAATTATTGTTTATCATCGATTGCAATCGTTAGCAAAGCCAAAATTATTCTAAAACATTTCCAATTATATTTATGGAAAAGTTTAGATAATTTGTTTTTTTCTTTTTTCTGAAGTCTCACACGGATCATTTAATTGATCACTTTCTTGAAAAATATTTAAAATTAAATTCATATTTTAAAAATATGTAAATGTACATAAAATGTACAATGAATATCTATCAAATTGTATATACACTAATCAAAGAAAAGAATCATAAACAAAAATTTTAGCTAAAAATATTTAAAAAATATTTTTCATCAATTAATAGAAGATAAACGTTTTTGACGATCTCTAATAATAATTATGATTACTGTGAAATTATACTCCAATAAAATTAACTAATTGATTAGCAATTGATAATAGTATAGAATCAATAAACTCTATTTGCAATTATTTGGAAAAATGAATTTTAATGCATCATATATTTTTCTTATGATAAAAAAAAACTCTTGAAGTACAAATAACGTGATTGATAGATCTTGAATCATATGTAATAATTGCGCAATCAATTAATATTGAACACGGTCTTCCCCAAATTTCAATTTAATTCGAATGGATTAAGAATAATTGAGTTATAGAAAAAAATGTATTTGTTCCATCTACATTTGATACGATTTGTGGATAGTTTTTAAAAAGAATCTGAAATTTGATGATTCAATAATTTTTGATCAATTGATGATTAAATGTGAGCTTCATTGTTTTTATTCTTTATTTATAAACTAAGCTGATTAACAAATTACTAAAATTATTATTCGTCCATTAAACGAAAAAAATGATCTAATTAATTAATTTCTATATTTTTATTTTAGTTATTTGATTTTTTATTATTTGGGATTTTGTAACACTGTTAAGTCGATTTTATATTTCATGTGAGTTGACGTTTCTAATCAAAAAAAAAAAAAAATATAATAATTATTAACAGTATTCCAGTAATTTTTTAAAACTATTTTTAACGTTGAAACTTTAATACTCGCCTACTTTGATATCAATTTTTGTAATTTTTGCCTTTTACGAGTATTGGTATATTTTAGTCTTATGAAATATTTCTATTATCAAGATGAAATATTATTAATTGTAGTATGCATTGGCTTAACAAATAAAAAATCATTTTTAAAATAGCATATGCTTATACGTGAAATTTTTTGAGATTAATAATTTTTTTCACTCTATTAATAACAAATTTTTAAAGTTCATTCCTTATTCGTATTTTTCATATGAAAAAAGGTCAAATTCTGCTATTTTGAAAATTATTGTTCCAACAAATATATTCTCACGAATTAACAATTTATTCGATATGAATGATTCATTTATAAAATAATATCAGTTAATTGAATTCCATGGGTCTTATTAAAATGACATTGTATCGATTTCATAAGTTATAATACACAAAAAACAGTTACCATAGAATTGTAAATGTTTGTGCATAGATAATATTATACTTGAAAATAATTTAATGAACTACTTCATCACAGTGCCAGTAATAATTTGTGCTATATTCCAAGATTTTACATTCTTTACAGAATTATATTTTTTATTTTGATCTTGTTGATGTTGTTTGATTTATTCAATGTATTGAATGCAAGTTTGAATTAAATGTATGTGTTTTGAATATTCTTAATAGTTTTGCAGTTTCAATAAGTATGATAAGAATGCACTTACCTACAGTACGCACGAATATTATTTTATCTATTTATCCTGTGTTCCTTAATTGTAGGTAACAGATATTGTAATAAAGCAAATATTTATATACATGAATCTTTTGAAAGAAACGCATAAAATATAAATAATATAACAAAACTTGATAGTATATTAAAGGACTAAAAAACAATCTGCAGTTTCAAAAAAAATGTCACACTAGCAAAATATTATATGTAATAATACAAACAATATTATATACTCGATTTGACCAAACAGCTTAAGAAAAGAAAGCATTTACCAAAACTTATTAATAATAAAATAAATCTCGCCCATTCTCTAGAAAAGTCTAGTCTTTTATAAATGGCAATATAAAATATATATTTTGGAAGTTATACGTTAGAAGTGTTTCGATACGTAGATAGAAGACAATATAACAATGTCATACTTTAATCAATCTGAAAGTAATGAAATAGACAATGTGAAACAGTGCATATTTTTAATAAATGGAACATCAAATAAAAATATTCTTTGTTTTATAATTTATTTCAATTTTCATGAAATTAATGATAAATACAATAATTATAATTCTTACCTGTTGAATTATTTTGGATGTTTTTTTTTTCATTTTGTTAGACTTATAAGATATTGACACATGGAATGTCATGACTTTATAATAATTTTTATTACAGCAAGATGATGTTTCTTTAATTATTTACATGGAAACGCAAAATCTAACTAATATCATTCATTAAATTAGTACATAGATGTATAAGTAAACTTATTGATACATTAAATTATCTATTTACAAAAATATACAAAGTTAATGTACAACAAGTGATCAACGAAAATCTACCAACCATTTTTCATAGTTCACTCGCCAAACAATTTTGTTTTTTTGTTTTATTAAGACACTCTCTTCAATCGTTTACTTCAATTGAAATGTAATTTTTTCGACTCATTTATTCTGCTGTAAACCAATTTATTTTTAAAAATATTTTTCTACATTTAACTGCAACAATTCTCTTTGGAGTAAAATAAAAAATTCAAATAATTTATTATCACTATTAGCAAATGTGATGAAATAATACAATACTTTTTGTTTAATGTGTCATTTTTCTAGCATTCCATTTGATTGCGCTCTCATTACCCTGCTCTTAAAAGGTTTTTTAAAAAAATTTTTCAGCAATGATTTCATAACTTCAATCACCAAACATTTGAGCTTGATAAAAAATGATAATTGTTTAAAAATAATAACGTCAATGTACCATAACAAGTTATACTAATCTTATCCTCGGATATATATTTTTTTTATTGCTTTGTAGTTTACTTTTCCGAAAATGCTGTTCTAATTCATGAAGAAATTAACTGAAAAGATTGATATAGAAATTGTCGATTAATTTTTGTATTTTTTATTTTTATATGAGAATGAAAATGAATTATGCTCTACTTATTGCACGCTTAAAATTAAACTGTTAATCATTTATTTTAAACTTAAACTGTGTGAGTTACATTATTATAAATCATATTGAGTCTGATTGATTATCATTTGATATAAGCGAATTAACTAACAAATATTTGAGCTCAATTTACAGTATTGCCCATTGCCTTATTTTTTTTACTCTATTCATTTAATATTGTTTTTTATCCTTCTTCAATATTGATATTTTTTTGTCTCATTTTTTATTCATTTTTGATATATTATTTACAATTAGATATTTATTATTTCTTCAAGATATAAGTGAAAACAGTAGTTATCTGCAAACACTTCGTCCTTCAATAGTTCGGTTTTATATTTTCCTTATTAACTATTATATTAATTAGTTTATTAATTACATTTTTATCACATATTTCTCGTTCCGATCATCAGAAAATCTTCACTTATTTGTTTTCGCCGACTAATTACAATTATACTTAATCTGTATCTCTACTCACACAATCACATAATTCTTTTATGATGTATAAACACTTTTTCATATTTTTTTTTTTTTTTGGAATTCTTTTTTTCATTTTTAATATTCTTTCATATATTATTACTTAATTTTCAAGTTCATATATATGAATATTCAAGTTTCAATAAATTTTTTTTACAAGAAACTTGTAAAGCTTGATGAGATGTAAATCTGAACGGCAGGTAAATAAAAGCAACAATGATTTTGTATGCTACTCATTATTTAAAAAGTTCATGTGAAACCACATATGATAACAATTAATACAGTACGATTTCGCGACAAACATATAAGAAATAAATCACAATACTTTTATAATGTACACAATTTTTTTTATTTTTTGTGACCTTGACTCAATTACTATTTTTGTATAAGATCAATTGAATCTACTTGATTTTTTTTTTTTTTTGATAAATCCGGATGACATTCACTTCAATAAATTTATTAATATACACTTTATACAATTCTACGTTAATCAGATAATAAGAAAATCATAATGAATATACTATCAACATGCTTTCGAAGAATTTAATTATTGTAATACTCAAATAAAAATGTTTTTTTCTGTTACTCATATTCAAATCAAAAATATATTATAATACAGTTGATTTTTTTTTTTGAGAACAAAGAAACTTCAAAACTCTTTATTCAGTTAATTTAGTAACTTAAATACTTTAAAATATATTATAATTAATAATCACTCAAATTTATTTTTTCAAGGGAAGTTGAGCACTTTTTTAATTATCTCTCTTTGTAATCACTAACATTTTTTAATTTTAATCACAGGCTTTGACTTAATCTCTAATCAAATTTTCAATGAATAATTTTTTTATGAATTCATAAGTATTTATAAATATTTATAATTGAATGAATTCATTTTATTATCGAAAAAATATTTCAGTCTCATTACATATATAAAATTTATTAATAAATATACCTTACCCGTGAGATAAAAAAAAGTTTTCAAAATTTATTAAATTTATCTATTCCAAAAAACATTAAGAATTATTTTAAGAGCCCGAATAATATTCCCTTGAAAAATACATTAATGTAATAAGTTTTTAAATTAAAAACCAAAAAAAAAATTATTATTCAATTGTTATTTATTTTAAGTGTATGTCATCGTAATTTTGAAATAATTACACTTGTTTTATATTTAAAAGTATTTTTGTTTTGTTTTTACCAGTAATTAAAAAGAAATCATTCGATTTTAAATAAAACAATTATATTGTCTACATTTTAGGCATTCATTGATGTGTTATTATTATTTGGTTATTTTAAATAACAAATCAATGTGTTGGGCTATTGTTAAAAAGATAAATAATTTATTAGTGATATAACGATTGAAAAAATTTCAAGCACTGATATTTAATGTTTTTTCGAGTAGACTTAAATAGTGGTTTTATCGTATATTTTAAATATGTATAGTTAAAAAAAATTATTACTAAAAATTAAATCATTAACAGCTAATTAATTGTTCAGACATTATTATGATGAATAAATAAATTTTTTAGTATTTTCACTAGAGTACTAGAGTACAAAACAAATAAAGTAATATTTATAAATAATTGTGCATAGATACGAAAAAAATATTTGACGGCTTCAATCGGACGTATTTTGCGAAAGAGAAAGAGATATAAGAATTTATTTTCAGTAGTAATTCCTTAGATATTAAAATTTTGAAAGACGACGATATCATCATTATAATAAACATTAAATCACGATAAATATACGCATGCATACAACTGTTTCGCGGAATATTAAAATACCAAACATAAAATTCCAAAATACTCGTATTATTTGTATATCTCAGACCAATTTAGTTTTTCGTCGATTTTGTCAGACACTAGAATTCGAAGTGACGGAAGGTTGTGAACTGGAAGTCACAGTAGAAGCTGTTGTTGTGTTAGATGGAGAACTAACAACCACCACAGGTTTAACAAGTGTCGTTGTATTTAGATACTGAGCATTAACTAATGGTACTTGCCCGACTGGCTTGAGTATCGGAGTTGTTATCATTTTTCCAGCAAGATTTGAAGGCGCTAAAATGTGGGCTGTGACTTGATTCCCTTGAGAAACAACAGTCATTGGAGTTACTATTGGTGTCAATCCAGAAAGGGGCGTATGTTGACTAACAATATGGGTGATGCTTTCTGTGGACGGAGTGTTTTGCATAACAGTCGAGTTAGTTTTTCCAGTTGACGTTTGCAAAGACACACCGGCATGGCTCAGAGTTAGTCCTGAAATCAATAATATTTTATTCATCATTTCAATTATATTTCAATTTTTTAATATAAAATATTTTATCCAAAATTTCATTTCTTATTCATCTGTAAAATTTGTATCATTTTAAGAAAACCCCTCAAATTCGAATAAAAAAGAGAAGTTCGACAAAAATGTAATTAATTTTGCATCATGTCATTAACAAATTGTATATTTACAAAGTGTCCTTGGTAAATGATGCATCAATTTAGAAGTAATTTTTAATCTTTTTTTCAGATGTAAATTAATGTGCTCAGATAAAATAATTTATTAATTAAAACTCGAGCACATCAATTGAGCTCATCAGTCACCTCCTTGAACAGCAATAGGTTGTGCCTTCACAGAACGGAACACACCATTTGCAGGAAGAATATTCAATTCTGCGCCTCCAGGAAGTCTGGTGAGTTCAGAACCATTACCGCTAACCAAAGCTACCCCTCCAACCATTTTATGAGTTGTTTGACTGTCCCCTGATCTTATTCTTGTTTGAGCAGCTGTAAAAAATTAACAATGTAAAATACAAATACATGAAAATAAATCATCAGATAAATACTTCAACACATTATAACTCAATTAATAAAAATGGAATGCAGTATTATTACTTACTCGTAACATTGAGCGGCGGAGGATGAGTTGCTAATACTAGTGGTCTTCCCTCATTTCCTGAATGTACGAACGTTATTGGTCTATCATTGCTGGATGATTGAACTGCTAAAGCAAGTGGTCGCTCTTGATTTGACAAATTTGATGAATGCACAAACGTAACTCTATTATCATTAGCTGCCGAGGAATGAACTACTAAAGCTACTGGTCTTGGCTCAGATCCAGTACTCGATTGTACGGCAATAAGTGGCCGTGATTGATCGTTCGAATTTTGCACTGCAAGAGTTAGCGGTCGAGATTCAGTATTTCCCGTTGTGTGAGTGACTAATAATTGCCTTGTGTCACCAGGAATCACTCGAAGGCCTGTACCAAGATGTTGAAGAGTTGGTACTATTGTAGCTAAACCCTGACTCGTATTCAACATCTGAGCACTTATTGGTAAATGAAGTTGATGAGACTGTTGAACAACAGCCGGAGAAGTTGTAACTTTTTCCTATAAATAAATTTTAATTTAATTTCTATTTTTTTTTTTCGATTCCTATTCATAATTGTTTTAAATTTAAATACCTGTGCAGGAGTCGGAATGCTTGGTGTTGAAGCTCCAGGGCTAGAACTTGCAGGAGGACTTTCTCGTGAGCTTTGTGCAAGATTCAACCCTTGAGTTTGACATACTACCGCCGCTGTAGCTACTTGACTTTGAATAGACGAAGTTGTGTTTGTTGATTGGAAGTTTTGAGGAGAATTTGCTGTTGCTGCACTACTAAGACTGCTTGTGCTACTGTATCGTGGACCACTCCGTGCTAATCCAGTTAAATCAACATCCATACTTTCTGAAACTATTTATTGAAAATTAAATTATCATAATATTTAACTTTAATCTCACAAACATTGATTTTGATATTAAATAAATTTTCATAAATATGTATATATATTTACCATTCTTTATAGCCAATGGATCGGGAGGAGTTTGTTCTTGTAAAAGTGTACTAAAATCAATGTGATCCCATGTAGCAGACAACTCTCTTTTCAATACAGCTACTCTTTGTTGGGAAGCAATTTTTTCTCTTGCTAATTTTTCCATTTCATGTTCATAATCTCTTTCCTTTCTTCTCAATGCCTGAATACAAATAACATATACAGTTTAATTTCAATTGTGATCGTTAATTTAATATACATGCAAATAAATTCTCTCATCTTCTATTCAATTTTTTTTTAACAAAAAACAAATATTAATTTGTATGATTCAAAAATATGTTCATATTTGATTTTGGTTAAAATATTTAGATTCATATTTTATTTTTAAAAATAAATTTATTGAAAATATTATTTATGGCTAGAAAATATTGTCACGTAAAAAGTTCCAGTTAGTCCGAATCAGAAGAATAATAAAGTCAGTTGAGAAGTTTACCCTAGACATTGTTTACAGAGCGATAAAACACGTGTTAATATAATTAATTGGTCTAAGATAAATACTAGTAAAAATTTTTTTAATTAATCTTTTGTAGATTTTCTTTATATAAAGTAAAAATCATTTCCTCTTTTCACGAGTTCAACTCAAGTTTTTAATTAATTCAAATAATATTTTTATCTCAAATATTTTTGAATTATTTAGAGTAACTTTTTACAATAGTTTTTGTTAAAATATTATATGAAATAAATTCTTCATTATATAATTCAACTCTATCATGATTTCAATAAAGAAAGTTCAACGTTTATAAAAGACGCGATGAATTTTATAAAAAAAATATTATGCATATATTTCAAAGTAATAAATTGAGCTTTCATGGGTATCATGTGGGTAAAATATCTTTGGCTGCTATCCAAGATGTACACAATCAGACATTGAACAAATTGTAGCATCTCAGACGACCGTGTATAAACTATTGATAATACTCGTGGTGGTGCTATGACACTGTGCAGCATGAGAGACATTCAGTATACACGTGGAATTGCACGTTGACACATATAATTCACGGACAGAACGCGTGGTGCTCTAACACTACAAAAAGAAGAGATACAAAGGTCACAACGCACGCGCCTACTTTGTAAATGTACTCAATCGCAACAATCGCATCGAGCTTGCGTATATTCATCGGCATTTTTGGCTACCGTTAACCCCAGCAACTCGATACGCGTACAATCCTCACATCAACGCACCTGCGTATGTCATATTTCAACAGACACGCCCGAGTTATTATTTTAATCATTTTCTTTTAAACATTTTATAACATGAACATATAACATATAACAATAAACAACTGTCATAAATTAGAATATCTCTACATCTGGCTATTGTCCAACATCATTACTTAGTTTCTTATATTTTTTATATATAAATAATATAAAATAGTCAATTCTCATCATTATACTAATATATTATCGAAGTAGTATTTTTAAAGTTCTGACAATTTAAACGATTCTTTTTCTATTAATTTAATTTCCAGTAATTTTATGTATAAGAAAAATTTTTAAAAATTTTCTTTGAAAAATATAAATACATATCCATTAAAAGATTTTTTAATTAATTGATATTTTAACAGCTTAATACTTTATCAAAAATGATAAAATTTGATGGTAACATGTCATAAAAGTTGTGCAAACTTGAATAAAAATATTTATAATAAATGTTTTAAGGTCATTGCAGATGTTGAACACTAATTTTACAAAATTAGGTCAAGTGATGGACAAGCTAATTTTATACTTAAAGAAATTTCAAAAGATAAAGAAGAAATTAAATAAGTAAGGGATAGATAACTAAACAATTACTTATAATTTTGAATATTAAATGCATATTATATAATTTAAATTTAAGACGAATAAAAAATAATATACATCTCAAAGTTCTAATAAAAATTAATAAGATGACACTAATGTTTATTAATAAATTTTATTAATAAATAAAATTAAAAAATAATAATAAAAAAAAATTATTTCAATGTTCTTCATCTATTTTAGAATTCAATGCAGTTGAAATTGATTAATTCATCAAAAAAATATTTTTTTTCTTTCAAAAATGAAAATTAATTTTCTTGACAAGCGATATAAAATCACTTAGTACGCGACTTGATACTTTGGTTATTTTTAAATGAGTCGATCTAAGTTGAGATGTTAGTGCTACGACGACGAGAACACACTTTTCTTAGGCCGAGTATCTTATAAAGACACAGTAAAAATACTTGAACTGAAGTTTCGTTGATTGCCTATAGATTAAATAGTTCAATTAATCTACTTTCAACTATATAAATAGCTTCACATAGAAATTTTAAACTTCATAATTCTTAACAACACTTCCTATCATAAAAGTCTCAATAAATTATTTTTCATGAATGTTAAAAAGATTAGCAAGATAGTCAAGAACAAATGTATCAATTCTTGTAGTACTAGAAGTGTATCAAGTCTTTTTCAAGACTTGACATTTAATGCAGTTGTTAAGTTGAAAATAATGCTACGATAAAAATGAGACAACCGTTAAATGTCAAATTAATGACCAAAACCCTGTTTGTATCCTGAGCAGTCATTAAACTACTTCATGAGACGTGAATAACGGAAATTGATGCATTACAATCACACCTACATTTTATAAATATTTTCCATCCAAATAATGATTCTGAGTTGAAAGAAAGTTCATTGACATTTATTGAGTTTAAAATATCTTTATATAAAACAATATAATTAAACGATTCTTTTCACGTAGACATTCCATAGCTTATTAGTATACGAAAAATACAATAAATATATGGACATCGTTATCAGAAAAATTGTGGTGAAAATGCTATTTTAGCAGCATGAATTTAAATAAATTAATTGTGAAATTGTCCCCCCTGCTGTAATTACCATATTATATAACACATTATGCTAAAAAATGACAATCAATACCAACGTTGTTATTCTAATTAAATCGTAGTTTCTTTCTTTAAATACAATATTAAAAAGTCTATTCTTAGAAAGTAAATGAAAAAAAAATTTTTTCGATATTCTATTTTAATCATATTTCATGAAATCTAGTTCATATTAACTACTTTATTTTTTATTTACCTGGATATGCCTAATAGCTGCATGAAGAATAGATAAATTTGATGACTTTTTTTCATCTTGGGCAGGTAACTGCTTCTTGAGTAATTCAAAACATTCTTTCAAATGTGCCCTTCTATTTTTCTCCAGTTTATTATGCACTTCTCTCGTTCCCGATCTGATGACACACGGCCTAAAATTAAATTGTTATTGATATACAATACCACATAAATACCACTACCATCATTTATATAAGATAATCTAGTTGTTCAAACTTACCCATTTCGGTGTTTTTTATTGTCATGTGTTGTTTCAACGTCAACAACAAGAGGTCCTCCCCCGCTGCTACCAGTTGGTGTGTGATTTGAGTTATAATTTTCTACATAATGATTGTGCGTACTACTATTGTGATTATTGTGATGTTGATGAACTGATTGTGGGTGATAATGATGTATGTGATGATGCTGAGATGTTACATGAGCCGATGCCGTAGAATTAGGGTTGGTCAATGTTCCTCGAGCATTAGCAATCACAGGACTTCCTCTTAATCCTATGGAGTGATTACCATTTGCTCTATTACTCTCGAGTGGTTCCTCCTCTGTAAAAGAACAAATATTTAAATTAGTCGTATAAAAAAGAAACCATTAGTATGTATATTTTAAATGTATATCTATGATAAACAAAACATCTTTGTATGTTCGTAAATTTATTTTTCTTTTTGTATCCTTAAATTAAACTACTTTCAACACATGGACTTACTCATCCTATAGCCACAACTCATTCATGTACTAAGAAACTTGGCATCCTGATGCATTGCTTAATCTATTCCCGGATCAAGTGCTATAGAAAGCAAGAATGAACCAGAAAAAAGAAAAAATTACCTTGCCTAATTTAACCGCTTCATCTGTTAATAAAATTTAGAAAAAAACTTTCATATACACTTTGACGAAAACAAAAATTCGTAAATTTCATAAAAATTCACGTTTATTCTCTATTTGTTAATTTTCAATTTATAATTTCAAGTGAGTTGATATTTTTTATAAAATTATATTTTTTATTATTAAACCATATCAATAACAACAGATCTCTCTAGTTAGTGTGACCTTCATTTAATTATTTATCGCTACACTGTAGTGCCACATGACATCTCTTTTCTTCTGCTCGCATTTTTTTTGATTATCTATATTTTATCAATCATTTATTATATACAACTATTCTTATTTTTTATGAACGACCTTATTAAAAATATTTTTTTCATCATGAATAATTTTTGATTAAAACCAAGTCATTTTTAGTCGAACAATCAATCGATTACGTCAATAATTAACATACAGTAAACGGAAAAGACAGCATAATACAAAATTCGTAGTATAAAAAGTTTAAATTTAAATAATCAATCTCATCATTGTTTTAGTAATGAGCATATTATTAAATGTAACGAAAAATATTTTTTTTCTAGAATTTTATAGGATTTTCTAACGATAAATTGAATTGGGTGTGCTCCAAGTGGGGGTAACACGTGGTTGAGACTATCGGGCTGCAATTCAGGGAATGGATACGCAAGCACTGCGGGGAATAAAGGGGACACAGTTAGCCACGTGACTCCTGGTTATGCTGCTGCACACAACTAAAATCACTGTAAGTGAGGAAAAACGACGATACTACAACATACCATCGACTTTTCTTATAAATTGCATTTAAATCCCCGTATATTAATTGAAATCATTATATCTGAAATTTGGTAAAAATATTTTACTGGATTTATATAAATCAATAATATTTCCAGTTACATACTTTTTTCTCATTCAGACATCAGCGAATCCTCAACGCTACGACCTAAAAAATCTTGCGAATTTTGGCCTTCAAAAGGCGACTTCGATGACGACAATTTTACCTGCAGGCTATCGGCATATTTTTTAAAGTTCGTGCATTCATTCTGTAGTCAAGTGTGGAATATTCCAGAGCAAGTTAACAAAATTTATAGCCTTGTATTTCTCGAAATAAAAAAAAACCGTATAATCACTTATTCAACATTCAAATAAAGTAATCAATTCAAAAATGAGTTTTTTTTTTATTTAATCAATCCTTGCAATATGCAAATGAATGAAGGATCTCAATGTTTGCTATTTTCAACGCGAATACGCATATTTCTCACCCATCAGTAAGTAATGTCGCATCCATTTTTTCTTGGGTGGTGGTGACATCCGAGGTATTGGCTTCTCGTTGTCTGCATCTACATTAATAATCTCCAACACCGGAAACCTCGTCAATTCATTGTTGCTCATAGTCTCGTTACTGTCATTATTATCAACGTCATTGACGATTCCACCTCCAATGTTCGACCCGGTGTGGGTTGGCTTCGTCACGCTTAAGCTCATGTGCTCGCGAATCAGTGGTGCACCATCTTGCGTCATCAACAGCATGCCCATTTTTTTTTAAATCTTCAACGACAATACCACTAAGTATACATAATACTCCTCGACATTAAGTGACTTTTATGTATCTTTTAATTAATTTTTCGTTGTACAATTCTCTCGACACGTTCATTATTCATCAATTTGACCTTTTAATGATAAAAAATTTGTATAGAATAATAATTTGATAAAATTTCCTAGCATTCAAGATACATACGAGAGTTCTCTCAATAATAAAATTTATTTTATTATGAATTTTATCATATACTTGAAGATTTAATACGTTTACTATATTTTGCAAGAGCAGTGATATTTTTTAAACCTCGGTAAAGTAAAAATAAGATATTTAATTCACACTTAAATAATTGAAATTCACAAATAAAAAAAATAGATAGCAAAATTTTTTATAACATGTACTACAGAAATGTACTCGCGTGTAGTTGCACACGCGCACATACACAAAAGTGTTCATAAAACGCAATCGTAGACGAGAATGAATGAAAGTAGTGCCGCGTGAGTCGCGAATGCCGACTGAAATCTAAACTTAAGTGCCGCCGTCTCCAACCTGAGGATGACGTCGTCGTCTACGCCTCTGTCCCCTCTCGGTGTCTCTTTACCATCGTCGACGTTCTGACGGATTTCTCACACCCTGGACGTACCAATGCCCCACCCCAAACCCGCACCACATTCACTAGCGTCAACGTCCGTTTCTCTCTATCTCTTTTTCTTTCTCTTCTACTCTCTTCACTACTTCCATCTTTTCTTATCCGTTGTCTACACTTGTCACCGTGTATTAAATGCTGTCAACCCATATTTAATATATAGCAAAACCTTTGCTTTTAAAAATAAAATTTAATACTTTTCATCTTAACAATCATGTATTTACTTTTATTTATTTATTTTTTTATATTAATCATTATTGATTTAATAAAATTTAAAATCTTCAGAGTTAAAGTCTTTGAGGTAATTTTTTTTCACACTTTTTATCTATCTTTTTTTTATATTCTTCCATTAATCCATATGACTCACCGTCAATTATAAGCATTTTCTCCTCGCAAAACAGGTCATCTGGTTCCACTCTTTCTCTCTTCATTTTAGCACCTGTTTTAAACAAAAAAAAATATTTAGTAACCTTGTACATGAATAATAAATAATGTTATTGTCTAAATTATCATTCATTCCAATGACTGTAACATTCCATTGGGGTTTTTTTTAAATATGAAATCAATGTAATGATAAAAAAATTATATGTCTGGCGATTATACTTAATGTAGAATTAATTGTGTAATAGTCTTTATTGTTAATTGTCCTATTAATGATTAATCAAAGATAATATTTATTCCGAATTTATCGGTCGACCTTGCACTTCCTTCAAAGCTAGCGCTTCCATCTCGTGGCAGTAATACGAATGCATTTCGTTCAAGGTGACCGCGCGATGACGTTATGCACGTGTTCATTAACTCTAAAGTCATAACAAATTAAACAGAAAATGAAAGTATAATGTCTATTATAGTTAATAGTACGTTTTTTTTACTTTGTTCCAATAACAAAAAAAAAGTCAATAATAAATGTATTGAAATAATTTTGAAAGTTATGTAGACTTAAATAGAAGAGAAAGCGAGAGAAAATAGAATGACAGTAAGATCAGGCAACAGTAAAATTGGTGATGTCTGGGCATATTCTATCCACGTGTTGAAGTGATTTGGGTGCATTGGAGTTGGTAGACGACTAGGTGCGGTAGATTTGGCGGGAAGGGGAATAGAAGGGAGGTCATAGCTGGGTCCTCCAGGTCGGAGTATGAGCTGGCAACGTTGGAGATTGATCAGGACGCCACGCGGCCAGGGAACACATGGTGGGGAAGTCGCCGGGGACAGAGTTCTTGCGCAGAAAGAGAAATATCGCTCTGGCCGCGTGCTTTTCCACCGCTCTTGACGTGCGTTGTCCTCTCCCGGCTGGCCGGCTAGCGATCAACCGCCTCCGCTTACTGCTTAGCTGAGGACGTGATGCAAGACTTGGTCATTCATCGTGCTTTGCCTTCAATACAATTATTGACGTTTCTAATTAAATGGAACTTTCTCATAAAGTGTTATACGATTTATAATGAACAGCATCTCTGTTTGTAAATAATTTTACAATAAACTCTGTAAACTATCGCACGTGGATGATGAGCAACATGTATTCAGAATAATAATAATAGAAAAGAGAAAACGACTCATCTAAAGTCACTGACCGAAAACCGGTAACTCCCCCGCTAAAATGCACCATCGCAGTCCATTCCCTTCTCTTCTTTTCCATGTCCTGTTTTTTTTTTCTTTTTCTAGTCCCTAGCCGGCGCTACACTCTAGAAGAAGAAGCAGCAGCTTGACCGGCT
This sequence comes from Chelonus insularis, assembly GCF_013357705.1. Taxonomy (NCBI): domain Eukaryota; kingdom Metazoa; phylum Arthropoda; class Insecta; order Hymenoptera; family Braconidae; genus Chelonus; species Chelonus insularis. Next base: position 729,673 of record NW_023276487.1, on the reverse strand, counting down.
GACTCCCTACCACAATAAATCCACAACGATCTTCTACCGCTCGAGTTCTCTCTTGTCAGTACTCTCGACTTCCGCCACCCTTTGTATATAATCTGTATGTCGCGGTCTTACGAGCACGCGTACGGGATAGTTCTTTTACTTAAACTCTATCCATCTGGAAATGGAAAAAAATTCTCTGCACCTCAGGTGCACTTCACTAAAAACAAGACTATTCCTAGTAACACTAATCGTTGGTTAACTTTCACGATTTATAACCAAGTTTTTGCTAACATCAACTGTACATAACATAGATATTTTACTAATTAAACAATACATTTCTTTCACTCTTCATTCTTTTCTTTTCACATTTATTTCTTCAATTTACTTTTATCATAGTGAAAATAATTCTTCAACATCATTCTCAGGATTTTAACTATCTATAAGCTATTATTCTACGGTAACTCTAATTATTAATTCAATAACAATTATTGAATCATTTCCTTTTTTCTATATTAACTCTATGAATAAACGATGACATCTATTTTCATTTATTAAACAATCGATCTCCGTTCAGAAAAATATATATTCATATCGTCAAGGAATTATCTTGCATGTAGTTTAGCATGTTTATGTTGAAGAGTAAAAAAAAAAAACATTCAAAAACATGTCTATGCCAGATATTTGCGTGCAAAAAGCATGTCGACGTGACGGAGACAATAGCTAGCGTGAAAGATGCTTTATAATTCTTGTAAAGCAGCTTGATGTTTATTTATACTAGTATTTTATCCGTTGGATAATTTTTCGGTACGGGTGTTATTTCCAACTAGTAGAGTCGTTGACCGGCAAAGTGAGAAAAACGCAAACATTGAATGTTGAAAGTTTACTGAAGAAAAATTATCTTTATACATGAACATTTTACTTTTATAATCTAAGCTAAACGATGAGAATCACTGTTGGCAGGGAAATCATACCTAATTTGGAGACGACAGAGACGCGTGGGTCAACGCGTGCGATTCATATGGCCAGCTTAGCGTCTCTCAATCGACGCCGTCGCAGTCACGTGGTCGTGGAGGTCAATAACCGGCCTCGCGGTAAGCTTAATTATTTTTTTGCTTGAATTTTTCCAAATGACAACGACCTCGTCAATTGTCAACGCAATGTTTTTATAGTTAATCGACTATTTTTTAATGTACTGCATTTCGTTTCAGAGTTCAATAACGAACAACCTCTAACACAAGGTGTATTGTTAAGGCAGACAGTGTACTCTTGCTGAAAAATTCATTCGTAGGTCAACATATATAAATGAAAAGGAATCCCCACTGGTTAACAAGTTAACTTTGTAATTCAAAAAAACACATTTACCTACTTATCACTTGTTAATACATATACATTTTACAGCACACAATAAAATATTATCAACTAAAAGCACATATTAGCACCTATCAAAAATACATCAATTAGATATAATGTATTTGTCTTTTATTTATCTAATGTCCTTCAAGTGTACCACTTTGATAGTAAAAAATGTGAATGAAATATGGTAAAGGTAATAAAAACAATGAAACTTTTAAACAAAATAAATATTTCATAAGTACTCACCACGTGGCTCACTTGAATTGTAATGGTTAGAATATGGTGCAACAGCAAATGAATGATCAGAAGAGGAAGATGTGCTGACTGCACGTTCTCCACTCTTTTCTTGCTGTTCAACATAACGTGCCGCTTCCAAAAGTGTCTCAATACTCATCTTGACGTCAGCGTTTCTTTACTCAATGATCGGATTTAAATTCGATTACGAGACGATCTGTCTCTTACCGTACGATCACAACGTAACCTGAAATCATAAACAATCTTTTAACAAAACCCCATCATCAGAGATTGAAACAAAAAAATTAAACCTATCATGTTTTCAGTAATTTGTAATTATTTTTATTTTTACTTTCGAAATATTAAGAAAAATGTTGATAACCTTCAGTTTGCTTATGCGATTTACACATTTGTCTCATATCTGTGGTCGATTGAAAGAAAAAAATCCATGATAAAAATATTGCACTGAATGTTTCATCATTTTGCATTTTATTTTGAAAATATGTGAAGGTATTTGTTTGGTTAAACTAAAATGTAATTAGTAATTTTCTGAACAATCATTGTGATAAAAAAATGAGAAAACTTCTGTCATGCAACATCAATAACATGACAGCCATACCAACAATATTTCCAATCAGAAAGTGAAATTAAAAATAAATCAATCGAGATTTTTGGATGAAGAATGTAACCTTTTTTAAAGAAAATTTACATAATATTATTTTTACTATTAATATTTTAATAATAATAATATTGGATGATATGAAAAAGTTCATTTATGGTAAAAATGACACCGAAGCATAGATATGGAGTATTTTTTATTCAGGACAAACATTTAAAATAATAGTATTAAGTAGGAATTAATCTAGAATTGATTGCTTACAAGTGGAGCAATTTAAAGAGGATTGTTGATGAGAAATAGTATATAACAACGAATTTGCTGGTGCATCACATGATGCTACATCTACTTTGTCACGTGACGACTTACAAGACGTGACGCGATGTAATGCGACGTGAGCAAAATATACCGTCTCTTTCTCTTTTTTCCCAATTCTTTTTCTTCATGTGCCGGTGCTGTTTTTTTAACGCCCTCGTTGAAATGTGCCACCAGCGCAGGCGCAAACAGATAGATATTTTACTTGCTTGCATTTCCATACTGACAAACTTTAAGATTTTGTTTATTAATTTCTGTTTTCATGATTATTTATCAATTGTAATTTAATTGAAAGCATTTTGATTACACTCATTTCACTCAGATATGTTATCATATAAATAAACCTCACGAAAGATAGATAAGAAAAATTGGCCAAACAATAATAGGCAAAATAGTTAGCAATAAAAAAAAAACATTGAAGAAAACACGTGTGATATTTAAAGAACAATCAGTGAACACGTGCGTTTGAACACGTGTTTTTATAAGGAATTACACAGCCATTTAAAGTCTCTCATTTCTCATCACTATTTTGGAGTAAACCTAAACGCCAAAGAGGACGAAAGAAATAATACTACGTCAGGTTCCTCCCACTTCAAGCTGGCACGGAGTTGCTCGACCGATTGCAAGGCCTCCTTCACACTTGGCAACGGTCAACTCGTCGCGATTCTTGCAAGATACTCAACGGTAGTAGTAAAGAGAACTGAGCCACAAGATCCCCCACCTTTTCTTTGTACACAATCCAACTTTCAAGCGTGTTATGTGCAGATGGTTCGTTCTGTAAAGAAGAAACTCGGCAATTTCTAATTCAATTTTATGTTCCAATTTCTCCTTTTTATCACTAAATTAATTTATCTTCATAATATTGACGATTCAAACACCCACCAATGGAAAAAAGAAATAATTTCCTGAAAATTTTTCGACTCAATTTAAAGGACAAAATAATTTCTTTCATAAATGCCACATGTTTGCAACGTCACTGCAATTCTGAGTAGAATATTATCGGCATGATATGAAGAGGAGTATTGAAGATAATGGAAATACCGTTGCGTAGACATAAAAAAAAAGAGAGTGTAGTGTAGGTATACATACAGAAGGACGAAGGCAATCGAGATAGCCTGGCGGGAAAGGTACAGATTCAAGGGGGACGGAGAGGAGAAGGAAGCGTTGATTTGGGAGAGCATGGAGTTAGTGCACCCGTCGTAAGAAAAAAAAACCAAAAAGCCTGAAAGAAGGAAAGAGATAGAGATAGATAGAGAGAGAGAAGCTAGAGAGAAGGGAGCTAGAGTTGGTGGTCGGTTATACATGGATTGGAAGGGATGCGATACGTTGCGACTCAGATTCGGAGTGTGGGACATGCTGCGTGCAAAAATAGGTAAAGCCGAGCTAAAAAGGCGTTGTAAAGCGGACGCATCCTCCACATCAATAGAATGTTGAATTCTCAATAGAATAAAGGTGAAAATAAATATCTTACATTGGTGATAATATCAAAAAGAGAGAGGAAACAAGAAGAAAGGAAAGCGGGCTCCTTGAATTGACAAAACCTACACATATCCTCAAAAGCACGTTAGAAAAGCGAACCGACGCATGCACTTTCCACCAATGGTAACGCTTACTATCAATGACGTCATAAGAAGAAATAAGCCAGGATTGGTTGGTTCTATTATGGCACAGAAAACACGCCACGCAACCACCTATACACATGTTAATTAAATAGGCGATAGTTCATACGAAAGATAATAGCTCACGGTTGATGCGTATGCATTCGGGCGTGGTGCATGATCGTAATATACGAAATAAGAAAAAAACTTACGAATGACAAGGTTGCGCCTGAGTCACAATGGAAACACCGCGCGCTGGCCACTTTCACGGAGAAATCAATCCCCGGTTGAAGGGAAAAATCTTTTGCGGGGTATTGGCACCCAAATCCCGTTATTAGCTACACAAGACACTTACGAGAATCATTCAAATTACGTTGAGATGTCTTTTCAACGAACAACTACTCTTTAATCGTTCAAACCATTAAATACTTCTAACTTGATCGATCTGGCGCGTGGCAGAAACATTTTACAAGTGTTAACCACTGCGCATCAACAGCCATGCTTGCTTGGCCACGATTCACGTGTCCGGGACCCGAGCTTTTAGCCAATCATAACTGCTTTTGTGACGTCACACTGCTGTATCGACCAATAAACGTGGCCCATGTGACGCAGCAATCCGCCTGGGTGTGTAACACAAGTGTCGGAACCGCTTTCTGTCTTATGTCCGACTGTTTTTTATTTCACTTTTATTTCACTCACCCTTTGTTTTATATCACATTTGTTGTCCCTTCACTGTTATTCATTCCTTCATGAGGATTTCGATCTATTCGCGAATATACTCTCACCTTCAATATGACTTTATTTACGTGATTACAGAGACATACACCCGATGCCCGGCTCGCCCGGGCAAATACTCACTCGATCGCAGCAGCGTCACCCTCTTCTGCCACCTTTTGTCATGCTCCTTCTCTGTCACATGGATCGCCCTCTGCGATGTTGCCACTTCTTTTATCAACTTATCGCCTCATTATTGTTTACTTTCTCGCTCCCGCCAAATATATAAATCTCTTCTTCTTTCTTTCTCTCTTCTTTAACGTTTGTTTAATTTGTTCTCAGTTTTATTTTTTTTTTTTTAGAAAAAAATTTATTAAAGATTGATTCAATTGTAATATTCAATGAATATAAAATATTGAAGTTTACACTATCTCATATTAAAAATATCATTAAATAAAATTAACTTCACAGTACTGAGATTTTTTAAAAAATTTATTACAGTTACAATTATTAAAACATCTTCAATACATGTATATGAATTTAAGGGATTTCTATTGTGAATTAATCATCTTTTGTACTTTTTTTTTATTATCAATTAAATGTTAATATTATTATTTGTGTATTTTAATTTGGTCAATTTAATTTTTTAATTCTAAATCTTTATCAAAAGGTGAACATTTAAAAAATTTTCAAAATATTCTTAGAAGTATTATTATGTTAAAAATTTTTCTGTAACAGCTTTTATAAAGTAGTTGTTATATCCAACAAACATTGACAAATCTTATAAACATTTACTTTATATCTATAAAAAATTGACTAGAAGGTATCATTCGATCATACCTACTTGAAGAAAAATAATGATATTAACTTATCGAGAATAATTGTAACATTTGATTAATAACACTCAAATTAACTAAAATTTTTAAATACATACACACGCACTTTCTCTCTCTCTCTCTTTTCTCTTCTATTTCCATTAAATTTGTATCACGGCTCAACACTCTTTAAAATGTATCAACGTTTTTTACAAAATTGAAATTCTAAAATATCTCTAAAACCTTATTCACTTTTTAATGAAAAATTAACTAAAAATAATTTCAAGTTTTTTTTTTTTTTAGAAAAGACAAAGGAAGACAAAAAATTTTCACTAAATTTTTATTAATTAAAGCGTCAGCTATCTACTTAAATTGCTGACATATAGATGTTTAAGCTCGGTCTTTGCGGTATTTTCAAAAAGAGCTGCACGATTTTGTCCCTCTCCTTTCTTTACCCAATGACCATAAACTCGAAAAGCACAACCATCAATTACCTGGCAAAAGAAATAAAGACTTTAGTAAAAATTCTTTAACATAATTTATTTTTCCAAGATAGTCGATTATTTGTTATTGTGCAAATAAAAATGAATATTACTTACTTTTCGAAGAGCTTTAATTCTATAAGGATCTGTACGAGCAACCAATGTAGACAAAGGTTCTGGCGTGGTATGCAATCGTTTAATACGAACGACAGCTCGAACACAAATAATTGCAAGTTGGAATCGTTTCCTGGCATTGAATGATTTAGCTTTTAATTCCTATATAGAAGTTTCAAAGTTATTATTTTTCTCTTTTCAAATAAAAAGTTTAGAAAAAACATGTTATTACAAATCCATATCTTCTATGTCAGTTCTATTGTTGAATATTATTAACACATAAGAAATCGAGATAAAAATAATTTTGGTAATCATACAAATGACATGTTAAAAAAAGATAATAGCGTTTTGAATGATCGGATTTTTAGTAAGTTTCTGATGAATTGTTATTAAAAACTCTTGAATAAAGTTAAAATGTTTAATACTAAACTTACGATGAAAAAAAAACAAATAAAAAATAAGTAGAAAATTACCAAAGCTAATTGAGAAATCCTACTTAGACGTCGCGAATTAGATGATAGAGAACGCTTGAGAGGTGAAATATCCTGATCCCATAGCTGTAATGTGATGTAACAAAAAAATCACTCAATTAAAAAAAATGAACCCTAAAGTGTACTTTTCTTCATTTTTTTCAATTATAAAAACCTGTTATTTTAGAAAAAAATATAAAATACAAAGTAAAATATAATATTTTTTTCGTGGTTAAAACAGGAATATGAAATGGTCATGGATCAAATCCAACAACCAAAAACTAGCATAGCATTTTTAATTTGAGGCATTGAAGCTTGAACAGTTGGTGTCGAACAAAACCTTCACTAAAGATCTCCTACCTCCTCTTAAAATGGGAAATATAAATAGCATAGAAGAAAATAATAATTTCTAAAATAATACTTACCACAGTGTGGAAAAATGGATGATCCAAAGCTTCTCTAATAGAAACTCTTTTTGTAGGATCAACAACTAATAATTTAGTAATTAAATCTTTCGGTGCATCAGTAATATCTGCCCATTCAGGTGATGTAAATGAGTATTTTCCTTCCATTATATTACGAAGCATAACCATTTGCTTTCGATGCCAAAAAGGAGGACAGCCAACCAATAATGTAAACATAATTACTCCGCAGGCCCAGCTACATGTAAACATAGATAAATTAGCCATGGAAACAATAGTTTGAGGTGATTAGATATCATTTAAGAATTATGTACATGTCTACTTCATATCCGTAGCCTTCAGCATTTTCAAACATGTTACATTTTAATACTTCTGGTGCCAAGTATCCTGGTGTTCCACATAAATCTTAACATAATGTAATTAATGATTATAAATAGTTTTCATTGATTACTTCACTAAAGCTATTTAATTTATTAATTGTATACCATATAATTTATCTCCTTTTGTAAGCATTCTTGCAAATCCAAAGTCTGTTATTTTTACATTCAAATTATCATCAAGTAAAATATTTTCTGGTTTTAAATCTCTGTGTACTATTCCTTGACCATGAATGTGTAAAACACCTTCAAAAACTTGTCTCATTATATACCGAGTTTTCTTCTCTGATAATGTGACAACTGAAGTGAGATAGTCAAAAAGCTCGCCATTTTTACACAGCTCGAAAATCAAAAATATAAATGTACTTGATTCAAATACATCATGTAGTTCAACTAAAATATTTAAAAAAATTATTCTAACAATAAATTTTGTATAGAAAAACCTTATTGTAAATCAATAATGCTTCAACGATGCATAAAATATTATCAATAAAATTTTTTACTTATAAATGGATGTCCTGCAACTCTTCTAAGAATATGTACTTCTTGCATTGTGGCATCTTTCATTGTGTGACCTTCAGCTCCATCATGAGGTTCATTACTTATGTCTATAATTTTCGCTGCGTATTCAATTCCTGTTTCTTTTTCGATACATCTTCGTACTGTTGAAGAGATTCCTCTGCAGAAAGTAAAATATAATATAATACTTGTCTATTTTAAATTAATTAATTATAAAATTAATAAAATCAAGATTTAGAGAATAAAAAATCATAGAAAAACAACATTACTTTATCTACTTGTTTGATGACAAGTCTGATAGGTTATCTTATAAGGAAGAAAGGAAAATTGATAAATCATGAAGTTACAAGTTGTAACAAGTTATCGAGATTTATTTATTTCCTCGTGATACTTAATATAAATTTGTCAGTAGTTATAAAGGGTTTAAGACGCAGATAATTATGTAATTTATAAAGTGAATTGCATAAATCACACAATATTCATTATATTGTGACTAGAAATAAGAACAATGAAATGAAGTGAAAAAATAGGTTAATTATTAAAATAGAAATATCTCTAAAAATTAATTTACATTTATAGACGAGATATTCTCACATAGTATAATAATAAACAAACCTTCCCAGAATTTCCTTTGGTTCATACTTAGCATAAAACCCTTTTGCAGCATCTTTGTCAGGTAATAAATCATCTACTTCGTCTTTTGCCATTTTTTCATTGAATTTCTCTATGTTTACCTGATTAAAATTACAATTACACTTAACGTAAATTCATCTTAATTCATGATCCAATTTCAAAATTACAAAAACGTTTCATGAACACAAAATACACTTCTGCATCTGTCATTTAGCACCTTTGTATATGTACTGAAGCATAAAATACCCTATATTGTTCTTAATGTTGGTAGCATTGAATTATTATTTTTGAAAAGATATATAGGCGGAGATAGTACTGATTTCCCAGTTGGATTACAAAAACTGGCATGCGTGTATTTTGAATGTTTTCGTTTTTATCAACATACAATTATGTAGTAAATTACAAGATGTCACTAAATTTTTGTTCTGGGCTGAAGTCAGAAAGTTTACCGAAGTTTTATCAAGATCTTCCCAACGAGGATCATAATTTTATGATCCAACCATAAACACGATTACATGCCTTTTTGAGGTCAAAAAATAAATTTTTCGGGTCTTAATGATTAAGGGCTCATTCTCTATAATTTCACTTTTGCTGTCTCAATGTAAACTCATTGCGTGCGCACCTGGATGTACTAAAGCAGTTCTTGGACGAGCGATCAGTCACCTACCATCTCATAGCGCTCACTGAAACCTAGCTCTCTAAGGATATTTACTGACAACCGCAGGTCTTTTTGGACCCTCAAGGGTCCATTCTTGGTCCCCTACTGTTTTCTCTATTTGTAAATGATATTGGTACCTGCATCACTGAGTCAAAGAGGTTGCTATACGCTGATGACTTGCAGATCTATCACAGCTGTGCTCCACCTGAGATCTCGGATAGTACACACAGTCTGAAGGTTGACATCGCCAGAATATCCAACTGGGCTATAGTCAATAAGCTTCAGCTAAATATCTCGAAGACTAAGGCAATTATCTTTGGCACCAGGCGATACATAAACAACCTTGATATCTCTACTATTCTTGCTTTGGGGTGTGTGAAGGGTTCAGTATTACTGTAGTCTTAAGTGTTCGTAACCTTGGTGTATATCGTCATTCCAAACTTACTTTTTCTGAGCATGTGAAGCATGTGGTTGGTAAAGTCAATACAGCATTCTACAGTCTCTAGTCTTTTCGAAAATATCAAGGAATTTTTTTGTATGTTTTTCATGGACATGTATCTTTAGCCGAGATTCTGAAGTATTGAAATACCTCCTCAAAATCGTTATTAGTCGATCTGTACGCGAATTATTGCGGTCTAAAAGCAAGGGGTGGATTTTTTTATGCCCCATTTTCAGTCTTTCGACCCTTATAACTCGTGAAGAAATTGTGTGACAGTAATTGTTGGGGGGTATTTGGAAACCTTAAAATCTATGCTAGAAATACCTATCCATAAAAAAAGTTTAAAAAAATTTCTTCACCGTTAAAATCGCAAAGAAAGAAAAAAAGTCACAATCCTTTTGGGTTGCTTCTAAATATTTTAATGATTTTAAGGGTGCAGGAATTTTTTTATATGGTATTTATGGATATGTACCGTTAGCTAAGATTCTAAAGTTTCTAAATATCTCTTACAAACCATGTTCGGAAAATTTCTTAACGAGTTGTAGGGATTGAAAATCAGCAAGAGGATGAAAAATCAACCTGACTTTGGCTTTCAGCTTCTAGAACTCGTAAAAAAATTGTTCCAAAGGACTTGTTGAGGAGTATTTAGAATCCTTGGAATCTAAGCTAACCGTACATATTCATAAATAACCTTAAAGAAATTAATTTTAACCCTAAAATCGCAAAAATATTTAGCGAATTCCGTGAGAAATTGTGAATTCTTCACTATTTTTGCGATTTTAGGGTTGAAATAAATTTTTCGAGGTTTGTCATGGATATGCACGGTTAGCTAATTTCTAACTTTGAATTCTCATTATCCACCTACCGACACCTAGAAATGTGATATTAGACGAAAATACTGAAAGCAAATTTCTCGACTTTTAAAATAAGAGAAGACCGGAAATCGCTCCATAATTAGAGTGCACCGATGTTGATGCTCGATCATGTCTTACCTTCGTTCAAATGCTGAAGAAATGTAGTGTGAGGTTAAAAATACTAAAAATAAAATAATAATTCGCACTATTGGAATTGAACACTGTCTGGTATAATAAAAGTTGAGCTTTCTGACTACTACTACTACAGTACCATCATATTTTTGTTTATGTTGATCACATTCAAATATCATATGCTATTTACTTGAGTACGGAGGGTGAGGATTGAACTTGCTCGTTAACTGCTCGAACTCGCAGTCTTCTCTCTGACAAATAGGCCGGAGATGGATGGATGTATGTCGTGCTCTATTTTGCTCGGAACAGTCGATTCTGAAATTGGTCAATTTTTTGGTGCCCTGAAGCTCCCTTTTTTAAATGGATCCCTATAAATTAGCATTTTTCAAACGATTTCCCTGTCACCTACTCAATTGCAGTTGATGTCGAGCTTCAGTCTTCCACCGTAAACACCGTCTTCCGGCGTAAAGTCAACGTCGAGAAATTTTCTGAGTTTAGCCCAGCCTCAATATAAATAATGAAATTTTTTGGAGATTTATAATATTTAATGAAATTTCCATAAGATAATTATAAGCAATAATTAAAAACAATTGTATTTATTACAAAATTAGAAAATTACATACGCGTTACTGGTTTTAGACCAAGTAATGAAAAGCATTGTTCAAGAATAATAGCTGTTGCTTCACACAATAAAATACGGCTCATATTGACTTTAACAATCTCGCCTGATTTATTTTTTTCAACACAAAAGCAATTATCATAAAATTCGGAGAATGCACACGCAATTTCGTAACAGTATTGACATAGAATATGTAAATATAGATCTTTGCTGATTTCCAAAATTACATCAGAAAATTTAAGTAAAACTTTTGCTAATTTCCATTCTTTTTCATGATCTAAACAAAGAGGTGTCGTTTCAACTGCAGATTTTATTTGTTCAGGTGTTAAATTGGCAGTTCGAGCAATTGATCTTATTCTAGTTAAAGCGTAAAGAAGATAAACTGCTGTATTTCCTTTATCTTCCAGCATCTTATCAAATGAAAAAACATATTCATGATTTCGATTATGCGATAAATCGGCATATTTAATACAGCCATAAGCAATTGATTCTTGAGCACACTTGATTTCTTCTTCAGTTAACTCTTTATCACGTCCTTTCTCTTTCAATTTATCCAATGCTCGTTTCAATCCTTCATCTAATAAATCTAAAAGCTTGACAGTATCACCAGATCTAGTTTTGAACCTTTTTTTGTCTTCTCCTAAAACAACACCGAATGTTACATGAGTCATTTTTTTATCAGGAGGCAAAATTCCAGCACGTCTTCCACAACTATCAAGCATTTGAAAATGTATTGCTTGTCCAGCATCAGTGACTACTATAATCCAGTCAGCCTTTTGATCGTTAATTCGATGCTTAAGTGCTGCCATATCAGAAGTGTCGTAAGTAAATCCTCCATCTGATTTTACGATTGTTAAAGGCACACCAACATTCGGCTTTTCACCCCACATTATTTTACGTCCTTCATCTTCTTCTAGCATATTTTTTTCTTCCAACTCTTTTACTATATTTTCCATCATTTTTTGATAAAAAGATTCTCCTCGTTCAGTTATTTTAATATCTAATCGTTTATAGAGTTTATCGAATTCTCGACGAGACACATCACAAATTAACTGCCAAGCTTTAATGATATCTGGATCAAAAGCTTGTAATTTAACAACGCAGCTGTAGGCTCGTTTTTTGAATTCTTCATCCTCATCAAATCGTTTCTTAGATTCTTTATAAAAACTCTGCAGATCAGAAATTGATGATGACTGAGTTGAATAATTTGGAAATTTATCTTGAAGATGAGCAATTAGCATTCCAAATTGAGTTCCCCAATCTCCAACATGGTTAATTCGTAATACATCATGACCTAAATATTCCATTAATCTACAAATACTGTCACCAATAATTGTTGATCTTAAATGTCCAACATGCATTTCTTTTGCAATATTTGGACTCGAAAAATCGACAAGAATCCTTTGTTTTTGAACTTCAGGAGGAAGAGCTTTGCCTAGCTTTAGTAAATTAGTCAGGGTATTCTTAGCATATTCACGACTTAAAAATATGTTTATAAATCCGTTGACAACTTCTACTTTGTCAATTAACGGAGACGATGAAAGATTGCTGACTATATTAGTTGCAATCGTTTTTGGTGGAGCTTTTTTACCTATAAAAGTAAAATAATATAAATAAAACTAAAGCATTTATATTATAATTTAATGAATGACAACAACAATAATACCTTGAGCTCCAAGTAATTTACATAAAGCCATGGCACTGTTACATTGATAATCACCATATTCTGGATTACCAGCTAAAGAAATAACCACAGGGGGATCAGTAATATCGGAATAAGCTTTTCGAATAGCTTCTGCAAACAATTCCTTCAGTTGATTATTTATACTCATCATCTTTTCACTTGTTAATGAACTTTGTCCACTTTCTTTTGCTCTTAAAGACTCCACGTACTGAGTAAAAAATGATTACTGCATAAATAATATCAAATATAAATAAATTTAATTACAAAGCGATACATACTCTTTTTAATACAGCTACACGATGTTTTAATTTGGCATTCTCTTGTACCAATTCATTAAAATCATCAGACAGATGTTGTTCTTTAGGCTCTTTAGTAATATTTAGTTTTAATTTTTCAATTTCTTGTTTTAAATATTCAATATCTTTTTCCTAAAAGTAGTAAAGATAATTATAACCTTTGAGCAAAGTCTAGTCATTTTAAACTATTTCTACTTGAACTATTTAGAGAAAAAGTAAATGAAGCAATAAATTACCGCTGTATCTGCTCTTCGTTCAAATTCCTGTATATTCTGTAAAGACATACTGCAGGAAGTTTAATTTATGAATTTCGCAAAAAAATCCACGTGGAAAATTTTTTGACCATTTATAAAATACGAAATTGGATATATCAAAGCGTCCATCGTGTATTTCAAGTTTTTAGATCCATCAGCGCCTCTTTTCTTATAAAATAATTGAAACTAAATCGCGTTATCTTCTACATTACCGATAATAAATGCGCATGCAGTTCATGACATTGAAAATAATACAAAAGATTTTGATTCTTATTTTCAAATATATCTGAATTTTTTATCCTTATAAAATAAATTTTGTTAAATCCAGATAATCTTTGAAAATTTGACAGGTAATGAGATATTTTTATTTACGCTTTTTGTTACTTTATTTTTAAAGAATTTCTGGATACACACTTGATTGACTAATTGTTCTCTAATTTTTAGAAAACAATTTAGTCACACTTGAACTATTTATCATAAGTCCTAGTAAATTAATTTTTTAAATTATGTCCTACAATGATTGTTTTAAAATAACAATAACTTGATTCCACCGATTGTTTCATTACAACATCCCAGTTGGAATCTGAAGAAGGGCTGGGCTCCGGCGCAAGTCCAATTGTAATCCTATCCTTCGTTACATTAGCATCAGGAAGAGAGGGGAAGAGTTCTCTTCAATCTTTTCACTGTGACGTTGCCGGTCTGTCAAACTACTTGCATATTGAAGTAAAAAAGGCGAAACTCAGTGAGTGGGCTCATAAAATTAGAGAAAGTGTCTCTGGAAAGAGGTACTATTCATTATACAATTTAAAATTGGTAACAATATAATTATAATGTATTGATCGATGTCTAATTCGTGTCAGAACGTAACGCAGCTGTGGATACTTTCCCCACATTCAGATTAGTTGAAACTTAGTCGTATAACTCGCGGCCATGGAGGACGATCTTCCAACCGAATATGATGTCGTCGTGGTGGGAACTGGTATTGATTTATTTATAAAATTTTAAATTGTTGTACAAAATTATATTGTTTTATATTCTTACTTACTTGTTATATTTTTTGTAGGTATGACGGAGTCCATTGTTGCCGCAGCTGCTAGTCGAATTGGCAAAAAAGTTCTCCATTTAGATAGGTACAACATTTAGATATAAAACTGATTTTTAAAAAAAAAAATTATTTGTAATTTTGCTTTACTTTTTTGTTCAGTAATGAATATTACGGAGGATTATGGGCTACTTTTAATTTTGATGGCTTGCAAAAATGGATAGAAGACTTGAAAGCAGCCAAATCTGTTAGCAATGATGTTGATATTGAAGTTGAAGAAGGAGAAAAATTTTTAAAAGCTAGTAACCAATACTCTACTGTTGAAAATATTGAAGAAACTTGGTTTATTATAAAGTAAGAATTATCAAAAATATTTGTTAGTTTATGGATTGAAAGTTTTTCATGTAGTAAAAGGAATTAATTTTTTTTAGCGATGCTGATTTGCCAGCATTGTCTTCTAAAGACACACAAACAGAAAGTACTGCAGAGAGTGAAGCAACTGATGCCGCAGAAAAAGCGGACGATGAAAAAAGTGAGAATAAAGATGGTGTAAAACACTGGACTATAGATCGTATTAAAAAAGAATACCGACGATTTAATATTGATTTGGCTCCTAAAGTTAGTACTACAAATTTATAAACATTTATAACACTTGGAAAATATTTCAAATTTTCTACATTGTTCCAAATCAAATTTATAAGCTATAATTCTTTTTAGTTACTATTTGCAAGAGGAGAACTAGTCGAACTTTTAATATCTAGTAACATAGCTCGTTATGCTGAATTTCGAGCTGTTTCTCGAGTTGCAACATACATGGATGGAAAACTTATCCAAGTACCCTGCTCAAGAGCTGATGTATTTGCAAATAAGACTGTCAGTGTTGTTGAAAAAAGAATGTTAATGCAGCTATTAGTTTCATGCATGGAGCAAGGCGCAGATAGTCCAGAATTTGATGGTTTGTCTTTTATTTACACATTTATCAATAATTTTTTTTAGTTTCAAATATTGAGTTTTTAAAAAAATCAATTTGTTTTAGGATTCCGAGACAAAACATTTTTGGAGTATTTGAACACAAAAAATTTAACACCAATAGTAAAACATTACGTCATGCAAGCTATTGCAATGGCAACAGACAAAACATCATGTCGAGACGGTGTTAACCGTACGAAACATTTTCTTAATAGCCTTGGACGATATGGAAACACACCATTTTTGTGGCCTATGTATGGAAGTGGTGAACTACCACAATGTTTTTGCCGCTTATGTGCTGTATTTGGTGGAGTTTATTGCTTGAAACGTCAATTGGATGGAGTAGTAGTTGGAGAAGATAAATGCAAAGCAATTATTACCGGAAAACAAAGACTTGCTCTGGAACATTTAGTTGTTGGACAAGGCCATTTACCTCCTGAAATTGTTGCTTCTGCAGGAGAACAAAAAATTTCTCGTGGTATTTTTATTACAGACAGGTAATTGTTTTATTTCTTATACTTTCTCTCAATTACAGGAAGTTTATGGTTTAAAAAAATTACTTTTAGATCTATCATGCAAGGAGAGAAAGAAAATCTGACTTTACTATATTATCCTCCAGAAGAACCAGGTCAGGAACCAGTAACTTTAATTGAATTAGGTCCATTAACTAATGCTTGTCCACAAGGATTGTGTGAGTATTAACGTACAGTGTGCAACTATCGATTAATAATCAGTTATAATCTATGTTTATCTATTTTAGTCATGATACATATGACTTGTAAACGAACCAAAACAGCTAAAGAAGACTTGAAGTATGTTGTGGAGAAATTTTTAGCATCCGAAGCTATTGAACCAAATGTGTCACATCTTCCTACAGACATGCACACACAAACGTCTGATAAAGCTCATGAAGGAGATGAAAAGTCTGAAGAAAAAGATATTGAAAATCTTAAACCTAGAGTATTATGGTCTCTTTATCTTAATTTACCCGCTAGTGATATTAAATTGAGTAATTCGGCACCGAAAAATATTCATCTTTGCTCTGGACCCGATCTAGAACTCGATTTCGATTTTGCTGTCAATCAAGTAAATTTATTTAATTTTTTACATTGTGCATAACGGTTAATAATTTCTCATAATAATTAATAAACTTTTTTATAGGCCAAAGAAATTTTCAAAACTATGTACCCAGATGATGATTTCCTTCCTCGTGCCCCCGATCCTGAAGAAATCGTTTTGGAAGGTGACGAGACACCTGGACCTAAATTTGAAGATGTTCCTTCAGAGGGCGAAAAGGCTGACCTGGAAAAAGAGGAATAAATTTTATTCTGTTGAATAATCTATGAGTGAAGCTTTTGCGACTTTATTGCCGCACAAGCATGGCCTGCATTTGTAATTTTCGTTAATTTTTTAATCATTATAATCACATTAATACTTTACTCTCTTACATACTAAAATCATTTTTATTATATACATGATAAAAAGAAAATTAATTAATCTTCAACTTGTGATTTACAGAATAATGCATTTTTCAGATACTTAATTGCGTATTATTAATTGTCATTATCATCATGATTATTATTGCATTACTCTTACGATTGATTAGAATATCTTGCACAATATATAACCGGTGATAATTAAAACATTGGAACTTTTTACTCATTCACATACGATAGAAAATGATGTTTTCATGCATACTGTTAAGAAATTTTAAATAGGCATATTATATTCAGTAATATCACTAATTTTAATGTTAAGTAATTACATAAAATTACTGCCTAATTAAATAACAATTATTTATTTGAATGATCAGCTACTTGGTATATTGAAATTGTTAATTTCAAAATTTTTGAAATGATTATTACGCAACACAATTCAAAAATGAACAAATAATTTTAACTGTATAAGGCTGTGAATCGAATTTCATTTTTCAATATATTCAGGTACAATGTACATGATTATGACAATTCTCATTTATATATTATTATAATGCATAATTCGAAAGATAAAATAAATTCTACACACTGTTCGTATTTATTTTATTAAATACATTATAAAATATTAAAGTGACCGATCATTCAATAGATTAAATACAATTATTCATATGATTATTATCATGTCTAATAATTAATTGTGAAGTGGATCAAAGACATTCAAAAGTACTGAAAATATAAAAACCTCAAGTGATATATTAAATAAGCTTCTATACTGTAGCATGCATGAGACAGAAAATTGCTATGTAATTGAGACAAACTGCTTTTCACACGATTTCTATGCATTCCCGAAAGATTTTGTGTTGTAATAAAATTGCAATGAATACTAATAAGAAGTTACAAAATCTTACATGTATTTAATGCTTTTCAATGAATTAAAGCATAAGAGATATCAATCATTCTTCATTTTAAAATATTTTTCTTGACATTTTTTTATTTAATTATATTCGATCCCTTTAGTAGCTAAAATTCATTTAATCGAAATAATATTAAAAAATATTCGATTGTGTAAATATAGAATCTTTGTTTATTTTTTCACATAATTTAAGATTTATTATAAAAATGATACTTTTTAAAGAAATTAAAAAGTAAATTTAAATGGATGACGTTCTGAAAAAAATTTTTATAATACTTTGTTAAAAATAATAAAAAAAAAAATCTGGCATAATAACATAAAAACAATTCTACGAAAATTAAAATAGAAAAAAAACAACGAGACTAGAAACTTTTTAACACTTTAATAATATCATTGTATACGAGTGTTTTTGCATCTCGACCCCAAAGATAATCGACGTGGTTAAACTTATTATAATTTATTCGGGTTTTCATTACAACATTTGGTAATGCATTAGCAAGTCTTTCCACATCCTGAAAAAATTAAATAGCTGTATTGATAAACTTGTAAAAATATTTATAAATGTAAGTTTTTTTTATTAATGATTTATTTACCGAAGGATGATTCAAAAAGTCATTATCACTATAAAATATTCCAACGGGAACCGTTACTTTTGTCAAATCATATTTCGGAGGCTCTGGGGTTCCATATTTTTTTAGATTTGTTTCTGTTCCATAATCAAACTGCCGAAATAATCCTAAAAAACATATTGTATTTAATTATATCACGATTGTTTAAATTTAACTCTGATTTCATATATTTCTACAACTATAAATACCAGATTTAATTGTTTGGCTGTAATGTATAATTTGTTTTGCAGAAGCACCAGCTGGAAAGTGTCCAAACACAATTGGCAGTATTGATTTATCTAATTGATCACTACCAAATCCAGCTATAAAATAAAACCAATAGCTGCCCAATATTTTTGCAAATTTTTCTGGTGCTTTCCGCATTAATGTTGCAAATGCTAAAACTTGAAGTTTATTTCTTGGAAACCATTGATTTATATTACAATAAGATGAAGCCCACTAAAAATTAATAATTATAGACGTAAAATATAAGAAAGAAAAATTGAGCAAACTTAATTATATCATTGTATAATTACTTTCATCACAATGTTGAAAGGTACGACTAATTTGAGAAGTGGACTCCGATGATTTGACAAAAATGCTATAGGTGCCATACATATTACTCCTTTAATTCTTTTCATATATTCTGGACATTCACTTCCCATCACAAACATTGCAGTTGTTCCTTGACTGTATCCAATATAAGACATGCTCATATTTCCAGTTTTTTCCGTGATATAATCAATTATTGCTGGCAAATCATAAATTCCAATTTCATGCCAACTGTAAAATAATTATTGTTAGACTTATCTCCTATTTTTTTTGCTAAAGGATTTAAAACATATTATTTACCTAAAATCCCAAAATTCTTTATCTTTCGTTGTGTATTTCTTATGACACCTGGAATATCTATTTCCTCTTGCATTTGCGAGCCAGACATCGTAACCTTCGTCACAAAGCACGTAGGCTGAATTCCGTTGGAAAATAAAAGTATTTTACAATGATGTTTATTTAATAAAATTGAATAATATTTATAATAAACAAGTTAAATGAATACTTACCAAGAGCTCGTTTAGGTCCGAGAAGTACCCAATCAGCCGAACTAGAAAGTAGCCCATGATGAATGAGCACAGTCGGTCTGTTCGTAATTTTTTTTTTACTTTGATTAATATCTAGAGATTCTTGAGTACTATTAGGAATTGAGCTATTACTTTGATTAGTTGTCGGCACAAATTCTTGTTTATCTGTATCATTATTTACATCCTTATTTTTTTCATCATCAGATTTTGTTTTCTCGTGTTGTGCCGGTAATACTCTATGTACTTCTAACCGATAGTCGTCTCTAGTCCAAATATGATGTGTTTCAGCTTGATATCCATGACTGAAAATGAGTTCAGGCTGCAAAGATAAAAATAAAACAAATACTTATCTAACATATAACATCGATTCTTCTAGATGGTTGATTAATTACTATAACTGACATATAATAATATATGCAAAAAGTTAACTACAAACAATTGGAGATAAGATTAGATACCAACGTCAACGAACACGTGGTCAGTGACAGCAAAATAATAAACAATGACTACAATGGATTCATAATAGTATGTTTGTTACACTTTATTGTTCAGTAAATAAAATCTCCATCTTATTTTTAAATTGTAGCAATTATTTTTTTCTTTTTCTTAATCTATCTCAATTAGGCATAATAAGTTTTCAATGTTTTTTTATGTAAAAGAAGCACATATTTTGATGATAATTTTTGTTCTAGAATTTAATAGAAATTTTAATGATTTACTTACAGTTGTCATATGAACTTCGTCATTACTTGTAGAGTTATTTATATTGCTCATGTCATAAACATTTATAATATTTTGAACAGTAGGTTGTAATAATATTTTTTTCACACCTAATATAGTCATTGACCGATTAATAATAGGTTGAATACTGCACAAAATTGGGGAAAACATACGTGTTATTACTGTTTTATTGTCACGTAAAAAAAATAATTCACAACCCCATGAAAAGAAAGTAACTTTCTAATTTTATATAAAAATATTTTGTATGACAAGTTCTTCTCGAACTTTAGAACTGTTAATCATATACAACACTTGAATTTTGCCTAACATTTAAACAAAAACGATGTTCAAGGACACAGATTAACTGCTTTGCAAATAATTGGATAATAATATTGTATATACATACATGTAGTATTTGAAATTTAACTATTACAATTGAATTTTCTAGGTTATTTTGATATTATGTTTGTCATAGTTTAAATATATCATTAATTTTCAAATACTCAATTTTTATTAACAATTAATATCCACAGTAATCAACAAGACGATCATTCAGCAAAAGCGAAACACACTAATAAAATATAAACGAATTGAATGAGCAAACTAAACGACCACTGACGCGTCCTAACCTTTACAATGACGAGAATATCCCTACCTCTCTGTTCATGTGGACTACATATAAGAAGAAGGGGAACCCATACATTCTTTATTCTAATCTATTATCTATTATATTTATTTTCAACTACATTAATACATCAGGTACATGTATTTTTTTATAATTATTGATTTTTAATATTTCTTGAATACCTAATTTGTCATTATTGGCGCTATTGACGTTTTTTATGAAAATATTTTAAACTAGACAAAAAGGATTTTCGGGAATCAATGTGAGACATTTTTCACGGAAAATGCTATCGTCACGAGACTGATTTATTACCTTTGTTTCAAGTTATTTTTTTATCTTATAGCCTAGATAAATTCATAGAAAGTAGTTCGAATTTCGCAGAAATTTTTAAAGGGCCTTTACGAAATAACCTAATACTTTCCTTTTCGATTCTCTTACCCTTGTTGCTTTTAATTACTAATTGAAGTATTAAAAATTTTTTACTAAGTATTTAATGTGATTCTATTAATGGTAATTTTTTTCACTAACTGTAAGAGCAAAAAATTATAAGTACACGTTCCGAAGTTTACATGTAAAAATATTTCTATTCAACAGGGAATTTTAAATTCTCGGAAATAAACTTGGGTACTCACGAGATACGCAGTAAAATAATTACTTATAAAAATTCAATAATTATTTACGATAAGTCAATAACTACTTACGATAACTCAATAGTTATTCATGAAAACTCAAAATTCACTGGTGAAAAGAAACATTTTTATTTCAAGTATTAAAAAGAATGTATTTATTATTTTTACTTATGGTCAGTGAAATAATTCTTTCTTATAGGAATTAATGAATTTATCGTGAGCAAAAATTGAGCAATCTTTACAAAATTAATTCAAAGATTTGCACGGAAATGTTTGATGTATTTTTATACAAACATAAAAATATTCGAAAATAACAGAAATTGTGTAAATAATTTTGCATTTTGATTACATAATTCGCTATTTTTTGTCGACTTATTTATTATTATTTTTTTAAACAATCAAAGTTTATAACAATTTAGAGCATTTACCATTCAATCAGGATAATTGTAGTACTACATTTCATAAATAAAAATTATGATCTATTTTCTTCTACTAAAAATAATGAGAACATCAATAAAGTTTATAAACTCATAAAACAGGGAAGTGTAAAAAAATATTTATCAATAAAAGTCTGATCTTCAATTAATAACAATGAATTGATGACACAGTTGTCATTGACATAGAGTAAATAAATTTATCAAATTACATAATAACTGACGCATAAAATTGCAACAGAATAAGAAAATTATAATAATTTATGACAAGATATTTCTTCCTGACCCTTCGATTATTTTTATTCATTGTTAATTAAAACTATATATTGCAAATTAAACTCTTTGTTTTCATCATTATTATTAGGTCATGGTAGTCATCTCATATTTCTTACAATTTTACTTAGTTATCATGTTATTTGTATTTGCTGAATATAATCATTCAATGCAATGCGTTATACGATCTCTTTTGATTATAACATAATGAGGTTTGATGTAATTTAACTACTCACTTCTATGCATATCTTTTAATAGGATTATAATTTAGATAATTTGCTAACATATATACAGAAAAAATCTTCAATTTTTAGTTGATAAATTAAAAAAATTACACCAATATATATTGTTCATTTTAAAAAGTATTTTGATAGATTAACGAAATACTTTATTAGTTTATGAATGATTTATATATTGTCAATTCATTGATTTTAAGTTTGCATTTGATTTATAATAACTTCAAGGTTTAATGATAGTATTATGATAACAAAAAATTATTTGACATCTCTTAAATTTATTCTTATAAATAAATTTTTTTTTTTAATTTTTTTTACGTTGTTTCATGACTCTTATGGCAGCTTTGTCATTCAGTACTTTCATAGTTAGAAACATATATTGGCGTAATGAACATTTTTTATGCCATTTGATTACAAATTATTGATTAAATGACATATTATTGATTTCATTTTGTTTCTCAATACTTAAATTACGTGGTTTACTTAATAATTATGTAGAATATTCTTTCATTTTTATCATTAAACCACATAAAATGTCCAATATATTACATTAAATAATATGAAACTGACAGGAAAAACAACTCTTGAATATTGATCTATTACATTTACATCCTTGATTTTTGGAAATGATGATCGGAGTACTGATGCACTTCTGCGTAATGCATGAAGTACCTGGTGAAATAAAAATTCTTTTAGTTTCATATGTTTCAATTATTTGCTAAATTTGTAGATTATTTATTGATCCTTACATTCCTTATAAAGGATTAAAAATCGATTTTATATATATATATTTTTTTTTTGACTCTAACTAATTTAAAGTTTAACAGAAGCAATTAAATGAAGCAGTATTCAACCTTTGGTTTCTGTCGAGGACCACGATATCTCAACCCACTGTTCTTCCCATGAGAATTGTAGCCCATAGTTCTAGCCGGCCGGAAACTAGGTGGAAATTTGGAGCTATCACGAGGCTTTGATAGTGCAGGTGTTGTAGAACCACTTGCCAATCCAGATCTACTCCTAATACTTGGCAATGGAGACATCCTCAAGTCTTGTAACTCAATAATGTCTGCTTCTGTAGTTCCAGGAATTTCTGGATTTGTTTTACTACCTTGATAATGCACAAGATTGATTATATGTTTAATCAGGATAAAAAAGCTCTTATGAAAGTATTACAATCGCTTATATGCTACGGATTTCAAACCACTTGTAAATTAATGCAGCAGAAAAAGCTCTGATTACAATTTTTTTTGTTTTTTTTTGTTTTTTAAATAATCGGCTTATAGTAAAAAAATTATTTTTTTAATCCTTGAAAAAAAATGAAACTTATGTTTTATGATATAACCGAAAATTCTATCCACTATAAATTGAATATTTTTATTTGGAATTGATGCCAAATATTTCAGTAATATTTTTTATTTTTATAACATGTACATTCTTTTTATATGCAAGAAAAAAATTCTTAATATTATTGATAATATTAAAAGTGAAGAAAATAACTTATCCTTCTAATTATTCGTAAAATTAAAATACTAATTATCAAAAAGTTTTTATTAATTCTTCGACTCACCCGTTAATGAAGCTGATCCAACTTTTTTATCACACATATCTCTTTTTCTTTTAGTTTTTTTCTTTGCTCTTGCACCCCAATAAGTATAATTAACAGCTGCATATTCAAGCAACGCCGCAAACACAAAGACAAAGCACATAACAAGATAAATATCGATAGCTTTAACATAACTTATTCGCGGTAATGAACTTCTTACTCCTGTAGATATTGTTGTCATTGTTAGCACCGTAGTGATACCTTTATCAATACATAAATAGAAAAATGCATTAATCAATAATCTGTTATTCCATTAATTTTATTAATTATTTAATAAACTACATATTTTCTTTGTTACCTAGTGCTACTCGAGCGCTTGTGGCTTCATGATTAATCCAAAAACTTACCCAGCTGAGCATAACAATAAGAATGCTGGGTAAGTAAGTCTGAAAGACGAAATAACCAATATTCCTCTGAAGTTTGAAACTCAATGATAGTCTTTGATAGATGCCTGTCGCAAGACGTTCTTTCCGGTCGTTCGTTTCGTATCCGAGTATTGTAAATTGCGGCAATTCTGCTTCTTCAACACCACGAACGGGTGTCTCTTTCCAATACATGACCACATCAAGGACTGTATAACCATCTAGAACATTATATAAGCTAAGTTATGACTCAGAATCTTTATGCTTGAATGAAAGAATTCAACAATAAAATAGATACAAAATTTTCTTCAAAACTGAGAGTGAACCAAAATCGTCTTTGGAATAATCAAATACAGAATTAGTGTAAATGTTTCAGCGATTCAGTCAAGTAAATTACAGATTTCAAAGTAATACAGGGGATTTTAATTGAATCCGACGAGAATATTGAAACGAATTAAACGATCGCAGTCGTTGAGTCAACTAAGCAGAGACCTATTAGTTGTACTCAGATGACTAAATTACACCGAGTTGTATCGACTTTCTCACTGACTAAATAATTACTTTGAAATCTAGTCAAACTGTTGATACTATTTGTTTACAGCTTCTGCGTAGATAAATAAAATACTATACGTACAGCTCTCGATTTCGACTGTGCAGTTCTGGGAATCAAGAGGGTAGTAATGAAGGTCCATCATACAGGCCAACGTTGTGGTAAATCTCATACCATATGTGACAGATCCATCACTTGCTAATCTGACCAGTTTGTTACGTTCAGTCACATCGTGAAGAAAGCTGGGAACGAAACCTCTTTAAAATTGTCATTAAAATCTTTTATAAAGCCCTTGAAGAATTTTAACTTAAGGTAAAATAACCATACAATCACTTTTTTGATGATAAAAAAAATTAATTAAAATAATGATGATGCTTCTTTTTCAAAGCAATCTATGAAATGTTTTTAATAATTAAGAAATAGTATTTTTGACATCCACCCGAAACATTACTTAACTGTTACAGTAAATAGGCGTAAGACATATGAAGGAGGTGTTAAACTACACAAGATAATGGAGATAATCGGAAAAACGTGTTGGCGATGCAGGCTGCTAAGGGCCCTCGTTCAAAAAGAAGCATTTTACGCCAACCTTTTTAGCTATTAACCCACATACCTCATGATCGATCACATTATACTCTCACTCCTCTTATTCACCTGTTTTTGTCGTTCGCGAAGAAAGTATCCGGTACCCAAATCTTCTCCGCGAAATCACCACTCAATGTAAGGACTTCATTTTCCTGTGAAAATGCTAATCGTTCATCCTTCCAATATTGATTTAAATACATTGTTATTGTGTAATCCTAAAAAATAAATATATATTTGATATAAACAATTCTCCTATATTTTCAATATATTTTTTAAAAATCTGATATAATAGAATAAAGCATAGAACATATTTTTTTCATATGTTTGGATTAGAAAAAATATTGGAATAAATTTAAGCATAGTTTTTATTAACTTTAAATTTGATTCAATTTAATCTAAAGGTAAAAAGTTTTTTTTTTTTTTAATTTACAGCGTTTGATTAAAATTCAGAATACTAATTAAAAGTTGGGAAAATGTTTGGCAATCCTCAGAAGCAAATAACTTAGTTACATTTGAATGGAGGATATTTCAAAAGATAACTTTTGTAAAATATTAGAAAATTGAATTTTTTAAAAAATTCTTTTTTGTGAAACAAAAAATTGTTCTAAATTAAAAACAATACGTACGACGTTCAAATTTATTTATTGGACTATTCATCCTCCCTTTATAACAGAATGAATGAAAATTACTCCAAAAAATATATATTTACTAATTTGCTGCTATACAATCAGTACTGTTTAAATTAATGCTATAATTATCACTCCAAACAATGAATATTGACTGAATGATTTTCAAAAAATATAAATGAAATTTAGTTTGAATACTATATTTTGTAAAATAAGTTAATAATGTAATTTACCATATTCACTTCAGATATTGCATCAAAGCTCGCAATCGTTAGATCCATTCCTACATGAAGTGGTTCACCTAAAAGTCAATTTTTATGTTGATATAATAAGCATTATTGTCAGTTCAATTGATTGATAAAATTCAAGGAATAAGAAGAAAAGAATTAGCTAGATAGGTGAACAGATTATTCGATTATATATAATGGCACTAATGATCGTGTCAGATTGAATGGCGTGAAAGGTTTAATTAAGAGCTTTCATGTCTATCAAATACACGTGACTGCAAGACAGAAATCCTCATCATAATTTTTTATCCACAATATTTGGATAAAAAATAAAATAATCTTTTGGAATCATTTTTCTTTAATGTATAATTGGATCTTATAATATAATAATGATCTTGTTATGCTAACACCTAAATAATAGCCCCATTTATTTATTCAATTTTTCAAAATAGCCGTAATACTATACTAATGATGATCTATAATGATTATCTCGTTATTTATAATATAAACAAGTATTAATGACTATTGTCAGCGTAGATTGAAAACTCAAGATCTTGGCCACGAAATTATGCAGAGAAATTCAAGTTCCTCTTAATAATTGTAGTCCAGGCTTTACATATTTATAAGAATCGAGAAGTGCAAGTAATTAGAGCATTACTTTTAAGACATATAACTCACAAAAAATATGTGATTCAATGAATATCATCTCAATGTCATTACCAACTTTTTTTTTTCATTTTTATAATCGATTAATTTTTTTGTCAATTCAGAAAGAATGAAAATAAATTTTCCTTTTATTCCGTCGGATACTTTTATGTTATTGTAAATAATTATTATAACTATGTTAATAAATAAATAAATAGTTAAATAGACTTACCACCGAAATTCGGTCTCAATCGGATATCATAACCGTCAAGTATCCTAGAAATAGTTTGAGTGACGTTCTCCAGCTTATCAGATATGTTATTACGAGTAGACTCTATATAACCCCTGTAGAATAATAAATTTAATTATTCAAACTGAAATAACGTTCATTTGTCATTATGTTTTGTACAACATTCAAGTAACTCCCAGTCCAATTTTATGTAAACTTTACTTGGAAAATCATACTTTCACGGTGTATATTTAATACAAATTCTTGTCTTAGTAGCTTACACTCTTCCTTTGATTTTATTCCTTTACGAATCTCAGTGTCACAACTCTGACTAATTAAGAGAGTTAAATTACACTACTGTGTAACTAGTTTCACCGAGTCTGTTTACTTTTTATCTTCTCCAATATCCTTTCTAAGTAAACTTCTTTATTATGTATGCTATTCACCGTGGCGTTTAATCAGTTATAATTATTTGCTTTCCCTTTCAATTGTTTATTTTTTCTCCATATTATGTCAGTTGACTATCTTAAATCATCTGTTTGCTTGCATCATTTTTTAATTAATCATTTCAAAGCTACGTAAATTTTATTTCACTACCGAATGTTATCTCTTGGTGCGGAAATTGATTTAGGCTGGATTTTAATTTTTATTTTAGGATCAATATTTTTAGTTTTTTTTATTAATTCTTTTTATTAACGTCAACATTTTGTTATTTAATTTAATGGATATCAGCGGTGGAATACAAGATTTTGTGAACCTAATAACATCATTGAATCCACCACAAAGACTTCTTTGGATTGTTCTGATACCACTGAGTGTTCTTTTTGGAATTGTAATTGGCATTGCGATGGATTCCGTTTCAAGACCATATCAGTAAAAAAAAAAACGTCTATCTGGGTTGATTTGGATTAAAAATTTTGAAAGATGAAGATGCAAAAGTGAATAAAAAATTAAAACCATACTTACCATGCAGTAAAATACTTCAGGTGAACAAGCAAAATTATTAATAAAATGTCACACGACGACATCCTGTGGTTCCGGAAATTCAACTTGTCGTCACTCGACGTGAAAATACCTTGTCATCTTGGCATTTCTGAAGGCGATGACTTAATCGCCTGAAAAATACTTTTCACAAATGAAGAGAAAAAAAAAAATAAAATAAACAAGAAAAACAACTGTATGAAACCGGTAATAAAAATCACTTCACCCACCTGATTGAAAAGTATTTAAAATCATTTATTTATTAATAAATCTTACTGTTATTTGTTGTTATAATATTTATTATAATGATTGGACTAATTATCGTCAATATCTTTAATCTATTGTTTATTTATTATTATCACGTTCCAGTCCAGATCATCTTGGCGCGTTTCTCGATAGCGCGATTACAAGATCAACAGAAGAATTTAAACTATGATAAAAGAATAAACTTAAAACTCCACAGCACACAATAAACTTTCTGGTGAAGTAAAATAATAATAAGATAACTCATTCACGTCTCTAAAAATTCATATGATGAATGGGAGAAAATTTTCGTCATACTTAATACTGTTTGGCAGCTAAATCGTAATTTAGACAGGAACGTCTTGCATTGAGAGTAGCATCCGTTCCGCGGTTACTCTCGGGATCGTCACAGGAGAAAGGGAGGATCGTGGCCTGAACCATGGCGCGTATGCGCGAGCTACAATACTCAATCCAAGAGCCGAATTACGCCGACGTAACACAACCCAAAAATCATCTCACATTATCTCCTTCAGTTTCATTTTAAATGTTCCATCTTTTATTCTTATTCACCAATTAATTAAGCAGTCAATACGTAATCAAGAAGCTTCGGGAATTAAATATTCAAGTAAACATCAATTTAAAGGAGCTCCCAGATCTACTAATTGATTACTTGAATCTGCTAAAACAAACAATTCTAATTAATGGCATTCATTCAGCAAGAAAACCTTGAGATACCATATCTCGATATTATTTAACTTGGCTGACTTATTTGACCAATTAAATCATCTCTCAACTAACAATTTTAATTATCGAAAAAATAATTAATGGATCAAATGAATATAATAATAAAGAATGTTTTGGGGAGAATTTTTTTGAAATTATTCCAAGTATTTAATGTTAAGACAAGTGAAATTTGATTGCAAATTCCATTAACGTTTCTCATTTTCTACTTTCAACTTCGCGGCCCTTAATAGAATATTACAAATACTTGACCTAAAGTATTAATTAACTTTTTGAATAATAAATAAGAATTATGAGCGGTTTGAGTTTATCAATTACTCGCTTAGAGCGCGTGTCTGATTAATTCTTGATTCCTTGCAGATCATTCTGCTGAGTATTTCTCTAGCTGATGGTGAATCTTGTGCTGTGATTTTGGAGCTTGCGCGTGGCTTGAAAGCTTACACCGGTTTATGGAGTCGCGCCGGCAGCATCCACAATCATCAGGGCATATCGTTGGGGAGTTGCCATTGTCAACCGTGACCTAAGGTGGGAGAATTACCCACGCGGTTTTCTCAATGTTGTGCCGATGTCAATGATTCGCGTCCCGTCTCACTACCAAAAAGTCATCGTCTATCATTTTTTGTTTCATCTCCTAATCTTTGCTACAAAAATTCAAATCACCGCTACGAGGAAACATGAAGTTTATCATGTGAGTAATTGTTTTAAAAATATGTCTACTTTTATCATTGATTTATTTTATTCATTCTAAAGCGTGTTTAATTTTAATTCATTATTTCATTGTGATATTGTACCGAATTGATTTGTATTATAAATAATAATGCATCATTAAAATTGCATATTGACGTCGTGTTGAAATGATGAATAGCAGTGGTAAAGTTTGACGTAAAAAATATTTATATTAAAATAAAAACTCATTATTCCAAGTAACAATAAATTGTTTTTTTATTTTTTGTTTTTTAATATTAGATTTTTCTATAAGTTAAATTATTATTTATTTCTATTTGACTAACAAAGATTGATAAAAGAAGAAGTAGAAATGCTAAGGGGAAAAATATTATAGAATTAATATTTTAATTGATATTCGTTCCGATATTTATTTATCGTACATTTTTAAAAGAAATATTGAAATAAAATCAATATGATTCATTAATTGTTCTCCTTAATTAAAAAATAAATGACAGTTGTAAAAAAAATATATCTTAAATGTATCTTTTACTCTAAATTACAATAAGTACTTGAAAAGTTTACATTATTTTTCTATGAACAGATGTCACAAGGGTACTAAAATTTTGAATGACAATAGAAAGGCTAAAACAATTATTCGTACTTCCGCTTCATATTCACTTTTGCCTTAACTCGCTTTATCAACTTGTCTCCTGCTGAAATGTTAAAATGACTTTTTTCTTTTCATCATCCTGTTAAATAAAACATTTAAAAAAAAAAGGAAATGAAGACATAATCCATAATCAACTTGATAATAATAATGAACATACAATAAATGGATATGTAGGATTGAGTTTCTATTTTCTGGATGACACGAACGTGATTTCTACTTTATAACTGCAATTAGTAAAGCGTTCCTAGATACGTAGGTGACACAAGTAGAAATTGACATGAAGTGTAGACAAGAGAATAGATCGATTAATATCTCATCAACACTTGATAAACGATTTTATTTAAATTATTTCATTGAATAAATAAATAAACAATAAGTTTAATTTAAAAAAAAATGCATATACACGATGAACTTTATATGGAGATAACTTGTCATTGAAAAATGACTCATTTTAGCAGGATTTAATAATGAAATGTTAATTTATAAGCTTTTGTATTTTAACACGTATTTCAATCAGTTGAGAGGAAGCACATTAAATGTACTCTTAAGTAAACTTTCACTTCAAAAGCATCTATCAAACCACTATAAATTTGTTACGTGTTCTAGTTTGTGTTGGATACAAAGAAGAGGGGAGTTAAGCGTTAGCTTTTATCAAGAGGCTTTCGACAATTTCAATAAAAACTGTTTTTTATCGTGACATTGTCGACAGATAAACTTCCGTTTAGATGACATTAGAACGTGATTAAAACACAAAATTTTTTGTCAATTATTATAGCTTAATAATGGAAAAGTTTTCATTTTCAAACTCTTACATGAAATAAAAATTAATTTTTTTTATCCTCTATTAAAAGTTTTTATTTTTTTTTCTCTCTTTATAAATGAGCTTTTGGTTCTAATCAAATTATCGTCATATTCTTAGTGAAAAAATAGACCAAAGTAATATGGATAAAATTCGTCGAAGTAGAAAATTTATTTATTAAGGATTTCAACTGAAATAATAATGAAAATCGGCACAATTTTCTTGTAACTCATATATGTAGTGTTTACACCAATTTCCCTTCGTTTTTTTATACTATTAAAATTAGTGGTTTCGTCTAGTCTTGTTCATTCGTTTACTATAGAGACGAGATGAACCAAAAAAACGCCAACTTCGAGTTAATGGAATGATGAACGGGAGAGTTGAAGAGAAAAAAAATGTGAAAAGTTAGAGATGTAGGTCGTCCGTGTATATTTCCTCATTCCCCAGGCGCTTTTCGCTTCGATGACTCGTCGTTACGTTCTTTCATGAGAGAAACGATTTCCCATTGCAGTTATTTGTTAAAAAAAAAAAAACACAAATGCAAGTAATCGACATAAAGAGTTGTCGAATTGTTGGTAAAATCAATCTACTTCTAACTTATCTGATAGAGTTCATTCTCAAATAGTAGATGAACTCAAGACGGATCACTGCTCCATTCTGTAAGTGTTACATATGTACTGGACAATATTTTTATCTCCAATTCTTCAGCATTTACTTTTATCATTTACTATTAAGCCAATATGATCAAAAATTTATAGTAGCAAAAATGAATATTTTTTTCCATTTATGTATAAAGTTTTTTAGAATATTAAAAATTTTTATTGACGTTTTTTTCTTGAAGATACATTTCAATTAACATCAGTAAAGCTCTTGAAATATATCTAAAATTAATACATCCAGTTGGATATTTAGATTTTTTAAAGCTTTATTTATGTACAGAAATTTCTCATTAAGATAATTGATTTTTATTCTAACGAATAAATTTTAGTAGAAGAAGAATTGTGGTGTAATGTCTATTGAAATTCACGGCCTCACGTAAAGCCAATACGAACTTTTCAGTCAAGATTGAAAGCAGGAACAAGTGAAAATGACAATGGCATCAGTGGTTGAAATTCTAGGCAAGATCGAATTTATTTGTAGCCTGAGGAATTTTTTATGAAGTTGATTTTTTAAAGCAGCTTAAAATGAACAAAAGTTAATGAAAAAAAATGAACTTACACAATAATCGACAAAATGTGATGTTACCAAGCGTAAAAAAGTTCACTCGAAACAGTGACGTTAAGCATTTCAAGGCGATGCTGTGTCAGCGGACGATACACGAGGGTCCTCTTCTTTTACTCTTAACTCTGTTCCTCTTGGCACAGTTTAACGTACACGAGAAAACGTCTGCTTTGCCTTCTTCAATCTTTTCTTCCAACGTTTCTTCTTTCTATTTTGTCATAGATATCACTGGTACTTTTTAATGCTCCATCGAACATGGAATTTATCTCGTGAAATCGCACTCACGTTTCATTTATTCTCTTTCTATCATACCGTATGCTACCATAAATCTATAACTTACACTCCTTAAAGTCACTCCACCAGTCTTTTTCGTGACATTCATGCTTTTGAGTAAAAAGATCCGACGTTCTGTTTACACTCGACTCGCGTTTTGTCTGCTGATCTACCAGCTTTACTACTTCTCTCATGCGAGGAATTTAATACGGTTATGTTGGCACAAGCTTTCTTCAATTGAATTAACTGTTTTCTCAAAATTATCTCATCATTCATTTCCATATCAAATCAATCAATTATTAGGATTCTCTGAAAATTTATTAAAAAAAATTCTTTTGATAAAATTAATTCATCAAAGTTTAAAGTTGTCGAAAATTATAATAAACACTATTCCACATTTATTAAAAGTAATTCTAAATTAATTTAATCCTTTTTTACAGTAATTTTTACTTCACTTCGGATAATTATCCTTTATTTACTTACAAAATAACTGTAATGCCTCATTAAAAAATTTTTATTAGTACATTGTAGTTTGTAGTAAAATTTACCATTACTCATCCACTTTTTTATTTTTTATATTTATATTATTTTCAACAAAAATAATAACTTGTTTCTCACAACTGTACTATCAAACACCATTACCTTAACTCCTGCATTTATTCCTACCAGCAAAAATTTTATCATGAATGATCACATTTTTTTTCAAACTCTTTTTATTTATTTATAAATAAATTAACTCTCGATAAAATTATTTGAAGAGCCTAAGCTGTATACAGTTGTTTAAGGAATGTGGATTACTTGCTTCAAGCGCAGATAATGCCGCATGCTTCACGTAACTCGTTACAAGCAACCCTTAGATATATACATGCATACAAACTAGCTGTTCGTGTTAAATCCCTAGAGATGGTCCGTTTACGAGCATACCAGTTTCACTACCAACAACTTCAACTTTTGGTCATCATACCTATCTTTATAACTTGGACATTGTGGTAATAGATGAATTGATAATACATTCTGACTGTTGAGATATTGTCATGTCAAATCCCAAACATTAAATATTTATAGAACTTTTGATCCATCTTTGAAAAGTTTTTTTTTCTCTAATAAATTCGAAAATAATATTAGACATTAAACTTGAAAGATTCAAAAAGATTGAGAATCAATGAAACGGATATTTTTCATAAAAGATTAAAGTTTGTAATCAACATTGCAGATTGTTGGTTTTATTTATTCCTTTGGGGATGTGTCAAAGCAGTCGTAACCGCACAATTCACCAATTGACTTCTCCAGCGATCAACTTGTCGCTTCCAAAACGTGATAGAATTATCAGGGGAACAGTTAACGACGTTGTCTTGAAGAACATCACTATGGTTCTAGAGAATCTTCTAATGAACTATGAGAATAGTCAATTACCAACTCATGGAAAAGGTACGCAATAGCATATAACTTTTCAGCAACTTTTTGATTGATTAACCTAATTATATATGTAAATAAAACTTTTATTCACATAATCAATGAAGACATTATCATTACTATATTTTTTGCCATTTTCATATATGTGTATGTGAATATTCTGACAGATATTTCATATTCAGGGGACTTATAATACAGAAAAAGAATATTTTAAATCGTTGTTAAACGTATTGCGGTCTTGAAATTGTGCTTTCAAAGCAACAAGAAAAAAGTTTCGCTTTAAAAATAGGAATAGCATTAAAATGATGAATTTATTGAAGCGTAAGATAAAATCCTGTGTCCAAAATCAGACCATTAGTGTGGATTATTACTCACACCGGAGAAACAATTTACCTCGTCGCTGCAAAATCTCTTTAACGATAAAATTTCAAATCATTCACCGGTCATGTACGATAATGAAGCCTCTTACATTCAATCCGATTTTGCAAAGAAATGCAAGAGCCTATCACTATCCCTAATAGCAATGAAATATGGCTACATATGGACTTGATTACATTTTCCTATAGTGTACTGTAATGCCACTACTCTAAAACTACTCGTTACTAAAATAATTACGAAATGGTCCTGGTCTTATTCTCTCTTTTGAGTCTGAATTTACCCCCTCATAAGTGTCATATCAGGGGAAGTGGCTTAAAAATAAAGTGAACCATGCTTAGGGCTTCATAATAAGACTGGATTTAAATTGCTACCCGAGATAGTGCTGTCCGCATGTCAATTTAATAAAAAATTTAGACTCAACTATAAATATTTCAATATTAAATTTCCCAAGTTTTAACATTTATGAACAGAAACATTCTGTTGCTGTTACAGATTACAATTCAGTATTTGCAAATACTATTGTAGACAAGATAAACTATAAGTCAAACTGTACGAAAGGTAGACTGCATCTAACATACTTTATGTACTATATGACAGATATATCTTTTCATGATTTATCTTTTTGATAGATTATTTTTATCATCACGAAAATCATCTGAATATTTAATCGATAATATTCTTTCTTGTGTTATCCCATTAATGTATTGACGTTCATCTGATATTTGTTTTACCATGTATATTCATGCATGGTCAAAGAATCTCTGAAGAAATTTGTATTTGTACACCAATTCATGTGGTATTGTTGAAGACAACTGGTATTGCATACATGATATTGTTTTTTTCGTCCTGATTTTAATATGATAATTTTTTTTTTTTGTATCTTTCATATACTTGATTTTCCAGATTCGATATCATATGCTGGATCGACTTTTTTGCGAGTATGATTTTTAATACTTGAACGTAAAAATTTTCTGAAGAGTATTGCTATTTAGACTTTAGATGCATTTTACGTTAGATTATAGCCAGGTGTGACAAAATATTGGTCAAATGATTTTTTTTTTTAATATATTCATTCTACATTTAAAAAAATTATAATCATTAAAAAAAATAAAAGATGATAATTCATTTAAACTTTAAAAAATTCGCGTGTCGAAACATAAAAATAAAAATGATTCTGTCCAACAATGAATTTGAAGTTATTGTGAGAAAAATGAGTACTTGTACGATCTTGCAGTGAAATAATCATTGATAATAACTTAAAATTCACTTTTGGATAGAAATACTTTTATTATTATTATTCTCTACTTACACGTTTTAAAATATGGACTGATCATTTTTTTACTTACAAATTATAATAAACTTTCTTCATGTAAAGTTAAAACTCTGTACAATTTGTATAATTCAATTTAAATTATTACTTCACATTGACTATTAACTTTTAATCATCTTCTAATTAATAAATAATTCTTTCAGGAGTTCCTACAGTAGTAAAAACCAATATTCTTATCAGAAGTATGGGCCCTGTTTCTGAGTTAGATATGGTAAGTCATGAGAAAACTTTAAATTTCATACTTTGTTAAGGATTAAAATTTTTCAGGATTATTCAATGGACTGTTACTTCCGTCAATACTGGCGTGACTCGCGTTTGAGCTTCCTTGGACCCATTAAGTCATTGAGTTTAAGTATTAAAATGCTTGAAAGGATTTGGAGACCTGATACATATTTTTATAACGGAAAACAAAGTTACGTACACACTATCACTGTACCAAATAAATTGTTGAGAATTTCTCAACATGGTGACATTTTGTATTCAATGCGATTAACTATTAAAGCAAAATGTCCAATGGAGTTAAAGAATTTTCCAATGGATCGACAGTCTTGTCCACTTATCCTCGGAAGTTGTGAGTATCATGAATAAATTGGATTTTACTCAACAGAATTATTGCAGAAGTTATTAAAATAATTAATATTAGCATAATAATACTGATAAATAAATTTATATGTTATTATATATATGGTCGAATTAATAGAAAAAAATGTTCTATTCTACATTTCTTTTTATTTATTCGAGTAGAAAATTTGCAGACAATACAAAATCGTTGGAACGCAGCATCTCAATTTTCCCAACAGGTTCAATAGTATTTGCACTAACTTTCCTATTTATTTGATGTGATTCCTGATATTATATTGAATTAAATTTATATTCTATTGATAGCTTACTTATGATGTAGCAGTAAAAATAAAATTTAAGTACCCAGGTTTTTATCATATAAAACGAAATAAAGTTATAGTGATATGAGAAAATATCAGACACCTGGCAATACGATAAATTTTTATTTTTTCTTTCAGTTTCTTTTATATTTTTGATCTCTCCGTCAGATGTACAAAAGTACATGAACCAACGTAAAATTTGTATCAGGATATCTCATCGATAAGATAAGCAAGGATTGTGACATTACTTCTGCACACATATACTTACAGGAGATATTTTTATACTTTTCAGATGCTTATACAACAAGACAGTTGGTGTATGAATGGCAGGGAGGATCTTCAGTCAATTTTGTTCCAGGCATGGCACTATCTCAGTTTGATTTAATGGGTTCACCCTACCGAAATCTTACATTTGTACGACGAGAAGGTGAATTTTCTGTACTTCAAGTATCTTTCAATCTTCAACGAAATACTGGATATTTCCTCATTCAGGTAATTCTTATAAAAAATCATTAAAGCTATTATTGATTATAAAAAATTAATAAACTCTAGCATAGGTCTGACTCTAAGGTTTGCGTGATTGATATCTCGATAAAAATAGATCTTTATAAATAATATTAAAACATGAAGATAATAATATGTAAGATAATCATGTTTTTTTTATTTTTATCATATTAACTATCAACAACTTTGACCATTAATTTTATAGAAAAACCATATGCATTGTAAATTATTATCTAAAAACATGCGTCGACACTCACAAATACTCTATAAAGTATTTTTACTACAATCAAAATTTAATCAGGAAAATTTATCAATCAAATTCTCTTTAAAAGCACTTTAGAAGCAAAATTGAAAGCATAGCTGGAATCTTTAAAATTTCATTTTTTCTTAAATGTCTGGTTTTATCACAACTTCCCTATTCTTAGAAATGATTTTATTTAAACATCCATTTTTTATCTAGGTTTATGTGCCATGTGTTCTAATTGTCGTTTTGAGCTGGGTATCTTTTTGGATCCATCGAGAAGCTACAAGTGATCGTGTTGGATTGGGTAATTAATACTTCTTTTTTTATTTGATATTTAAAGTTTTCAAAGATTTTGTATCAGTGTAGATTAATTGAATATAAAAAAATCTATTGTAGGTATTACAACTGTACTGACGTTATCAACTATAAGTTTAGATTCAAGAACCGACCTTCCCAAAGTACGTTATGCCACAGCTTTAGATTGGTTTCTACTAATGAGCTTTTTTTATTGCATCGCAACGCTTTTGGAATTTGCTGGAGTCCATTACTTTACAAAAGTCGGAAGTGGGGAAATACCTATCGATGAAACGGAGTGGGAAGATTGGGAACAAGATCCTGATAAG
Organism: Chelonus insularis; assembly: GCF_013357705.1. Taxonomy (NCBI): domain Eukaryota; kingdom Metazoa; phylum Arthropoda; class Insecta; order Hymenoptera; family Braconidae; genus Chelonus; species Chelonus insularis. The sequence continues at coordinate 691,338 of NW_023276487.1, read as the reverse complement.
GAGTATAATGATACACTGAGTCCTATAGCATCTTACAGTTCCCAAGCTGTACATCCTGAAGTTTCTACAAGAAGACGTAGCTCTATGTTGTGCTCTATTTATAATGTGAGTATGAAGAATTACTAGTGGTAAGCAAAAAAAATATCCTTAACTTACAGTAGATTTACTCGTGAAAAATAGGCATTCTCATCTCTCTTTGCTGTTATCAAATTACATTTTTCATTTGTGTTGCAACAAAAAATTGCAATTGACCATTAACTCCAAGTTATCATTTTTTTACGCTGAATATTTGGTATTTTTAAAAACAGGAAAACTCAGCATTTGGATTGGACTCTGGATACTCTATATCTGCAGCAGTCACGTGTAAACCATCCACAATGGAGAGACACACTCAAACTGAACTTTATACTCCAAAATGGAGACAATTTTTATATTGTTTAGCAGGCGATGATGCTTTTAGGCAAGTCATTTAAAAAATTATTAGTTGTAATTATAATAATGTATGAAATGATTTTTTTAAATAGAAGACAACGTCAACGTGAAGCAGCCAGTGGTTGTCGTCGACATGGGGAACGAGTTGAAAGACACATTAATAGTGTTTCCTACATCGATAGAGTGGCTCGAGTAGTTTTTCCTGCATCATTTACTCTTCTTAATGTTTTTTATTGGCTCGTTTATGTCACATATCAAGAAGAATTTAAATGGCAAGATCCACCCATTGGTTCTAGTTCACAATAAATATATACATGTATAAATAATTATTGGTTATATTTTTTTGTTTTTAATCTTATATCAAACATGACATTATCATGTATATCATTGATAAAAAGTAATTACGCATAATTATGTGCTGGTTCCAACTTAAAAAAATTATAACTTACCTTTATTCTGATTTTACAATATCTACCATCTTTTAAAATATATAAACTCTTGATACTTTGTTTATGGTTCTTTTACAATTATTAAGACTGGGCTCAAGTCAGAGAGGAGTCTGATATGATCCGAGTATAATTAATGCTGAAATTACAGCAATTTCCGGTTTTATCTTATTTGAAGTGTCGAGAAATTCATTTTCGGTTTTTTTCACATTCCTAGACGGAAAACTTTTTGACTTGAGCCTTCTTTTAATGAATCTTTCAAAATTATTGCCATTTTTTATACAAAACCTTCGAAAAATAGCAATCATGCCAATTGTTATTTGACTTTAGAAATAATCTTTAGCGCCCTCTAGCGTTAAGAACTAATATCAAAAAGTCTAATGGAGCATCAGAAGCGTACTGAATTACCGATCTATGTAGCTCCAAAAAAGAGCTAGGTTGGAGTTGACAAAAATGGTTTTATTTTTATTTTTCATGTTACAATAGGATAAAGTTTTTTTGCATGTATTAAAGTTTATTATGCATAGAATTGAAAAAAGTTTAATAATTATTATCTAAATGTGTTTCATTGTTAGATTATACTATTCATTGGATTAAATATATAAGTATATGAAAAGTGATAATAGTACTTTAGGTTACGTGAACCGTCTGTCAGAAATGAAACATTGTAATTGTAATTATTATAAACTCTATTCATTCTGCCATATGGAGATGATAAGACTATAAAGTATCTGAATCACTGAGATAAATGCCTCACAAGTCATATATTAACCGAGATCATATAACGTTTAATCATAACAGTATTGATACTATTGAATATGGAGTTAACAAAATACATAAAATTATATGTTTTATTATAAAATATTGAATTTTTGAGTTCAAATTTATTCATGTTTATGTGTTATGAGTTTAGGAAATATATTATTATAATCTTATTAAGATTCTCGGTCAAATATATACTTTGAGAATGAGTATCTTAAAGAAAAGGTATGAGGTTTGATAAATATTTCTTTATATTCTTCTACACCATTATCACTTATTGGATGTCAAATAATAAGTTTACTTTTTTAGATTAACTGATTTCGAAGAAGTTTTGAATGAGGAAGAAATTGACTTAATTAGTTTAAGGAAATTATGTTTTCATGGTAAAAATAAATTATAAAATTATAATATTCTATTGAAGACTATAACTTATAAAGTATAAATTTTATTAAGTAAAAGTTGTCTTAAGATTATAATTTAATTTTAGGTATTCCTGATGAAGGTGGTTTACGATCATTGTGTTGGAAACTATTGTTGAATTATTTACCTTTAACTAGAGATGATTGGCCTGATGTACTCAAACGAAAACGAGATTTATACAATACTTTTATCGGTAGAAACAATTACATTACTCAAAGTCACTTTTATTTATTTAATAATCTAATGTTGCTTCTTTATTTATTGCAGATGATTTAATAGTGATGCCAGGTGAAACTGCTGTTGATGGAGAGAGAGTTGATGTTACTTTTCATGATCATCCTTTAAACTCCAATCCCGGTAGTAAATGGCAAACTTTTTTTAAGGATAATGAAGTTTTATTACAAATCGATAAAGACGTTAGGTACATCAGCTTGAAAAGCCATTTCTCGTAAAATTGAATAATTTTCGATTGTTTTAATAATTTTGATTGACTTATTTATAGACGATTGTGCCCAGATATATCATTTTTTCAACAAGGTACTGATTATCCATGTCAAGCTATAGTAAACCCTAATGGCCCCAAACGCTTACATTCGCGTGTGCAACACACAGTACTCAGAAGTGCTAATGTTGAACGAAAAGGTTTAGGAATAACAAAGGTATTTTGATTAATTTAATTATAATTAGACAAAATTAAAATACATTTCATCTGTTGAATTATTATTTTAACAAATATTTGTTTTTTACTGCATTCAATAATGCAAAGTAGCAGGTACAGTTCTGTAATTTTAGTTGAGAATCATTTAAAATAACTAGTGTTTTTTAAAAATTTATTTTACTATTTGTAGATAGCTGTTTCGGTGAGAAAAGCACCAGAAGATTATGCTCCTCTAACTGAAGGTGGTGAAGCACATTGGGAAGTATTAGAAAGAATTTTATTTCTTTATGCCAAATTAAACCCTGGCCAAGGGTATGTTCAAGGTATGAATGAAATTGTTGGGCCAATTTACCATGCATTTGCTTGTGATCCGGATCCTAAATGGAGAGGTTAGTAAAAAAATATATAAATTTTGTTACATTGCATATTTTATTATTTTTAATACAATTTATGAGTGTCATTAGCTATTTGAATAATTTTTAGAATATGCAGAAGCAGATACTTTCTTTTGTTTTACCAATCTTATGAGTGAAATAAGAGATTTTTTTATCAAATCCTTGGATGAAGCTGAATTTGGTATAAATGCTATGATGATAAAATTAAGCCAACAAGTTAAAACAAATGATCATGAAGTATGGTTACGTCTACAGCAACAAGACTTATGTCCACAATATTATAGTTTTAGGTAAAATATTTATATATTTGTAAGAACAAAGTATTCAGTTGTATATGAAAATGATTTTAGATGGTTGACATTACTTCTTTCACAAGAATTTCCACTGCCTGATGTCATGAGAATCTGGGACTCACTTTTCGCAGATGAAAAGCGGTTCAGCTTCTTGATTCATATTTGCTGTGCTATGATTTTGTAAGTGATAAAAAAAAAATATTGAAGAAAATGTTTATTAAATTAGCTATTTATTTATTTCAGACTATTAAGAGATCAATTATTAGATAACGATTTTGCTACAAATGTGAAATTACTTCAGGTAAGATTTTATTTAATGACAATAATGTTATGATTATTACAAATATTTTAGATTTTTTTTATATTACATATCATTCAGAATTTTCCTTCAATGGATATCCAAATCGTGCTCTCCAAAGCGGCACTGTTAGCAGGGAAGACATTGAATACTCCATAAAAATACTCCTGATTAATTTCAATTCTCATTTCATTCATAAAATGAATTTATGTAAATAACGTTGACTCATCAATATCTTCCTTTAGAAGTAAAACAATATTTGTGAACACACATACAAGTCTAAATTTTAAAAAGTGAAATAAGTACAGTAATATTTCTTACTACTTAAACATTCTTTTTGTTAGTAAGCATAAATTTATGATTTTACAACATAACTATCATAGATAAAATTTATGAATTAGATATAACGTTTATATTTATTTAGTTATAAATCAAAAATTTAATTGTTTTATATATATATATTCATAGTACAGCAGTTGTTTCTTAATGAAATATCTTATGTTTATTGTAAAAATATACTCTTCTTTTATAAATGAAAATGAATTTATTTAGACAATAATTTAGGTGAAAAATCAATTTTATAAAATAATTCGATATTTCGATACGTCCAAATGATTATTATAGAAATTATTTACATAATTATGAAAATGTGAATTTTCAAAAATTATATTATATAGTTTTATTTTTATAATTATTCACTATATCTCTTTTTTACTTTTCAATAAACAATGCTATAAATAAATATATTTCATATTTTCAATGATATTGTGAATTTATTCATTTATTATCTATTTAATAAGTAAAATAAACCATCTGAGATGATCTGTACTGGCATATTAGTTTTTAAAAAAAGCTTATTTTAAAAAGAATACGATGGAGCTTTTAATCTTAATCTTTACTAACTTCAGGTACTTACTTTCGATGTATCGAATAAAAAAACTGCACTCGATTTCGAGATGTTATTAGAGACAAGTTCATTGTTGACATTGTATGTGAATTTATTGAAACAGCAGACTATTAACAATGTCCAAAAATGTTTTACTACTCCGGACTAAATGTCAGTCCATCCATCATTTCAACTGCATCATTAGAATATCCTGTGATTGATAAATATTCTCAAATAGAATTTGATGATATTATTGATTTAACAATTAGTTGGAATTATTTTTTAGTATGGCAAAAGAATGCTGTATTTATATCAGGAAATATTAATGGAAATTACAAAACTGAATTATTAACTATTCCCGGATTTCCTTCGAAAAAGTAAGTTCAGTTTAAATGCATTATAATTTATAGAGCAAATTATGTGAATTAAATTTTATGATTTAGGCTTTGCTCTGCTATTGCTGGGAAAACAATGATAACATTTATAACTAATGAAAGAGAAATTTGGCAGTATAATGTTTATGAGAACATTTGGAAGAAAATAAAAGATTTTATGGTACAAAACGTTAACAATGAATTAGAGTATGTAATGAAAATAGAAGGATATCACAGTGTAATAGCTTTAACTAATTTAGGTGAGTTTGAGAATCTTATAATATAAAATAAATAAATTTAAAAATAATAATTCTGTAGGAAGAGTTTTCAATATTCCCAATTTAGTTGAAATGCCCAAAAGAGTTAAGTTTATCGATATTGCTTGTGGATTTGAGCATACTATATTGTTAGCTGATAATGGAACTCTTTATTCAATGGGATCAGGCAGGTTTGATTTAACTGAACATTTTACTTAATTAAGTATTGATACATTAGTAGTTGTGAACAATACATTAAAGTATGTAACAATGATATTTGTAATTATGAGTGAAGTTGAGTTTAATTTTTACAGTAGAGGTCAATTAGGACATGGTGATTTAGAAGACTGTGATGAACCAAGATTGATTGAGGCATTAGCTGGTCTTAATATTATGAAAGTATCTGCAGGTGGTTGGCATAGTGGAGTAATTACATCAGAAGTAAGTTAATGTAATTTATTAAATTTTTTTTATGCAAAGCTTAATCTTTTAAAGGGAGATGTATATACCTGGGGATGGAATACTAATGGAGAACTTGGAATAATTAGTGAAGGGAAGATTATTGCCATTCCAACAGTCGTAGATTTTACAGATAAAAAAGGAAAACCATTAGATATAAAAATGGAAAGTATTCAGTGTGGCAATGCTTTTACCATGTGTCTGTCAGGTATTATATTATTGAACTTGAAAAGTTATATATGAAAACAAATACTTTTTTATTTTGATGAATAATGCATTATTCTGTATTTCTTAATAGAAAATGGAATACTATTTGGGTGTGGATCAAATAAATATGGACAATTAGGAAGATCATCTCAACAGTTTTCTCATTTAGAAAAATTTATAGAATTAAATGAAAATTTCAAAGGAAAAAAAATTCAGTTAATCAAATGCCAAGAGTGGGGTTCATTAATTAAAGTGGAATAACTATTTAAGTACACAATAAGTAAATTGCTTGAATATTTTTATAGATCTTTTTTGCGTTTTTAAATTTAATGATGTTAAAAAAAAAAACATGAATTCAAGGAAAAAATTATACCATAAATTTCAACCTGAAAAAAACTATTTAAATCACAAATAAAAATGTAAATATTGAATAAATTTACCTTGAATTGAATTAATTTTTCTGCCAGCCAATTAGTGGCAATACCTTGAGTATAGCTATTATTTATTTTTTTTTAAAAAAACATTGATAAATATCCAGTGCAAATTAACTAAAAAAATCTAAAAATATACACTGAATTAGAGTAGGTTCTCAGAAAACAATCAAACCACTTTAAGATTGTAATATCTTGCAAGATGTTGAGTAATACTTTAGATGAATATTAAAATGATTTGATAGATGTAATAAATAATGATTAAATAAGAAAATAGAGAGATAAATTTTTTTTTCAAATCGATTTTATTAATTTTTTTCCATATTTTGTTTAATATTTTCAGAAAATAACACTCCAAAGCGAAAAAACCGTATATTCTCACCAATCCCAATGTGTGTATAATATATATATTATACTTTTTTTGTATATATATAATGTATACTTTTACTTTATATATAATAATGTTACGTGGAGTAGCGCACACTTTAGACTGTTATGTATTGATACCTTTATAATTTTATCGATAAATTACAAATATTGAAAAACATGAAACAGATACAAGCTGGTCGGTGCACGACAACGAATTTTTACTAACGAGACTTTTATTGTAAAATTATCTTCTATTCATAGTAATTACATTTTTTTATTCAACTATTAAATTGATTCAAGTGTATGAGTTTCTTTGATATTCGCGTGGATCTTAGACTCGATGTTTACAATATCGATTATAAGTTAATGTAACGAAAGCATACAGATACGAATCACAGATTGACAACAAGGAGTTCCAAGATCGAGATCAATATCGAGAATAAATATCACGAATTGGCTTCATCTATTACAATTATACATATAGAATTGGAAAGCACATAATTGAATCAATTTCACCAGTTGAATAATTTTATAATACATTAATAATAGTAATTATTATTCTCATTAGTTAGTAAATTCATCAATTATAGTCACGAGTAGTAAAATTCGTAATCGCTCGAGCCTGCTTGATTTACTTATTATATTTTCACACCGAAGTCAAAAAGGCAATACGCAGTATGAACTTACCTAGTACATGTGTGTATCATGAGTGTACGCGCGTGTATTATTATTTTACAACTAATTTTCATTTTTTTTTTTTTAATTCTCATCTTTTAAAAATGCTTAAGTGACTCTCAGTTCTCTGTCATATTCATTTATTATGCACTCGAACACTTATCGAGTTTACAAAACTCGTAAAGTGAGTAATTATAATTTTTTTATATTTTTATTTTCATCAAAAAATTTTCAAGAGGATTTCGAGGATCATCGAGTTCTTCAGGGCGGGTAGGGTGAGGATTTCCGTAGAGAGCAATCGTATACGCGCTACAAATTATAAAAAAATATCTTCAACTAAAATTAGTTGGGAATTATTAACATAATTTATAAATATAAACTTTTTTATGATGAACAAAAAGGCTTCGTTATTTGGATTCATCTACATCATAAGCAACAGTCTTACATAATTAAAAATTTAATTTCCTATTTGATTAAGTTCGATTGAAATCCAATTTCGGAAGCCCTTATTTTAATAAACTCAAAACTTATTTTATAAAAATACATTACAACATAAAAAACTTGAACTAAAAAAAAAATTAATATTTTCCAGAGATTTTTATTGAAAATAATACAACAAAATGTTTCATAATGATAATAATAATTAAAAATAATTAATATTTATAGATACGTACTGTCTTACTTGATATCTATAGATAATCATCGTGTCTTAAAACGGCATTTAAATAATAATAATAATATGATTATCATTAATAATTAATAAATTTATAATAAAACAATGATAATAATAATGATAAAAATTAATAATAATAATATAAAGATAGTAAAGTTAATAATTGTTATATCATAAAATTATGTATTAATAGACAAACCTAATAGCCTAATTATTCGTGAACCATTCATCATCGTCTTTAACCGCTAGCTATGGATTCTTTTGCTTAGCAATGTTTAATGGGATAATTAATTAATTAAATTACACGTTGCTTGGATATGCACATACAGATATAAAGTCATTTTTGGTCCCACCTAACTGCAAACATTATATTCATACATTTTTCTGTTTCAAATGGTTTGTACGTGTATTAAATCGTGTGTACGTGTCAGGGAAAACTATTGTTACTTATTGTAAAATCGTGCCGTCAAGTTTTTTTTATCCATTTTTTTATACAATGCGTATACACGTCGTAGTATGGTTCGCATACATTAAGTATTATAGCATAAAAGTATATCAGAAAATTTATTCTTCACATTATACTCGCGAGTCGCTGAAATTCTCTACGTTCCTCCATTTAGCTTACTTTCAATCTTAGACTTTTTTTTATGTTTTCTTTTAGTTTTATTACATCTTGTCATATCCTGATAATTTATTTACCCACATGTTTTATTTAATCGCCATATTATGAATTTTGTTTCTTATTTTCATTCTCAAATATTCCATCTTATTAATTATTTTTCGACAACTGGCATTTTTTTATTACCAATTATTATTTGATTCTACTTAATTAAATTAATATAGTCTCACTATCTTTATGTATTGGAGATAAATATTTGTTGTAATTAAAATATTCTAATACATAATTATTTTGATCGATAAATAAATTGTTATGGTGTTGATAGGTATTACCGTAACATTCGTTTATCTCCAATAATTCAATAATTAACAGCCAATTGAGAAAATTTCGTTTTAGCGCCACTTGGTAAACCATGGGCACAAATTTAATCTAATTAAGGCGTTACAAATTTTCACTTTATAATTTTTTTTTTTCATGAATACTGGTATATCAGTCTCATTTACATTAGTCCCACGATTCATAAAGATCGAGATCAACATTGTTCTCATTTGTAAAATGAGAGGAAAGTCGTGCTTAGCACATGGAATTAAATTCTATATATTTCAATGCCAGTTGTATATTTTTTTAGGAAATGCGAGGATTATTTTTAACGTTTTTCTTTCCTTATTATTTAATTCAATATTCTTTTTTTTTCAATTCAACTAATCAGATAAATGATTTTTAATTTTACATATGAATAAAAAATTATTTATTTTTCCTCGCAAAATCCTATTTATTGAACACAATTCATGCGGATCTCTCTTATTCACAGAAGTACGAAGAGAAATTCGCCAAAATCGCGTGTTTATCTTTATTATCAACATATTTCAATAGTAATAACCTCACAACCATTTTGACAACAATCAATCATTAACAAAAAGAGCATCTTACGTTCAAAAAATGTTTAAAAATGCGCCGCCGTATTAAAGGGGTTTTAACCCTTAAAGGTCGGCGTATCACATGTTTAAATTGTGAACCACATTTTACTACGGCGTCGGTATAATATGCGATTAGAAATTATTCAATTATTTACTAATTCTTTATCTAGTTATTAAAAATTTTTTTTTTTGTTAATAATATTAATGATAATTTTAAAAATAATTATCAAATGAATAATAAAATAAGAATAATTATCCAATCGCATATCTTCCATAACAATTGCATATCTTAGTTTTCGCAGTGACTTTGTGAAAGTGCATATCACGAAATAATTTGGAAAATTCACTTACACATTCGTCGACGCATTTCTGTAACTTTTATAATAAATTTAACTCTAATTAATGTCTTATGACAATCGTATACAGTCGTGTATAAATTCACGATATTATACTCATAAAAAAAAAACATTTCAACGAAAGTATAACAATACTCAAAAATTAAAAGATAACTTTACAATCTATTTTTTTCCATTATCCTAAAGGTGTTTCACTTGGTCTGTACAATTTACATTTATTATTTATTATCCCTTAGAAAATATAAAATAATTAAAAATATGTTGTATTTGTTATACAAAGAAAAATTCGTATCATCAATAAAACCTCTTCTTACAATTCATTTCTGCAAAATGTATCAATATATTAATTTGCAATTACTTCGGTTTAGTTTTCATGTATTATTGTGTATGTGAATGAGTTTTTATGTAGAAATAGTTATGTATTGTTCATCAGTTATTTATTTTATTCTTTTTTGATATTGTAATCTGAAGATATCTGTCATCAGACTGTAACGTTCTTGTAAAAGTCCGTCCGCATGTTTTTTTTTTTCACTCAATTAATTGTTTGAAATACATATATATATATATATATATATGTATATACGTACACAGTTGGATATCGGTTTCTGTCTTACTTGAACTTGGGGCACCAAAATAGAATAAAAATTCTACAAATGTATATTAGAGGCGCAATAGTTTTGTATATTATTTTATTTGTCAATTGTTAATATTATGTAAAAAGTATTACGTTTAAAAAATAATAAGTGTCAGTAAATATAATGATCAATGATCGGTGGCATAAATCATTTACTAAAAAATACAAATAATAATAATAATAATATGTTACTAATAAAAATAATAATCATATAATTAATCATGACATGAGTGATTATTACCTCTAAATAACTGAATATTTCTTTTTATTTATTAAGATTTATTTTATTAAATAATAATTGCAATTTTATATAGAATATAAAAAATATTTTTTGACGTTTTCTAACTACTTAGATGTACATGTATAAAACACTATATTCGAATGTAAATTTGTTTCTCTAATGCATAATTATTTGCATAAGTATAATTTACAAATGAAACAATAAACTTACATACAATATCCTCCACGTGAGGAAGAAGTATGGACAAATAATAACATCTACGGTGAGCGGTGGGTGGGTGGGTTGAAAGGGACAAAGATGATCAGATACTCCGAGAACAGCTTGAAGATTGCAAGTGCCATTCATGATATTGAGATTATTATCAATTACACTTGAGGCCTTGCGCAAGTCCTGGAGAGCCATTTGTCGAGACCAATAAAATGACGTCTAAGAGTTATTAACGAAAAAAAAAAATAATAATAATAAAAATAATAAAATAAAATTATAATGTTAATAATTATAAAAATTATAATAATTATAATATTACTAATTAATGGAATAAAAATGAAACTCGTATTAAAATTAAAAAAATGAACTTGATAAAAAATATAAAAATTATTTCGATTTAAAAAACGACTAATAATTTATTAACAGAGGTAAAGTTATGCCTTATTTATATTGTACTTGAAAAAAAAGCTTTACAACAGATTAGAAGATTATAATAAGACGAAAAAAAAATCAAATCTACAAGTCGTTTAGTTGATCATTTTTTTTTTCTTTATACCGATGTATATGTGTGGTGACTGGCTTATAAAAAAATCTTCCTTTTACATATTGATATTAACGACAAGATTAAAAAGATTGAGGTTTTATAATTATGACAAGAAATAAGATAAATCAGTGCACACTAGATCGAGTTACGTCTGTTGTGTGATTATGAATAAATATGGATACACATGGGTCCTTAGTAACAAATAATGAGGTTTGTTTATAATTATAAATAAAAACACCTCTTTTAAGGATATGTGATGATATTAATTGTCGATTGCACCCTATCGGCCCTTATTTCAAATTTTGCAAGAAAAAAAAAATATATCTATAAGTTACCATGAATATTTGGTTAATTACGTGCAAAATTTAGACCGTAATTTGTAAATAAATCGTTAAAAACTTCTTTATTTGTTTAATTTACTGAAAGAGTTTTTGTTTTATTTTTGGAATGAATTATTTCGTATTATTTATGTTTTCATCTCGTTTATATTAATTGCATGAACACATTCAACTTTTGATTGGATTTTATATAAAATTTATTATGTCGATTTATATAGAAATTATCAAATAAAAAATTGTACGTAAAAAAATTATTTTCTTTTTTATTTAAACCTGATGAAAAGATTAAGCGTCTTTTAGTTTTATGAGCGAGTATAAGTACATCATAAGAATTAATGCAAGTATAAATAAATGGAAATTTGTTACAAGAAATTATTAAATACATTTAAAACAAATGAACATCGGTATATCAATATATAATTATTAATTGGCATAATTGATAATTGTTAAATCTACCATAAAATAAATTGCACAATCGCACTTTGTTTTTCAGGAAAAAATTAATTTAATTTCAATCTTTTATGGAAAAATTATTGAAAAAAATTTATTTGAATGAAGAATAAAAAAATAAAATAATATTAAAAAAAAAAATGATAAAATGAAAACAATTATTTTAATAATCATATCCGCGGACAGACGTTTTTGTTTCTTTTTTAAATATTGTTTAACAGTCTATATAAGTATATGAGTGCACGTTTTTTTCTTTTTTTACGTTCACGTATACGTATACAGTAAATAGTCCGTCTTTCGTTAGGGTTTTTTTTTTTGAATCATGTCTTGTTATGTAAATGTGTTAAATATAAATGCTGTTTACACATATATATTACACAATAGAACACCATCTCAAGTAATCATTCCCTATTTTTGTCATTCTCATTCACATATACATATTATTTATACATTATATATATATTTATATATATTTATGTATACATATTATTAAATATATATACATATTATTTGTTCTTTTCAGTTGGATATCGCTTAATGTACACGTTTATGCTTGTATACATAAAATTTTAGTAAAATTTTTTTCGTAAACGAATGTCTAATCTGTATACTAAATTTTCGATTGAACTTTTTTTTGAAGATTTGTAGAATATTTTGGCTCATTGTGAAACCACCATTTAATTCTACAGTATACTCGTATTTATTTTGCACATTCGCGCACATATATTCGTTACAACAATAATTAGTCACTCGTGCCACTTCTGTAATTAATCAATGATGATCGAAGTAGTAATTATACGCAATAATGAATCAGTATCATTAGTGAATGTATCCTTATATCTATTATACTTAATTTTACGATAATAATTATTAAAACCATAGATATAATAATTAGCAAACTATAATGATTGTTTTAAATGATGATGATTTTGAGAACTGTTTATCAGTGTATGCGGATTTGTTTTTTTTAAATATTTGCCTGTATGTTTTGTTTTTGTTAACTATTATTAATGAATTATAGACAGTTTGTATATGAGATATTGTGGCGGAAAGAATCGGGTAATAGGATATAGGTATTCGACGTAAGAACTCTACTATTGGTCTTTATATTCTATTAGTCGCGTTGCACCTCGCGTGTACACTGTAAATTCCATTTTATAATTCAATCTTTAATGCATAATTAACTGTTAACTTTCGAACTGTGAATTGGTAATGCCCTCACTTGTTATTCTATTTTTCCTACGGATTCATTGTCTACATCGGTTTCGCTAATAAGTAGAAATAAAACATTCTACAAATGATAAAAAAAAGTAAATAAAACACTTGTATATTTATTTTATAATGAACAAAGATAATTAACAATTGTGATCGTCGCTCCTCTCACATCGCTTAATGCTGAATATTAATTAGTCTATTGGAATTTCTTTTCTTTTTTTTTTCATCTATAATAATAATGGTAATAATAATCATAATCATAATAATAGTAATAATAATAATGATAATCTTAGTATATGAAAATGTAATATTTTCGCTTTGAAAGTGTCCAAAATGTTTGGTCTGCAGTATTAGAGTGTAAGTTTTATAAGAAGGAATGTATTTGAAGATAAAGTTAGAACTATAATAATGCTCCTCCGGCAAATATATATAGATATATATATATATAAAAAGCATGAACGAGAAGAGAGGAGTTTGTCCAAGCGGGAGCAAAAAGTATATTTTTCATACTATCTACTCAATCATCTTTAACTATAGGAATTTTTCATACAATAAAACTTTTTCCAATCCATTCCTCCCGCAGGGGCTACGTCGAACACGTTATTTTCTCTCTGCTCGTTATCTCATTTTTCTAGCAAAATTCACAGATCTCACGGAATTTCTCTCTCTCCCGCTTTGCCATTATAACTCGACGATTACGACAATTGTAATATTATCATTATTATTTAATTCATTTTTTTTTGTTGGTTTTTTTTTTCAAGAGATTATAAAAAATCGTGTGGCACATTGACGGTTGGAATGTTACTTTGTTTTATTTTAATTTTAAATTCAATAATAATTATTATAATAATATAGTACTTTTTTCCGTAATTAATAATATACTTTTTTTTTTTAATATGTTAATATTACGTTCATATAATATTTGTATATTTTATATATATACCTTTTTCTGTATATTATATTAATTAGTATATTTTGTTTCTCTGCACTTATTGTTTATTTCTGTGCTGACTGCAGGTTTTGATTTAAGGGGACATTCGTTCCATCTTATATAAATATGACGAGCAATTGTTAAAGATAGAACGATCCACATTACTATTATTATTATTTTGCATTATTTACTTATTGTTTTATTTACTTGAAATTTTTACTTTGCTCAATCGCTGCTGGATATGACGTATTAATTGTACATAGTATGCATTTGTATTCATGGTTTGAACGCGGCGTAGCTGTACATTCTATGTATTGTCACTGTTTTTATTAAACAGTTAAAACAATGTCAATTTGTATATAGTTTTGTAAGCATGCCGGTTAATGTCTATTGTTCGTATGTGTTGTAGCCGGTTTTATTGTTGCATTGTGACGTCGATGAGTTTGCAATCGACGTTAAATACGTAGCATCGCGCCAATTTTAACCACAACAAAAATCATCACGAATTTAACTTTGACACATTTGTCTATTTTCCCTCTTTCTACGTTTTATCAAGCTACATGTGATATGCAATCTCATTGGTCAAGTATTCTATAGGGAAAATATCAGCTGATGATCATCATTACACTCTCTAAAAGTGTGTCATATTGATGTTAAAGTCTATCTTTTAAATAAATATTTATCAATCATAGTTAATTCGTGATATTTTTCATTGTAAGTGTTATAAAAATAGACGCTTAGCTTTTAAACTGTAAGGAGACGACCTGGTACCTGGATGCTGTATTATCAAAATACAAGCTGTAGAGAGCAGACTGTTGGTAGAAGTGTATATACTTCAAAACTGTGTATGAGTGTTGTATTCCAGTGTATTCTATTGCGTGTGTTCGTAATAATGTGATTATTGTGTGAACTTATCAAACTGTAGGGAGCAATTGCGCAAGGGAGGTACTTTACTGGGTGGCATGTGGATAAGTATAGTTTTGGAATATTACAGTAGTTTTGCAATACGGTAGGGAGAGTTTGGTTTCCGGATATTTATTACAATAGTTTAGTTATTAATTTTTTTTTTTTTTTCGAGCAGTAATATATTTTTTTCATTTTTGTAGTATGAAGAGCCCGACCTTTACATTGTATACCTTCATTTTTATATAACTATCGTTTTTTGTTATTTTTTTTCTTTTTTTTAAATATAGAAACATATTCATTTTTTTTTTTTTTTAGTTATTTTAGTTTTTTTTTGGAAAAAAATTATGAACGAGCATATTTAATTTACTATCAAAAAACCAATTTATCAATAAAGATATATATATATTTATATATTTCTATGATATTCTAATAAAATATTTACATATTTGTATTATATTTTTTAATTGGAATGATCGTCGTAATTATTTAGTAAGAAAAAAAATTTTACTAGCACCAAATCTACTGAGAATCTTGGTCCGCTGTAGTTTGATACTTAATAATTTTACCACAGCTCGTGAAATCAAATATATACTTTTTTTTCTATTATTCTTTTCTTTTCTCTTTTTTTTTTTTTTTGTATCTTGTTAATAGATTATCCGATTGATAAAAAAAAATGCAGAGGTCGGGCTAATAATAGTGATAGAATAGAAAAACACGATATATTATGTATAAACAACTAAAGCGCCACGCTATTAGTACTTCCTGGTCCTAAATATGTAGTACCAAGATCCTTTTTTTCCAATACTTAACACTAACATATTCAAACTAGGCTTAGCCACTGCATTAACTCTTTCCACCGTGTTAAAATAAACTTTTTCTTCCCCGATTATTTTATTAATCAATGAATAATTAATAATGAATTATCTATATAAGAAAATGATAAAGATAATTTTGAAAATAAATTTTAGAATTAAAAATAGTTTAAAAACTCGGTGGACAGGTTTGCATATGTGGTTTTCCCCGTGTTGTCATTCTCGCGCTCAAATATATTATGACGTAACTGACATTAGTTCATAATTAAATCATGATATTCTCTTCATGTCTATCTCTCGATCGATATCGATCGTCACAGCGTATACATGGTCGAGCGAGCTGCGCCTTTTAGAGTCATTGCATGACTAAAACTTAGAATTACGAATTAAAGCCAATTGGAAGGTACGAGGACTACAACCGGCCGATGAGAGATAAAACAATTTTAAAAGTATATCTTGCGAGATTATATTGGCATCAGTTTTATGAATTTTAACATTTTTCAGTTAATATAGGTTTTGTTGTTTTTTTTCTAGTCACATCATTATTATCAATATAAACTCATTTGATTTTAACCTTTATTTTATTAATCAAAAAAATTATATTTTATTTTTTGCAAAATTTATCTATATAATAATATGGTCATTTGATATTTTTTGGAATGTTTACATTTCATCTGAGATCAAAGTCAGTTCAATAATGGATTAAAACTTTGAAAGAGTTTATAAGTGATGATGACGATGATGATGATGTCGTAGGAAAATGACTGAAAATGTTAAAAATATTGAATTAATGTCGGTTGTACGTCATTTTTAGACTTCGTGGCTTTCATTGAGGTTTGTGTATGTATGTCTATGGACGACAGGCCAGCACTTCGTTGATCACGAAAATCCCAACATTCGAGAATGCATAAATTGAAAATAGAATTTTTAAAAAACGGTAACCTAGCGCGTAACAGTTTTTTCTTTTTTTTTTGTTAAATATTTTTTAATTTTTTTATATCATTAACTACGACACAAAAGTATTTTTAATCGTCCCTACGATCCTCTCGACGTGTTTGTGTTGTTCACTGTGTACCTAATTGCACTTATTCGACATAACGAAACGTAAATTAGAACTCAAGATGGCAATCGGAATGGCCCTAAAACGCAGGAGGTATTATTTTGTTATATTTTTTTTTTCTTTAATTTCATTATTCTTCAGCCATTTACTATTCTGTAAACTTTACCTTTTTCTCGCATATCTAATCCATTCACTGCATTTTTTTAATCTATTTTTAAAAATCTTTCTTATAAATATATTATCGTTGAAACTAAATGTTTGCTTCTACATCATATTATATGTTTATTACTGTGTGTGATCATAAAAATGTAACTTTAAAACTTAGGCACAATTTGGAACTGTTTAGACCATTCTCACACCCCCTATCCTCTTCTTCGCGGGTTCAAGTATCAATGATGATCCTGAAGACACTTTAATGGACATGTTTTAAACAGCAAAACATGAGTTTGAATAAGATATGATTTTTATGTACCTCCACAACAAATATAAATTATTTTTCATTATATTTTTTACTTTTTTTTTTATCTTTGAGAAAATAATTATTGAGCAATAAATTTGAGTTTATTCATAAATAGCTGTTATAGAACTTGATTCAGAGGTGTCTCAAATCATCTCAATACTTGAATATCATGCATTAACCGTACCGAACGTGATAGTATTGTGAGGTAGCTGACATTGAGCCGTTTCAGGGCCAATCGGATTGCATTTCCCGTACATATTATTTAATTAATTATTTTAATCAGCTGAAAACTATCACGACTAAATTTATATTTATGATTTTGGCAACTTGTTCAAATGATAATATAATCTAAACTTAATTTATTTATTTCACATTCGTGCTATTTAATTAGAAAAATGAAGCCGGGATTCTTTCAATCCGATTTTCCATTTAATTATCGCCATCTTGATTCTATCCGACCACCTGTGTAAACCTCGCAATTGTATTTTTGTTTTTTAATTATCTTTTTCGCATCGTAATTATACAATATAGTATCGGTAATCTTATACATATACACTAGCAGGTTATAATATGTTTGTGAAAAATATACATCAAAATTTTGTTACTTTTTTACATCACAGATATTTTAATATAATATATTTTCATTTAATCTTAAAACTTTGCCCTTCTCATTAACTAATTCATCACGCTGGATCATTGACGCATCGTATACGATTACACAGAGATTGAATTTTCATTTTTTTTCTCTCTTCAAAAATTAACAATTTAAATAAATTTTTATCATAATTTAAATCATCAAAATTTTTTTATATATTTTTTTATAATTATTAATAATGAAATATTTTGATTTTATTGCACAATTTTTTAAATTAATTATCAATTCAAAATAATTCAATGTAAAATTCCATCTCTTATGTGTATCAGTAATTGATTGCGTCTTTCCTGCCGGTGCTCATCTCTAAATAAACTTTTTTTATTTAACAAAATGACAAATTGTAGCTAACTATTATTATTTTATAAATAGTCAATAATAATTTAACGTGAAATCTCAAGAATGCAGCACCAGCATAAATAACTAAAATTATTTTATTTTTTTAGAAACACGTCGACCGTCAAAAATCCGACACCTCTTTTATTGATTAAATACAAAGACTGTATCGTTCGTCGCAATGAATCGTAATTGTATATATTGAAAATTAATGAATAAATTAAAATTTAAGGTATGTGATTGATATAATAGTAGTTTTTTTTTTTTTTTGAATTATTCACATCTTATGTTAAAATTGATTTGATAAAATTTGAACTCGGATTACAATGAATTTAGAAAGATGAATTAGAATGAAATATATTCAATGAGGGAGAGAAGATTGAAGTTAAGAAATTTTTTTTTAATTCGCGCGCGGTTAATGAACATTCAGAAGATATAAATGTATCCAAGAGTAATTTACACCAAAGTCATTTTATAATTTTACCGTAGTCGCGTTCATTTAAAAAGGATGTTTGGGGGACACTGGTTAAAGGGTGACGAAGTAGGTAGTAGGTTCTTTTAATTACGTTTACACACAATCATAATTAGTGCTTGCTCTCCCGTGCTTCGATTTTAACCCTAAAAGAGACCTTAACGTTTACACTCGATAACTTGGAATTTTAATATTTTTTCTTTTGCTTAAATATGTAAATTTAGTTTAGTTCCAAAACACCAAGATAAAGTTAGCCTTGTTTAATACGTTTTTTTCGTAATATAATTTTTTTTTTTTTTTTTTTTTTTTCGTTAATAAGAAATTTTTTTTAACACCGAACATATACATGCCTCACATTATATACAGCCAAGAGTTTCAGTCGTATAAGAGTCATATAATGAGTGCGTAATTAATTTTCTTTATATATATATAATATATATAATTTTTTTTTTTTTGTTTAATATGTATAAAAAAAATGGCTCTTCCACTGAATTTCTTACGTTCATTTGCATGTACAATATCATAGTGGCGATAATACACGCACTCTAATCGTTAAGGTAATTTATTCTTTACAATTTTTGTTATTTTTTATTCTTGCATTAAAAGTTTGGTCCAAAGGAACATTAAAAATTTTATTTACCAATAATTTCTGTTATGTATGTATGTGTGATTATTTTTCTTTTCATTTACTTTCTTCTCATTGTCTTTACTTCTCCCGTTGTCCATAATGAATTTAAATGCACATGTTTAATTACTAAAAATATATTTATGAAAATGAATTGAAAAAATGAGCAGTTGGATATTTCGTATTATATTTATATGTATATATAATGAGGATTAATTGTAGAATGTGTATTGTAGATAGTTCGTTTTGTATTATTCATTGTCTTTTAAATCGCGTAAAAAATGATGGGATTTATTTTTTGAGACTGAAAAGCATTTAAAGAACATTATCATTTGATATCTGTCGGTTTCAACTATTTCTTGTACGATTCAAAGGACGTGAAATGATACCGATCGATCGTGCTAGTTTCAAACATTATTTTTATGGGCGCTTTATTCTACTTTATTTTTATCTTTTTTGATCCATTGCAATCGTTTTCACGTGCTCTAGCGAGTCATCCGACAATAAGAAGAGTCTATAGTTCATTGAAGAACACTACACTGCCACGGTTATGGTAGAAAAGTTTCTTCATCATATTAAAAAAGTCGGATTTAATAGAAACCGTTGATAAAAGACCCGCATAGAGAGTGCATTTGGTAACTTATTTTTTTTTCTAATATTTTATTTAATTTTTTTTTTTTTTAAATTCACCTAATTTTTCATTTTTTTATTTCATTATCTTCCTATTATTTCATTTAATTTCTTTAATTATTCACAGTGCGACACTGCAAATAGAACGATTAATAATTCATCATTAAACAACTAACGAAATTCCTGAGAATGCATTGTTATAATCATTTAATTAATTTATATTTTCTTTTATTTATTTATAAATATAAATATGACTTATTAAATAAACAATCAATTTTTATTTTTATTTAATTCATATTCAATTGTTCAATTGAACATAATTTTTTTTTTTTTTTTTAATAGTGGTCAATAAATTCCACTAATAAGTAAACAATCGAATCGTGTCGTTTAATGATGAATAATAATCGTATTACACACTGGCGGGACGAGATTATTAATTTGACTATAAACCTATAACTTTTAAAAAATTCTTATCTATGTTCATGACAGAACGTTTTCCCCAAAAAGAATTAAAGTTTAATAGAATATTGTCGCCATGTGAAAACGTATTATGTTTTTGTTAAATTTTTCTATTTCTTTCTTTCACGCTCTCTTTTTAAATCGTGCGCGCCAATAAAAATCTTGGCTTTTTATTTATTCTTTTTTTTTTTTACTATTTGCATACTTCGTAATGATCAAAAATATATGTTATATATAATATATTATTCTTATATAATTATGCTGTTTTTTGATAGTTAAGTAATATTAATCATAGGTAAGTAATGTTAGGTAATTTTACACTGATAGAGGATAAAAATACGTTGTGTTAATTTTTGTTTTTTTTTGTTTTTTTTCACCTGCCCTTCATATTAATATTATTACAGTATAATATAATAATTAATGAACCATGTGTGCTTATAGGTTCAATTCATGTATTAAATGAGTGAGTGTGCGGGTATAGGTTTAGTGCGCGCGTTTTTGTATCAGTTTTTTTTTTGTATAAATTTGTAGTGTGTCAATGTTTCTTTTTTTTTCATTGTTTGCATGTATATATTTGTCTGCATAAGAGATTTTTTTTCCCACGTGTGTAAAAGTGTATATAACTCATGTAATTAGGTTCACGGTTAATCGTAATAATGATGTTCAATGCATTTCCCTAATCACCAAGGTCGAAAAAGTCATGTCACGTTGAGTGAATTATTGGCGTCAAGTGTAACGACTTGAATTCACGACCAAACGTGGCGTATTACTTTTGGAATCATCAGGTTTTAAGTGGATTGTTGAAACGTACAACTTGTGATTGTACGACTTTTTTTTAGTCTCAGTTTCTATAACTAATCTTCCCATTATCTTCAGGGGATAATCTTATTTGCAAAGGTTAAATGAATTCCTGAAGCTAAGGTATGTAATAATTACACGCGGGATTTTAATTAACTATGATCATGAATGTCTTAAAAACCAAATGAGCTTTTGGATGATATAAAAAAATTCTTGATCAGAATTAAAATTTTGAGTAAATCATTGAAGAATGTAGGTGGTGGAGGAGATAAAGATAAGACGCGACGCGATCAATTTCATTCAGGTGCACAGATTGTATTATCATAAAAATGTAAAATTTTTAGGAATGAGGATTAATAGGATTCAACTGTGTTGTTACTGTAATGTAACTGTATACTCTTGTTTTGTTTTGTTAACGAGAAGATACTGACTTTGTCTACTGCTCTACGGAGTCTTCCATGCTGAGTACAGCTCCACGTGGCTCCTGGACAGGCTGAGTTGATGATTGAGAGTTGTTTTGTTGATTAACTTCAGTTGATCTGTTATTAACACCACTAGCATTATAGCTTCTTTGCAATTGTACAACCAGCTGTTGTGAATGTTGCTGAGTTTTCTGGTCTACTATAAGCTTACTATCACAGGCACTTTTTTTGTCAGTTGATACAGAATAGAGATTGTGTATGTCCGAGTAATGATTTAGTTGCTGTTGCAAACTAAGTGTCTTTCTAGGCTCACGATCTTCTTGATTACCATTATGAACCTCACGTTCTCTGCTACCTCGATCTACCCTAGAGTCTCGTGTGTCTTCATCTCGACTGCCAGTTCTTGATACTGACATTGGTGTAGGTGGTGATGTTAATCGATCACTGCTTTGATCATCGGTTCTTGCTCTATCCGTTGGTGAAGGACTGAGATCAACTGTAGGTACCCTTTCAGGTCTTTCTGGTAGCGATCTCGTTGATGCACCTCGATAGCTTTCGTCTTCACTGCTATCTTGAGTAGTTCGTGGCAATGGTGTCCTCCTAGAATTCCGACAAAGTTGATCTATAAGAGCTTTACCTCCTTCAGAATGATGCTGTCCAGGGGTAGTTGTTGCTTGATTTCCGTCAGCCGATGATCTTTGATCTCTCGGAATGCCAGTTTCAAGACTCGACCTAATTAAATTGTCTAAAAAACTTCCATTTGCACCACTACCGTCATAAAGACTTTCAGCAAACTCTCGGGTTGTTTTTACTATCGACGAACCCCGAGGAGTTGACGTTCCAGGTTCGGATGCAGAGCCTTCCCTCTCCCTTTGTGATTGATGCTGCTGTTGTTGTTGCACTATCGCGCTCCTCTGTTGTTCTTGTAATCCTCTCATTCTTTGGGGTGCAAAATACTGTTCTGGAAGCATCGTTGGTACGTTCGATGCTCCAGGAATAAAAGGCGAAGGCATGAATGGTGTTGGACCCCAAAAATTAAAGGGATGTGGAAATGGTAAATGTGGCATGCCTTCTAGAAAAGGTGAAATTTTGAGACCATTTGGGCTTGGAATGCTTCCTGGACCAGGAGTAAAAGGTTTTTGAGTTTTCAGAGGAGGTTTTTTATCTTGAATACCCGGTCGTAATGCTGCTGGTGCAGCTGCGGGCTCTTTCGCTTTATCATCTGGTGGTTTCTGGTCCCTGTTACATAAAAAAAAGTACTCATATGTATTACTTGTTTTTATATTCAATAAAAAAAATGTTTTAATCAATATTTACCTTTTCCGTGGTCGCATGAGATGTCTCTCTTTAACTTTATATTCTAAAGTGGAATGTGGTACACCATAATAGCTTCCCGCTCTGTGCACGCTCATCTCTCCTCTTTGTACAGCTCGAACAGCTTCTACGAGACTATCTCTATCATAATTTCTATATTTGCCCCGTTTTGGCCTTGTACCCTTGCCACCGGAAACTGGTTTCGATTTATTTTCTTGTGATTGTGGCTTTGGTTGTTGCTGTTGTTGAGACTGTGGCTGAGGTGGAGTGTATCGTCCTCGTTTAAAAGGATTCGTTTCACTGAGCATCGAAGCTGACGTCTGGCCAGGAACTGAGGTTTGTCCTGGTAAATTGGACTGACCTTCTTGAAATTTAGAACTAATGCTCTTTGCAATAACATCACGGAAGTTGACTGCTTTACCAACTAAGGAATTCGTCGGACTACTCGTGCCTGAAAACGCTGGACTTGCTCTCTCTAAAAGTCCAGGACTAGCTGCAGCGCTGGAAGCAGCAGCAAAGCTTTGAGCGAATGCAGCTGAGGTCGGTTCCCCATTTTTACTTGAGCCTGGTGTGCTCGCTGGTTTATAGGACGGAATCTTGAGTATGGCTCTGCCCTGAGCACTGTCACTCGCTTCATCTTCTAAGCTTGGATTAAAATCATCATTTGTCATGGGTAACCTTTGTTGTTGTGACTGTGATTGTTGAGTTTGCGATGATTGAAGCAAATGAGAGTGGGGAAGTTGATGTGGAAGGGCTTGGTCTCCATTAACATCTTTATTTAATCTCTTGTCTTCACTCATAAGTCGCTTCATGACTTCGGGTATTCTATAATCTTGAGTTTCTAAACCTGTAAAAATGAAATTTTTGTATTAGTCAAAAATAGCATACATTGTTGTAATTCACAGATAACATGAAGGAGAATTGAACTGGACTGGCTTCTATTGATTCTCGAAGACTTACAGTGTTGCGGTTGCAGTCATCGTGTGCCATGAAATGGTCGAGTGCAAGTGCCAAAGGCAAGCAACACTCGGGTGGACACGACCTAAATCCACTTCCGGCTTCGATCGAACTGACGCGAATACCAGGTAAATAAAAGAACTAAAAACTTACCCTTGAATGGTGCAGCCGCTGCTAACATCTTTTGGATGTAAGGCCCAATGTTAGCGTGCTCAAAACCGGGCCATTCTGTCCCTGTGTCTTGTCCTCGTTGAAGCAGAGTCCTTAGAGATTCCCCACTACTGGCTTCCAGTGCTGAGAACCTCACAAGATCCTCAATTGAAAGCAAAGGCTTCAGTAAGGCTTTCTCTACTTCTTTCTCCTCTTCAGCTCCCGATAACTCCTTGTCCTCTGCCTGTTAAAAATATTCAATCTAGCGTCTTCTACTCACTATGAGCTTATTTTTTAATATAAATACTCTCATAATTATATCATTAACATTATTATTTCACATTTTTACTTAAATTAACTGAGATAATTTATTAAAGTGTATAAATATGGATTATCAAGCTTTTATATTCATACATGTAAATTTTAAATTACATCATTCCATGATAACTTGATTTATTATTATATTAGTTATTGAAAAATTTTTTTATTAAACATATTAAAAAAAAAAACTTGGTATTCCATCAGTATGCACTTATTCATATTTATTCACTTTCCTTTCTTTTTTTTATGTGTTATATTTTTCATAAATTGATATTGTTTACGGTAATTTGTTGAGTATTTATGTATAAATATATGTATTTATGTGTTGTCAGACATGTAGCTGATATCAAATGTTCTAATTGAGTGCACAGTAATCAAGCAACATGCAGGAATTCACTAAGATAGAACAGGTTCTTTTATAACACATCTGGGACCATTTAAAAGTTGAAAGAAAAACAAAGTAAATAAATTGCACAATGTATATAAATTATAACAGTTATGTCAGTCATTCATATCAAAAACATATATAAAGTATATACTAATAATTACAGTATTCATTGTTAATAATTTATCGACTCTAAATAAGACAACTAATTTATTAGCATTGAATACTGCTAAGTATTACAACTATACCTCGAGAATTTTAGTTTTCATTATGCATGCGCTTAAAATGATTGTCTAAACAATGCGAGAACCACTTTGACATCTTTAATACGTGACTCACTGAGTATTTAATTAATCGTTAAAAAAATTTAATCAACAATTATATTTTTAGTGTATTTAAAAAGAAATATTTAACGATTATCATATATAAAAGAAAAGTGTGAAGAGCTTCATTATTTAAATTACTTTTTTTCTTTAATAATTTATTAATAATATTATTAGCTAATTAGTTGTATTACTCTCGCGGTATCTTCCCAAAAACTTACCTCATTAATTCTTGTAACACCGCTAAATGGTCAAACATTAACTACAAATAGTGATGACATGATAGAAAAAAAAAATACATAGCCCATGCAAAGACATAGGACAACTATTCAGCGTCACGGCAATTTTATTTAATCCCGTTTAGACATTGAATGTATTTATTCTTGAATTGATTTTTCCGACAAAGTTTTTTATACTCGATTATTTTTGATTACTTAATATAACTATTTTTCCTGGTATGCTCGAATATTATGTCTACACGGGCTCTTGAATCGCCATGCCAGAGGTATGTTTTGGGGAAGCTCTATTCGCTCTTCCTAACCAAAACCATTTAAAAGAATAAAATGAACAAAAAAAACATTACATTTTACTGTTGATTGATCCAATTTAATTAAAAGATTGAAAACAATTTGAACGCGTAACCGTTTTGACCGTGAATTCAACATCTCTCTCCCTATCACTGTTTTATTTCAATCGAGAATTAATTGAAAATTTTCAATTATTTCTATTAAAAGTCGTTTATATATATATAAATGAATATGTTTTTATGTAAACAGTACAAAAAAACATATTTTTATTTATTATTAACCTGATAAAAGCTTGAAAAAAGATACTCTCACACTTTTAGGATACCGGTATATAAGATCTCACAAATCTCTTTTCTATATGATCTTTTTCTCGAAAGTATTGTCGTGAAAAAATGTTCGTTCTTTTGTCCCCAAAACCTACCTCGTCCACTTGCGCGGGCGGAGTGGTTGCAGAGGCATTTTGGGTCGTATTTGGTGTAGTTGGTGTTGTTGTTGTTGTTGTTGTGGTGGTGATGGTGGTGGTGGCGGATGCTGGGGCACCGGACTCGTGGGGGTGTGAGTGGGTGCTTGTCAGGGACGCATCCCTTTCACGTTCCATTGCAAGTTTGTAGACCTTGTTGCGAAGTGTGCTCCTTGGTATTCCATAAATCACAGCCGCCCTTCTGGTGCCAAGTTTACCGCTTTGAATATCTCTGAGCGCAGCTTGAAGTTCTTCTTCAGTATATGTTCTCCTTCCGCTACCCACCACAGGCACACCACCAGCACCAATTGGACCTGTCAATCTTGGTTTGGCGCGATAAGACGAGCTGTTAATTGAAATATACAGTTTTTAGTTTTTACTATTATTCGAAAAATAAACAGTCGATAATGATAAAACTTTTGAAATGTCAATAATTGAATTGGAGAATTGTTCAAACAGAGGTGTCAGTTGTGAATTTATCAATAAGCCATCACTGTATATTTAAATGATTAATATCAACATGTAGTGAAAGCAAAGATAAGTATTAAGGTGTAGAACAAAATATATTTGGACAAAACAAACTTTGATAAGATTAAGTGTATAAATTCTGTTCCGGGCCAATTAAAAGTCTCCTGTTGCTTTCGCTCAACGTTCAAGACATAACGTTAGGTCATTGGCCTTTCTGGTTAATGCCCGAGTCAAAATCCGAGCTGATAAAAGTGCATTTAGTTTGGTAAACTTTGCATTTCGCTTGCGATATCGAGACACCCACCCATGATCAATTGTCGAGTGAATGAACTTGAAATGTATTTCGTCAGAAACTGATATTTCTGTTTGTACCAGTGGTTCCCTATATTCAAATATATGTATACATAAGATAGACAATGAGAGCAAAACTTCTCAAATGGGTATTTCGAACAAAATTCGAGGTGAAAGACACTCTTTTGTCGCAATCTTATCTAACCGTGACTTTAAGGCAGCTTGCATTTTCTCTCTTTCTTATTTGCCGACTGCAACAATTCTTTCACTCTTTTGTTGAGTCAAGAGGTGTAGATTACGGTGTAACTAATAATAGAAAATGATAAAAAATTTTACGCGCAAAAAGATCTGTATGAGAACTGCAAAAACATGAGGGTAATGCACGCTGTATTTTCAATATAATTTGTCTTTTATTTATTACTTTCAATACTGATATTTTTATTTTAATTTATGTTTTTAAATCCATCAAAATTTATTCAACTTGAATGATTATATAAAATATTCTACTTCTTTTTTCAAAAGTTAAGCTTTATATCCAACAATTTATCCGAATATTATTTTATTAATAATTTTTTTTTAAAAACAAATATTGGAGAAATAACTCAACAAATGCTACAAAAAATTTGTAATGCAGAACGTTACAATATATCCAGATGATTGAATCCGATCAAACTTTTTCTTATCTTTGCTTTTACTGCATGTACTTGAAATTGAATGCAAATACATCGTAAGGATGCTTTCATAAAGGATATAGAAGGGAAAGACGATTCGAGGACAAGGGACAAACAAACATGTCTTTGACAGCTGTCGATAGGAAATATATACACATACATATGCATACACATACTAGGACTTGAATTAAATCATTTTTTTTTGCCTACATAAATTCAAAAAGACGGAAATAAATAAGTACTCACGCAAAGATACTCTTGGGATCTAACCCCGTTGGCATTCTCAGAGGTATTTTCTGTTGTTCCAACATGGATATGTTGTTATCCTAAAAACAATTTTAAAAGCATTATTGTTGATTAAAAATTTTATAAACTTATCAAATATTTATCTATAATTAAAAATGAATAAAAAATGTTCGTTCTATTATCACGAAATTGATAAAAAGTTAAAACAAATAAAAACAAGAATGAAATAATAATAAATGCATTAATTTATCATGTAAAACGGAAACATAAATTTATCATGAATATATTGATTTAATTATTCTCTTTTTTTTTTCTAATAAAAATTTATATATTAAGGTAGAGAAAAAAAAAATGAACCTGAGAGTTTTTCGGTTTAGCCGAGAGATCAAGTGGCTGATCGGCTATCTGGCCGGTCTCTTGATGTATCTGAACACCCACGAGAGGTGTTTCCCTCGGAGGTAAGCACCACTGTGGCAGTAAGGTTGGATATGTACCGCTAAGTGCGGCAGCAACCACTGAGGCTGCCATCGGATCAACTTGTACTGACATTGGTGACTCTGCAGATCGCGAACTACTGCTACTCTCACTTTGAGGACTCTAAAAAAGCAATGCATCGAAATTTCAAGATCTTGCTTAAAGATACATGAGTTGATAAATATTTAACAAAACTTTCTATTAAAGTTTCATTGGTAACATCAAAGACGAAAATAGCTGAATGAGATATAAATCGATGATGAGTTAGAAAACTCACAAGCGGCGGCTGGTCGTCGTGAGGCAGTTTTCCATCTAGACAGAGGTAACACTTGTCCAATGGCTTCCAGTCCTCGGGTGGTGGACTTGCTCGCCGATGAAAGTGAAGTGTAGGACAGTCTGTTGGTTGCTCTTTGACACTGATTGCTAGTCTGTTTGTTCCAGTATCTACCACACTTCTCGTCGTTTCTCCTCCACAGTTCACCTGTTGCGGCAACTCCTGAAGCTCTTCTTCTTTTTTCACTCTCAGTAAACCTGGAGTCACTTGTACTCGTTCTAGACCAGCTTCCGTTGGTTTTTCCTATTTCATTCAATAAAAATTATTACCACAGATAAATACATTTTACACTATGTTTATCTGTACAATAATTAGAAAATAAAAAATATGAAATATATTTCAGTCTATTAATAGAAAGAAATGACATGAACTGAATCTCACCTTGATATCTTCCGTATCCGTTGACTCGTTTTTTCTGCACGTATCGTTCTCCCTCAGTGGACTGATTGTCGTTCTCACCGAGTTCTCGTCTAGTTTGAGCCTTTTTTCTCCACCCTCCTGATCGTTTTCGCCGTTCTCGTTTTTCCCTTCGTCTTCGTCTTCCTTTCGTTGTCTCTGGTGCTGTTTTAGATTGGCAAGGACTTGCCCGTGCTGCAGAGACTCCAAGCGAGTACCGTTCTCCTCCGTAGCAGCCTCGACTTCTGTCTTGATGTCTCCAGGCTTGAGACGTAATTCGTCGTTCTTGTGATTGGTTAGTTGTTGTTTCGCAACTATGGATTCGGGTGTTGTTGTTGCTGTTGGACTTGGACCCGAGGATGCTTGGTGATGACCAACCTGACTCAAACTCCCGGCTGCCAAATTGCAGGTTGTCGAGAGCGTTGGATAAAGCCGGTGATGTGGCTGCGTGGCTGATTCGCTCCGAGTGCTGCTGTACAGGGTGTCCTGGTATTGCTTCCATCTCCTACGGCCCATCAACTCTTCCGCTACTCGTTCCAGACCTGCGACACCACCGCAACTACATCAAACAATGATGAGCGAGTTTACCGCTCTGCTAACTCTCAACATTCACTCTCTGTCTTCAAAGACACTTATCCGACACTCATGAACATTCCGAACTATTTTATCTAGCCAAGTATGAACTTGAAAATTCACTCAATCAATTCAATATTAAACCATTATCTTTAAATAGATGTTGCTTAATAGCATGATTGCGGCTCAAGAAAATTATAGCTTTAAATATTAAATGACAATAATTTTGCTAATAATTAATTCAATTTCATTTATTTAATGTAGAATACACATTATATTAACACTCTTGTGTATGTTTTGATAAAGATATAAGTGATAAAATCATTTTTTCTCAATTATCCAAAGGCCGAACAAAATTATCAGTGATGATGTGACGTGACTCTGATGTGTCCGAGTATCTATCGTGTACATAACTAATAGAATAATATAATACAACTACATTTAAAATAGCCTGAAAGATTTCAAGTACGTTCAATGGTGAAGCATTTAATTCAGATAAATCTTATGATTCTGTCTTTGTTTATTATTGTCAGTCAGTATAAACTGTAACTATATTTATAAATAACTAGCTGGAATTTTTTTCACGTTTCTGTATACGATTTTGCATACGTTAAAAAAGAACATGAAGTTTTTTTATCGTAAAATCCAATGATTCATATAGGTAAGAAAGTCACGCCATATGTGAGTTTGTGACCTGCGTGCAATCTGTAGGCTTTTGCAATGTAAAATATGTATTAGAATGATTTTTCATTGCAGACTGTGTATATATATATACAAATATGTCTTTAAAATAATTGATTTTATTATCAATGATATTCATGCAAACTCCTAGAATCATGTTAATAAATAAAACACAATTTGGTAAGAGTTTTACTTGAATTTTCAAGTAATTTTTTTTAACTTTTTAGAGACACAAACGAGGTTCGGTAATAATAACGTAACTAAAAGTAACCCTTGAAGTGGAATACATTAGCTAGCACCCTTAAGATACCTATTCTAAGTGTAGAATAAGACTCTTTAAAGGTCAATTAAATAATTCTTAGGAAAAAGAACAAGGCGACAAAGTTCTTTGAACTTGTTTTTTCACTTGAAATGCATCGGCATCAAAGTAACGTTGGTCTTTCTCGATGCTGAATAGTCACCCAGGAGGCGTGAAAATGCAGGGTGAAAGCACTTATCATGATGGTAGTTGGTTATAAGTTGATATAAGTTGAGTGAAATGCATTCTCTTCAAGTATTGAAACAATTGTAAATAATCAACAATTGAAAGTTGACAAAAAAAGTGCGAATAATTATTTTACAATAATATAAAAAATTTTATTCACTCAAATAAAATTTTTATATAGAAAACGTAGTAAATTAGTGGAAAAAGTATACGCAGTGAAAAATATATTATAGTTTGTAGATTACACCAAATAGCTTTTTATCTGACCTACTGATAAAAAATTGCACGCTACAACTCAGTAGGGAATTGGCGAATTTGATATGATCATACACTGCAATAGAATTAGAATAAAAAGTAGAATAGATGAAAACTGCATAAGGCTGATAAAAAACAAATTGCAAGTAATTGGTCGATTTTTTATTGGTATAGACAGTGAAGTAAAATAAAAGATATGTGGTCAATATTTACTAAAAAAATGTCTACATTATATTTATAGCTTGGTGGAAGTAATAAGACAATACTGAAGCGTTTGTTCAAATAATTCAACGAATAGCTTGTGTGAAAACATCTGAATAAATTATTATTGTTTGTCAAATGTTTTATAATGGTCAAGCAAACGTGTGGTCCGCATCGAGTTTAACTACTGCGGCAGGATGTGTTCGTGCACGCATAGACTATTATTTAAACGCTCTACTTCCAAACGACTTATCAAATTTATCATAATAATAATTGCATCGCTATATGTAATTTGTTTGTGGAAAAAAACTCATTGATCCGTTGAATATACCTATACTTATCTACATATATACACACATATGTTTTTATGTATGTCAATCTAATGTAAATTTCATCAATTTTTTTATTCGTATGTCCTTCATTTATTTTTTTGTTCGCAAGTATCGAGCAATTGGTTCAACTTTACTTACTATGTTATTACCAAATGTCCAAAGTTTATTTTTCGTTGACTAAAAAAATCCTAAGTGTTTTTTTGTCTTGAAGTAGATACTGTGTGTCGTAGTCAGACGTCTTTTTTTACTCAGATAAAAAACATAATTTACGATTATAGCCTATTGAAAAATCATCTAATTTTAATTGATAAATAGATTTATTGAGGAATGATGAGAGATAATATTTCTATGATTGAGAAATTGATCGTTCTTTTTTATTTCAAACACTGAAAAATAATATTTATTTTAAAGAAACTATCAATTTAATTGAATATAAAAGTGTTATAAATGAAGTAAATTTTTCCTAAAGAAATGATTTATTGTTTATACCAATGTCATTTAGGTTGTTAAGTATAAATTTCTTATCATACAATTATCAATTACACATTAATTCTAATAACTAATATAAAATAAAATCCTTCATGTCAACACATGGTAAATTTTGTGACTTGATTTCTGGATAATTATAAAAGAAAAAAAATTTGCGAGTCATCATTTACATACAAAACTTGACGTGGAGGGTGCAAACTTCAAGGCCGATTGCGTGAGTCATGTGAAAAGTACTGACTATTACCATGATGATCATTTTGAACAGAATTCGACGTATTTTTTTCTCTTCCTGCACGATTACACATTACTTTTCTACACTCAAGACTAATGATTTACTTTTTCCAAGATCAATGCGTCATTTAATTTCCGTGCCTTTCTCAATACTACTAACCATAACATCAAACTATTCACCTGTCTGAGGAACTTTAATTCAAGTTTTTTTACTCCTCTCTTATTCCACTGTGTCAATGATAAAATTAAACAAAAAAAAAAAAAAGAGGAGAAATACGTGCATTATAAAACTGGGGAAATCTGACAAAGTTTAAACGTGAATTTTTTAGCTTTTTTTTTATAAAAATATCAGTACTTTCGTGATGCACGACAGTGGCTGACTTATTTAATTGACGATAATTCGTAATCACGTATACTCATTATTATAATACAGTAAAAATAATAATAAGAAATTTCTAGAAGTAAAAACATAGCAATAGTAATAATAATAATAATAATAAAACCATAAAGAATTAATCACCAAAACGTTAGTGATCATAGTGGTTTAACCGCAAACCTATTCTCCCTCTAACTATGTTGAGTTAATATTCATGGCGTACAAAGTCCAAGTGCGTTAGTAATTCTAGAAACGATTAGATGGCTGTCTCCGTAGCCACGACAGTCATTGTACGTCGTCTCCGTCGCCTTGGTTGCTGATAAAATTCAACTCAGGATCAACGAGTAGGCGACGGTGGTGCAGAGAAAAAGCCGCAAAGATATCAAATCCGAGGACACGAGTCGTTACGCCGGAAAACTTTTAAAACATCATATCAAGGGGAATTAGAACTCTGAACAAGATGAAACGAGAAAGAGAAGAGGGGAGCCACGCCCGGTTGAACGTCGTCAACGTCGCAAAAAGCTATCAAGGACGACCGGGCGTCAGGAAAATGGGCGATCGCATGGAAATAAATTCCGAACCTGTTCTTTACCAACTCATACATTTACTCTACCTAATACAACACTCATTATACACAGTAAAGAATATTCAATAATTGCAGTATAATCATCAGATTGGATCATCAGTGAATCATGAAGCAAAAATTATTCGGCTTTGCAAGAAATAATCTAACAATTTATCTCATTGATTCAGTGATTAAAAAATCTCCCATTGTCTGATTTGAAACAAGTAGCTTAGTAACTAATCTAGCACACATACACATATATACACACTCACGTACATATCGGCCAATCAGAATAGTGTAATTTTTAGCAGTCGTTCCCTCTCTCCTCGTTCATAATTTGACCCACGTCCTTTGGTCCCCTTTTTTTGCTACACAAGGATCTAATCGACTCAGCTATTGGGCCAATCGCGATCCAGTTTAGACGAGAGTAGAAGGTTAGGAAATGATATGGCGACGAGTCTCAACACTTTGCAATAGTTTGGTGGTGGGGTCGAGTGAAGTTGCAACGGGAGAGAGAGAACACAAGGCTATCCTTTGTCCGAAACTCGCGTGCTAGCTTCGTGCAAATGGGCCGTATGTATTGAGTAATCTCTTTTAATAATCGAAACTGCAATGAAGATAATTCACAATCAAAAGGAGAAAATACATTATTTATCATTCATTATTATTATTATTATGACACTGAAATTGCATTCAGCTGCTTTTTTTTTGTTCGTTGTCTTTTTCAACTTTAATTTAATTTTATTTTTTTTTTATTACTTATCAAATGTGTCTACGTTGTTTGCTTGTGATAATTAACTTTTTATACAAGTATCTCCAATGACTAGTATTTTCTATGCTCGAATTTTATCATCACTTGAATCTGTTATTTTTTTTTAAAACTATTATCAGAATCATTTTACTTTTTTAGTTTGAAATAAAATAACAGATATAATTATTTAGTTTCTCTTCAATTACATTCGCCGAATTTCCATGGTAAATTTAATGACAACACGCAAATGTATCTTTTCGCAGTATTGCAAACTTTTGGGATCAACGTTTGATCGTGTTTCAACGACATATATCTTTACTCATCTTTCTCATAACAAAGTAAGCGGTAATCCGATACATTGACGCATCCGTAAATATATTTGAGAATGACGATAGATGACAATGGTGACCCATTTATCGTACTTGCAAATGTATAGTGTTACCCTATAGAAACGGTATAATGGTGATGACATTGTCATAAACTATTAAGACATTAATTTCGCGGGTGGCACATATTCTATCGACTATCCATAATACCTTTTTTTTCTTATAATTATATTTATAAACCTAACAAAGATCTTCTTATCATTTATCTAATTATTATCGTTTTTTAAAAATAGTTTATTACACTTTTAAAATGATAATAATAATAATCTTTAATAAAATAATGATTCACACCACTTTAATAAAGTTAACTCGATGCTTTAGAATCGACAAATTTAGTGTAAAATAAAAACGGCTTTTTAACGGCTGAAATGTTTATTCGGCAAAAAGAGTGTAGGTTTATATAAGTACATAAAAGAATAAAGAGAACAAAAAGCAACAGATTGAGAGAAAAAGACAGAAAATCACAATGGGTAAACTCTTGTCTGTACATTTCATTGTGTTCTCTCGTATAACACACAGACTATCAACGATGCACTTTCTCACTCTCTCATTTGCCTATGCAAATTTGTCGTCATCTTCGTTGCACTCAGTTGCATTTACATGTGTCACTTGGTCGACATTCGCTTTCCAGTGGCTCGCCACCGGCTAATATCATCGTTATGGATATCACGGTGGGATTTAAACGATCCAAAATTGACTTGCGTTCTCTCGTGCTATTCTACTGTCACTTTTGTTTATATTTTCGCATATTATACTCACACTCTATTATACTCTACTTCACTTACTTTATTTATTTAGTTATTATTTATATCTCTATGAAATTAATTCAGTGTGTGAATTTTGAATGATAGTATTTATATCAATGCTTTTGACAGTCAAGGAAATTTTAATATTTTTTTTCTTTCATTTCCAAAAAATTCATTTAATAATCATTGAGAATTAATATTGAAGTAATTCGAAAACTCATGCTTGATGAACACAAATATTTAGAATGGGTTATTTTTGTAAATTTATCTCTATGAATAAATTTTTTACTTTGATAAATCCTGGTGCAAGAGCAAAAACTTTCTGATCACTTTTCGCAGCTTGTAAATTTATTTCAATAAATAAAAAAAAACTCTATATAGCAAGTGGGAGAGTCTCGTCATTTTCGTCAATTTAAACTCACCCTCCGCTTCCACTTGCACCAGCTTTTTCTTTCTTCAATCTATAACTCACCCCCGCACCCAGTTACTCAGTAGAATCATCCCTCTTTCGCCTTTCACGTTTCTCCCCACTTTCAAATCTAAGTGCACATTTCCCACTCTTTTACGACTGCTTTTCTCCCCACTCAGTAAATCGAAGCGAGGTCAATCGACAGAGGGGGTGCGAAGACGAACCCCCTACTTCACTATACAATTTTATCCCTCTTCTCTTTAACTATCCCCTCTTATTTTGTTACCAGCAATACTTTTTTAACGCTCTTTTATTTATAAATTTTCCCTCACAGTACCTCTGCATTTTCTTTTCAAGAATATTCGTTCAATTTAGTAGTTTAAAATAAATTATAAATCGAATATATGAGAATTGTAGTAAATCTACAATCAGTATGGAAAATCATTTTACTAGGGATTAGAGTGCTTGAATCAAGGGTAATTTTCATGTAGAAAATTGTCTGGAAAATGGGAAAAAAATCAGTCTAGAATATAATAAGAATAATCTACATCAATTGTAGATTTACCATACCTAACTTACTATAAGTTCATGTCATATAAAATACCACCCTTTACCTATCACCATTGGGACTTGACTCCATTCCTTACTTCTCCATTTGTCCCATCATTTGTGTCAAACTGATAGGGTCAATCGCATAAGTGGGTAACAAATGATTTTATACATCAAGGACGTGATTTCATCCTTTTCCCTTCGTCGCCTCCTCCTCCTTTATTTTATCTTTTGAATTTTTTTTTTCTCCATCTCCCTACCCCTTCTTTTTTACTCTTCTTACAGCCACTCAATATCGTTTCATTACGTACCCCACTCCAACTCCGGCACCGCCGGTATTGCAATCTTATTCTCTTTTTCCTTATGCTTTTGCGTTTAATTTTTTTCAAGTCGTTTTTTTTTCTGTCCATTTTTTTTCTATTTCGCTTCTCTCTTGTGTACACTCTAGAACTATAAGCCCTCCCTTGAGTTTACCACCCCTCTCAATGTCCTGTTATACGACAACGACGACACACGAAGGCCCACGAATTTTTATTGTTGCTATTCGCGCTGCCTCTTTTATGCGCCTTTTAACGATCACCCTCGGCGCAGCTGCACACCCACCACCATCTCCAGGGCCATAGTAGAGGGTTGAGGACCCCCAGGCGATAAAAAGAAGGAGAAGAAAAATTCGCCTTCAACATAAAGACGACTTTTTTACTTTAATTTTTTTTCTTTCGTCTACATTGCATACTTTTTTTTATTGCTTCTACAGTGTTTTATATATCGATCTGTTGAATATAAGAGTACCATTTCTCGACCTGAATTTACACGGTTTACAATAATAATAAGTTGGTAGCATAACAAAACCTACCAGGTACCTACATGTTAAATCTATACATACACAAGTATTGTGAATAATAACTATTATACAGTCATGTGTTTTATCATTTGAAATTAATTCACGGAAACCGTAACCGGTAAGCATTCGGTAGACGAATTCCAAAGGTACCGCGAGTAACACGAGCAAGCGCACTCGGAAATAATAACGACCACGCTTGGCACGCGACGCGATAACACATGCCACACGTGGGGGGGAAGAAAAGAGGACGCGACATGCGGCTTATGACATTTCGACATCCAGCTTGATTGACAACAAAAACATGAACAAATATCATTTGATAATATTATTATATGAATTATTTGTATTCCATTTCATGACATTTATATTTATCTATCAAGTGGAATTGTTTTTATCATTTAATAAACTCGTATGGTTGAAGAAAAAAGTTGACAAATTAAAACATACCTACATATATGACTTAGATAAGTGTTTAACACTTTGTCTGAGAACTTGAAAGCTGCACCTTGGTCAATGCAAGGCAAAACGACATCGTCTGCAGGTCGTTGCGCTCGATCGACATCATTTTCTTCAACTTGCCTTTCTCGTTATGGCATTCCCGGCAACTCGGCCTCAATCGCGATTACGTCTTCAAGTATATATACATACACCATACCAGTAGCCGGTCAGTACCGTGACCGTGGGCTTGTTCTCGACATAAATCCAAGTCCCCATTTTCTTCATCACTCATGATTACGTCTAACTACATTTATTTTCATAATATACCACAATACTATTTTAAACTAATTATTTTGCTAATTTGAAATCCAATGAATTTTATTCAACTCAACAAAAAGATGGTAAAGATGCACAAGAAGAAGAAGAAGAAGAAGAGGAAGAGGAAGAGAAGGAAGAATAAAAAATATTAAATGATAATCACTCGTTGATTACACTTGTTTCTTAAGTTCACAAAAAATCA
Source organism: Chelonus insularis (assembly GCF_013357705.1). Lineage (NCBI taxonomy): Eukaryota > Metazoa > Arthropoda > Insecta > Hymenoptera > Braconidae > Chelonus > Chelonus insularis. The sequence continues at coordinate 653,075 of NW_023276487.1, read as the reverse complement.
GTTCCTCTTGTATTCAATATGACATAGTGATTCTTGTTATCATGATTTTTCATTGTTTTATCCTAACGATGGAGATAATAATAATAAAGAAATATAATCACATGAAATTCAAATACACTCAATCATGTATATCACAATGACACTTTTTGTTGATTTTCATCATTTGAATTGATATGATAGATGAATTTCAAGAGACTCACATCCATGACAAAAGACTGTGTGGACGATTAGGCCAGCAGCAGATAGAAACGTGTCGGGAGGAAACGAAGTCTCGAAGGAAAGAGACAAGGGGAGGAAAGATAAAGACGAGTAGTGGGGATTGGTTGTGTAGAAGGGATGGATGCAAGGGTTGTGGAGGGAAAGAAAGGGTGCATCTTGGGGTAACTATAGAGAGAGGGAAGATGAGAAACAGAGAAAAAGAGAAAGGGAGATAGAGAGAGAGAATGATGCAAGTAGGTAGGGAGACTTGGTAAGGTGGAAGAAAAGCGTTCGGGCGGCGGCTTGTCCGTGGTCAAGACACGCGGTTTGCGCAGCACTTCCGCTCAGCCGACGCCCGTGCGTCGCGACGCCATTCGATCATCTCTTAGTCTTACACGATAATATTCCAAATCTACATGAAAAAATTTTGAATTATTTATAAGTCAAAAAAAATTCATGAAAATGATTATTTTAATTGATTTTAAATGTTTAATTGAACATTTAAAACATATTGATATGTGTAGAGAATGAAAATAACTGTAATATAATGGCTGGAAGGATTTAAAATGATAGTGTCATACTTAGAGGAGTTAGAGGAAAGGTATAGTCAGCCAAAGAGTATTTGGCGTTTTCCACTTGCAACAGGTCTCTCGGTCTAGTCGGCTGCTTCAATCCATTCTCGTGGTGTCGGAGGAAAGTGGGAAGGGGATGTATCCGTGTGCCTCTTACTATCACACAGTTCCAACAAACTCCAACAAAGAGTTGAGAAGAGTATGAGCATTGCATAGAACTACTATTATGTACGTTTGATCACAATTGACATCAATATTTTCTTTCTTACTTTTTTTTTTTTTTTCCTGCTTTCGAAATTATTATGTAATAATAATATTAATAATAAAAATTTATGAAATTTTCATCTTAAAAATCATGCTATATCTTTGTGTATCAACATGATAATGCATGAAATACGATGGTATTAAAAATAATCTTGTTGTGGAGTATTTTTTTCTGAAGCTTATATAGTTGATGCAACATTTATAAATAACAATGCAATTTATAATGTAAATTAAAATAAAACTAGATTAATATTTGGTGTTAGTACGGAGGAAAAGAAGTTACGTTAAAATATTGGACAACTTTTAGTGCCCAAGATAAACTATCCAATAAGCTTTGGTAAATATGTAAAATATAGAGTGTACTTACCGACTACGAAGACCATATTCTTTGTCCATCGCAGCAACTCCCTTCGAATATGTCTACGTTCCTGTATGCAGCGAGCATAGGGGCAATCCGCCATTTTTAAAATCACATCTTAGGATGAATGTATGTCCGCTGTGCGGGGTGTGTTTGCAACCAATATCTTATGGTTTCCGTTTTGAATACGTGAGAAGTTTCCGGGTAATGCTTATGTTTTTTTTCTCTAGTCAGTCCACGTGACGCCACCTTGTTAGTCGTTTTTTTACCTCTTTTTCTATTCCCTTACTCAACGTTGATGTCCGGTTGTGCGCGTGATCCTGCAAGCGCACATCCGTGTCTCGTGTTTTAATAGGTCTAACTAGTGATTGGACTTAGTTGATGAGGGTTAGACTTGAGGTGGTAGCGCGGGAGGAGATAGTCGACAAATAAAAGTTTCACTTGATGTAGAAGAATATACCAAAATTAGTCATATGAATTGTAGTAATTATGTGGCTTATAAATAATTCGACTTGTGTATAAAGTGTCTATTTCTTGGCAATAGTGCCAACAATATTCTCACTCCCGCGCGCCACTTGTTCATACACTTAGCCACTTCAGACGTCCTTCCGGCCTTCCTCCAACAGTCTCTCCTTCTTCTCCTTCGCCGCCGTCTTTTCGTCCGTTCAACTTCTCTCGTCGTTGTTACTCCTTGATTTATTCCCCAACTGTGCGTGTACGCCAGTGCGATTGATCTTGGTAATAAGATCAATAAACACCACCTCTTGATACACCTGAAATCAAAATATTAAAACATCAATGACATGCTATATTCATGATCCATAAATATCATTTAATATTAGAGTCCTCGGGAATATCGACAGATGCAACTTGGTGATGTGAATAATGTCACAAATATAACAGACTTATTCTAGCTATTTCTTCTTTAATACAATCATCCATTCGTTCAAGAACAAGAGTGACCAGCAAAATATATAGACGAGTGTGTGTGTATGTTAAGGTGAGCAGGGGTGACCGTTGAAGTGAGGTATAGCCTCGTAGCGGAAACGAGTGTGAGGAAAAGAGAGAAAAAGAGAGAGAAAGAAAGATAGAACCAGGGCGGAAATATGTAGGGGCGTATTCGCGTGGCGAGGAGGACCGCAGGGAAAGAGGAGAAGAGTGCGCCTAATATGCAACAAGAGAAAAAGAATTGGCGATCAATAGGTAGTAGCTGGTAAGCGTCCTTTCATCCATCCCCGCCGCCCACGGCTTTCCCCCTTGTCCTTTCCACCTGCACATTTCCTCCCTTCTTCAATCCCTCCGCGAGACACCGCCACCTTTGTCGCGACCAACGGGACATCGTTCAAACCACGACGTTACTTTTATTCTTTCTAATTGTTAATTTGCTTCATTTCCTTCTCTATACTTTCACCCTTACAACATTTTATCAATTATATTTCCAAGTGTACCATGTGAATTTTCCGTCATTTCGCTTTATCTTTTTCTGGGTTAAAAAGTAATCAATTTCCCTACATTGATTGAATAAACTTTTGTGATAATACTTAGTAGGATTTATAAAGACGTCATTCAACTTGAACTAATATTATAAATGTTGGCGAAATGACAAAAAAAAAAGAGATAGAGAGAGAAAATAATTGTTATATTTGCACAGCTAAAAATACTCGAGGAATTATTGCTGTAAAATTGATAGAAAGTGTTCCAAATATTCTTACCCTTTTGAAACTCGAGGTCGTACGATAATGTTCTGTAATAGAAAAGAGAATGAACAGGAAATTACGTAATATAAAAGTATGCAATATGAAATCCAATTTTTTTTTTCATGCAACAAAAAATATGTAAAAAAAAGAAGAAGGAAAACTGTAAAAAACATTTCATGTCTGGAATTGACAATTTTATTATTACAAATTTCAGTGAAGAAGGTAATATAGGTTGAAGATTCAAGTCATATAACGAGAAGAAGTTATACTTTCTAGTATCGAGAACGATCAGCACAACTAACACATCAACTTTTTCTATCATATCAAGGGATGATGTAGCCTGCTGGTATTCTTTCCCCACTCTTATCTGTCGATACGTGAAATCTACGTGCAAGTCACGGAAATAGCGTGACATAAAATTTCAGCGGTTCAAGATCAAAGTAATTGAAGCACCCACGTGCGTATGTTTATTGCAAATATAGAAGCATGTGACTACTTGGCTATTCTGTCGATCAATATATTGATGAAAGAACTTGCTCATAGATATAATAATAATAATAATGAACATTATTCAACTATTAGATGATTAATAAAAAAAAAACAATTCCAGTTCACAAACAAATTTTTGATGGTATTATAAAATATTTTGTGAAGAAGAGCCACTATACTTTTCCAACAGCACAGTATAATATTGAGGTAGTAGAGTACTCGCTCATCACTAATAACGTTTCTTCTGAGTTGAACTTATATCCTCACAGCCCTTAGTAATGCTGCTAGTCGTTTTCCACTTTACTCACTTACTAACGAATTTCATCACGGCAGTCTTGTCATTGCTAAACGCAAAAAAGTTACCTCAAGATACTTTTTGATATCACAAGATCTTATTACAACGATAATGAAGACAAGGGACTAGAAAAAAAGCAATAATGACTGCACCAAGGTAGAGAGAATAGAAATAGCATCGAAGAGAGAGCGAGTTTAAAAAGAATTAACAAAGCTCCAAAGCTGAAGAAGAGAGTGTTTGAGACATATAAGGGAAAAAAAAGATAGAAAGGAAATGGTCGAACCAGTGGGCCGCAGGGCCTCGAACGTGCCCTTTGTTAAAGCCGACCAGGGAAAAGTAAAGCTCTGTGCGTGTGTGTTGGCTTATATACGTATAGAGTATATCCAATGTAAAAGAAACTGGAATATTTTTCAGAGGTGCAAGGAACCCATGGCGAAGCAGGAGAAAAATACGAATGAAAGTGTAAGAGCAAAGAAGAGGAAAAAACGTAGAGCGTGGGTGAGATGAGGAAGCAGCAGTAGAGGAAGGAGGAAAGCTCAGGAAAAGTAGTGAAAGGTAGACGAGAGGTGAGGAGGTGATGGTGGAGGGGGATCGCGTACTCGGTTTTTTTCATCCCGAGGGTACGAGAGGTGAGGGTGCGTTGGATTCGGTTACTCGGTCTCACCCCTTGGACCTGTTTTTCTCTTTCTTTTACTTCGTTCTCGCTTGCTCCCTCGAGCCACCTCTCCTTGCTCTTCCACCAGCACCTCCCTTCCAACGCGCCTCAGCGCAGTGCTTCTCGCTTTTTTTTTAACGAAGGATCCGCTCAATACCTCGGCTGTCATAACCTCCCGGTGCCCAAGCTCGCATTCCCCGCCGCTTCTTCCTCCTCACCTCTAACGCTGGGTATCCGCCCACCCTCATCTCCTCCTCAACCCACTCATTTCTCTTTCCAGTTTTTAACGTTTCGTTCGACGTTTCCTCAACCCAAGGGAGAATAGAAGGACGTGGAGGGTTTACTAGTCTCTCTCGTTCGCACGCGCCGAATCAAGCATGGGAGAGAAGTGAAAGGGGAAGTTAGTGCATTTGGTCGTTACTTTGTTTTACGTTCTTCCTCCCGTACAAACACCCTGTGAGATCGCCTCTGTACGTATCCATCTCAACCGTCCACCCTTTTCTCTCCTGTGTTCTCCCATCACCCAAGATCCACCCATACACTCTTTACCTTTTTCGCTCAACGCCTTTTTATATGACGCTTTTTTTGGTTATTTTCACTGCTCATCCATCTTTTTCTCGAGTTTCCTACCCAGCCACGAATCTCTCACTTCTTTCACTTACTCCTGACAACCATCAGCGTGTCAAATTTCCTAGAATATCTTGAGTTTAGTCGCACAAAAATATTTTCGGGATTATTTTTTTCCAGCAAAAAGTCCATTCCACAACAGATAGAAAAAGAGGAAAATGAGGATGAACGTATTCTTTTGACAAGAATGCAAAAAATATTGAAAGTAAAATATGTGTATTATGTACAGCTTTGAGAAGCGAAAAGAAATTGACAACCGACAGTTCTCTAAACTTATACGAATTCTATTTCTTCTTATGTTTTTATAGATTCTATATATATATATTTATGTAAAGATACTCTTCCATTGAAATTGAATTGTCTCAAACAAAAATGAAGTTATTCTGAGTAAAACAAAATTTGAAAATACTCAAATTGACTTTATAGATATATAATAGCGCTCATTGAAAATTCCGTGTTAGATACTGAAGCGTAGTGTGGCGAGTCTTTGGTTCTCTCTAACTCTCTCTCTGACGGGAAGCAACAGTTCGCTCTACCCCTCGCACTCCCTTGGCACGCGGCCTGCCGCCCCTAGCATTCAGACGCTATCCTTCTTTCGTTACTCTCTGTTCACGGACTACCAAAGCACACCAGTTTTCTCTCAAGTGTCTACTAAATTTAGGCACTTTCTCTGATCTTTTTGCTTTGGGTTCAAGACCATCCATGCCTTTTTTTAGTCTTTTACTTACATAAAGGGGATGTTCTTCTTCTAAATATCAAATCATATGATAAATCCTTATCTTTTTCTCATCTCGACATATAAATAATTGATTTCGTGAGAGAAAAACAAATATTTGATAAACCAAATATCCATGTAACTCGTAGTTTAAATCCGTTTAAAACTTTGAATTTACATTCATTAATTTATTTCTAGATGTATTATGTTGAATTGAATAGTTATATGAGTAGTGAAATTAATTTTTTACTGAATTTTATTTCACATCAAAGTTATACGAGAATGTAAATTGAGTTTAACCACAGACATGAATATCATGTTTTATAAAGTATAAAATTGATAAACAGTAAGGGAAGTGATGCGATTTTAATCAGTTTTATTACAGGCGAAAATTTACGACACGTGAACCGCTTGCTAATGGATTAAAGGTTTCAATGATCGCTTTTTCGCGTGAAATGTAGTGATATAGTTGTGTGTCAAAATATTGAATACACTATATATATATATATACATACGTACACATGTATTGAATCAAAAAAGGGAATGGCAAAATCAAGCAATAATTTTATCGACAAACTGCATGTTGTTAAAACACAACAATCTCTATGTAACAAGCTTCAAAATTTCATTTACAATATCAAGTTGGAGTCACGTTCGATATTGTTATGTTAATTGACAGTTTATAAAAATTATATACTTTTTAATATTTATTAATTTAACATTTTATTTTTGCTATTTAATCACTTATTCATTTGTCATCAGACGAATTTTGTAATTAATACATTTGAGATGTGTACAGGAGAGAAGATTTGAGTGCCAAAAGAAAGTATTTGACGCATATTTTTTAAGAGGATATAAGAGGGGAAACGCGTCAAAGAATCCATCAAATTAAAAACGCAATTATAAAAAAGCGTCAGGCGCCTTTGTCGTAAAGCAAGCGCGAACGTTACACACCCCCAAGTTCTCTCTCAATTCCCTCGTCGTCGCGACGAAAACTACCAACGTGGATCAGGCGTATCCCTGTTGAGCACCCTCTTCACCCGTCTCGCCGTTACGACATCCAAAAAAATGCTATCGATCTCATACCCACCCCCTTACCAAGCTCAATTATAAAACGCTTCGAAATATGCGACCCTTGCAAAGACGACATATATGGGATCCTTGCATAAAAGGTGTTGCTTGTGTAAATGCATGACGGAGAACATCGAGAGAGAGAAAAAAAAGAAGGGCGAATAAAAGCCAAAAGGGTGAATTTTCGTATGTGGTGCATTGACGAAAAAAAGCGGACCGTCTCCAAAGGCCATCCGCTCCATTGTATATACACATCCATATACTCATATGCACCCATGCACGAATTTCTTCCCTCTTTTCCCTCCTTTGGCCCTGCTACTTTTTCTCCTCTCTTGTCTTCTTCTTCTTCTCAATTTTTTTCATATAACGTTTTCAAGTGCACCGACACTCTACGCTTTGACATTTTCTTAGACGTCTCCTTGTTTAGCACTGAGTCTCGAATAAGAATATCTCTGCAGGGGTTCTTGTTCCTTTGTTCGTTATTATTTCATGCAAGTCTTTCGAAAATTAAATGTCGCTGTTGATGGAAAAAGCCAAAAAAAAAAAAAACGTACGAAGTAATAACAGTACAGACTCCAACTACAGGGTAAATAAAGATATAAGGAAGAGACAGGTAAAATTGTAATTAAAGATGAAAAAAATAATCATCATTTTCGAAAAGTAATGAAAATTTGAAATATTGTCATTTTAAATGACTTTCTATCATGAATAATTGCGTATATTTAAATGATTACATCGGGAAAGTATGTTTATGCCAGCTTACTCTTCATGCTTTCATGCGAAAGCCAGTGTACAAGCATCAAAGAAAATTTGTTGAGACATTTGTTGAAGGCTGTCGATACTTTTTAATTAGAAATTGACGGTAAAGAATTAAAAAAGAAATATGAGAGTGAAAAAAAAGGAAAACATTTTCAACGAATACGTATCCTATAGCTGGTACCACAGAGTGCAAGTTAGAGAAAGGTCGTTAATTATTTCTTACTGCCTGAAGGAGATGATTAATTGGCACGAGAATGGCATGACAGATCCAACGGTATTCGTCTCGTTCCTCCCTTCTTGATGGTCCTCTCGACTCCTCTCTTATCACAGCACCCGGACAGTCCCTTCTCCCTCTCCATTTACCTTACCTTTATATTGATCGAATATTTGAAAATTTTCAGAAACAAATGGAACGAACTAGTGGTTACGAGTGGGGGAAAGAAAAGCGGAAGAAGTGAGGATATGGTGGGGAATATTGGGAAAGGAAGTGGGGAATGCACCACTACCGAACATAGAAAAGAGAGTAGCCAGGGTAACTAACGTTTCACTCTCCCACCCTATCAAGCGAAGATGACGCCCGTCTTTTTGTTTCTACGAATCGTTTTTCGTTTTACTTCCCCTACAATAGGGAGATTACTAACCCCCTCGTTTCGAAAATTACGACTTCAATATTACCATGCTTGATAGCTTTTTCTGTTCTTTCTTCTTTCCCTTAATTCCACTGCTACCACCATATTCTCCATTCCTATCTTCACTTTACCGGCGAACCGCAACAATTTAATTGGTAGCATTTTTATTAAAAAGTATCGACAGCCTCACCTTGTTTTACGGCTCTACGAATTAATGCTCCGGGTAGCACCACCCTCACCATTTGAACTATCAGCCACGGGCTAAATCTTTTGTTCTTCTCATTTTCACTTTATTCTTATTTCGTCTGCTCTTCTCAATTTATTACCTTCCGACAATTTTATTCAATTTTTTGCCATTTAAAAAATTAACAAATAAACGATACACAAACAAAGCTAATTATCAATAATGTTTATTTAATTTATTTTAACAAACTCATTAACTTATTGGCTGTGATGAAAATTTGTTACGAATACATTTGATGTTAAATTCAAAGAAAAGTCTTCGATTAACTGAAAGTTAAATACCAAGTTTAAATTCGTAGCAATCTAGTTGGCTCATTCGTACTGAGAGTTACGGAAGATATATGACCTCGTGTGATTTCACGACGTTGAACGTGACTTTAGTAGAACTTACACCCGGTATAAACGAGCCAGCACCCACACTTGCACTCCAAAGAATTACATTATGCAGCGTTGATTGTGTTATACTTGTTCTCTACCTATTTATACACCAACACATGTTACACATTTTAGACATACACAATGTCAAACTTACTCGACAGTGTGTACTGAATGACGTGAAAATCCTATGAACTCATTTTTACAATAATGGTAATATATGCCAATATACACAGTTGATAAATGTCTTTTTTATCAGTTTCCTCAGAAATATTCCTAATTATTATAAGCTATTTAATGCAGTCGCTGAGTTTTGTACAAAATTAAACAATCGAATAAAATTATAGTTAAACGTTGACTTGAAACGCTACTTAGAATGAAAATATCAATTAAACGGAAATTAACTTGAAAAAATGATGTCTTTATGTTAACTCATTCTAATCAATTTATTTAAATTTATAACTTGTTATTGAATTATAAATTAACAAAGTACTGTCAATAAATTATCAAATAGCTCATCATGCTTTTTTTCATTTTGTTTTTCAACTAATTTCTTAGCAAATTAAAAAACAATTCTATTCTTGCAATTGCAGTATTAAATAACATCATGATTTGTTGAAAAAAAAAACAAATAAATAGAAATGACATTTAAATGAGATTGAATTATCATGAATTTAAAGTCTATTATTACTTCTGCATACCCGTTGAAAAGTCAAAATAAAATGATCCATTATCAAAATGAAATTCTATATATGTATGTATAGTTTAGCAAATTTCATGAATGTCTCAGTCTTTGTATCTTCAAATATCATCACGTATGTCTCGATAATACTGCAGATTATCGAGTGCACGTGCCAGAACTCGCGTCAGAGCAAATATATCATGACAAAGCTGTAGTAGTTCTCTTTCTCTCTATATATATACCACTAGCTTATTTCATCCTAGTTTGAATTCTCTAAGGTACTGTTAATTAATAAGACTAGAAAGCTCATCGATAGAGACAATTATATATACAATATTAAATGACAATTTTAATAATTATACGACTCTTATTACAATAATAATCAATTCAATAAAGATGATAGAAATATTTTTGCAATCAAGTTCTTTTTATTGGAAGCTTTTTTTCGAATATTTGTTTAGTTTTGCTACGTAGTTATTTCATGAATTAGAATTTGATATGAGTAATAGTGGGACACATAACACATTGATATGCATGTTAGTTGTTTTCCTCCAAAATGTCGATTGACAGGTTTGTGTGGTTACGTAAACTTAATGATGCAGATAGCCCAACTAAAATGGGGACAGTTTGTCCACTACCACAAGCTTGTCCAACGAAATGCATTCGCGTGTTTTGCTGTTCGATAAATAAACATACTGTACTTATAGAAATAATTCAACAGCCTATATGTAAAAACAAAAAATATCTAAGCTTTATTAATTGAAATGTATTCGTTGACTAATTAATATTATTATTACTCTTTGCTAACATCCATATTTGATTACTATCAAACTCAGTCATGCCATTCTAATGTACTCTACTGTAAGCTTTGTTATGTAAAGAAAAATAATTAATAAAATATATATCATCTGAATACATTCACAATAGAAAATAATTGATGAAATCAAACATTACTAAATGATATTTGTGAATTTAACTAATGTTAAATGTCTATATGTTTACAAGTGTTTTCGATCATAACTAGGTGATGTTTAGGTATTTATAATAATGATATAGTATAGTGATGATATTGGTGAAAATCCCCAACTGAATAGAGCATGCAAATCTGAACAGGCAGACAGCCAATTAGTGTCATTGATCGTCGACAACTATTATGAGGTTGAGTACGCGTTGCCTGGCAAATGTCGAGGTGGACAATATTTGTTTATTGTAGATAACACTAAGTAATGGTAATAGTGATATTTTTGACTCAATAATAGTTTCAATAATTGTCATTATCTGTTTTGAAGAACTTACATACGATGAGTATTGGAGAGCACAAAATTATATTGACTACTGAGTGCATGAAAAAAAAAAAGAAAGAAAAAGAGAAAAACTGTTTTGTATTAATATTTAATAGTCCAGAGAGTTGTTGTTACAGCAGTATGGCATGCACGCACGCAAGGAAAAATCGTACGGACTCTCAACATTTTTTTTTTCTTTATTGCTCTCTCCACCTACTTGAATATACAACTCAGTATTAACAGGATCAATGATCAAGTTCTAGTAAATATGGATGACAAATTGAACAAGTCATTCAATAATTTCTGGCAAATCAAGTTGAAGGTTTGATAACCATAGTCAATGAATTGAATGTGAAGTATGTAACTTAAGTGATCCAGTGGTAAGTGAATCCCGTTGAAAATCATATAAGGGGAAGGAAGCGAGAAAAACGGCAAGATCCAATTAGTGCATAGCTCTTGAAATATATACCAAGTTATAGTTAGGTGTACAATGCAAGACACTGGTGATAGTATGTAGACATACACACATGTGTCGACTTATGTTTGTATATATTATATATATGTATATGTATATATTCACACGAGCATCGAAAATGCACAAGAGTTCTCAGCTTTAACACGCAGTTCGTAACACTCTCTAGTCTTCCACTCGAGTGAAAATGTTGTGAGGGTGCAGCTAAAGTAAAGGGAATGTAGTTGAGGAGTTGGAATAGAAGAGGAAGAGGAAGAAGCAGTTGAAGGAAGAGAAAAAAAAATGAGAAATGAATGAAGAACGAAAGTCACAGCAGAGAAGTTAAGTTAGACTTTCAACTGACAAGGAACCGAGGACGTGATGCCGGGCCGTTCGGCACATGGAGACAGTTACATAACTCTAAATCTGTCGGCCATTTTGCTAACTCGAGACTGCCATCCTCCTCACCCATGCTCGTTCTCTACTGCCACTTCTTCCTCCCCCCTTGTCCCCCTTTAGCATTCAAACTATTTCGAATGTCATTCCACTTAAATGATGCGCTCGTTTTACATTCTAACTACGGCCATATTTATTCATGCCATTTGATAAAGATTTTTTCAATTAAAAAATATTTATTTCAACTATTTTTAACACACATATGAGCTTTTATATGAAACTATGTTTACCATAAAATATTTCGAGCAATGACATTATGAGTTCAGCAGCGTATATGACTGTTTAAAAAATTAATAAGGATATAAGAAAATATAGACAACTACCACACTAAAAGTGCCTACGTTCTAATATGACTTTAAATTGAGGTCAAACCAAATTTTCTACTTTAACCTACTGAATACCTGGCGAATTTAGCTTTCTAAAGCAGCAAGTAGAGACGACATTCACGAATGTGGAAGCATTTCCAGACACTTGGGAGTACCTTCTTCACCGCGAATCTGGACTTCAAAATTAGTCGTAGTCTATCTTTCTTTCTCTATCCATCTTTCTCTCTTTTTCCTCTCTAAACCCATCTCTCGTGGGGTACATAAACGACATGAAGCTTGGCAACCTACACCTTGATGTCAAACGATCTCCCCGTGCTTTTGAGTTCAACGATCTAAATTATAGCCTCTGCTATTTCAATGTGTACTGGGAAATTTGTGAAATTTGTAGATAATTAATTTCTTTAAGTTATCAAGTGTTATTATTACAATTCAAGACTGTTATTACGACATAAATATATGGATATACATAAAATTTATATGTATGTATTGCTTTCCATGTATGCAGAGTTTGTAATTTGTAATCTGATCTACAGCTAAAACTACTCAATTTCTTTATTTATTTCCTTGTCCTACATGCAAAAAGTATGATAGAAGAAGAAAAAGGAAGGATGAGTTATATTTGAACTGATGCAGTGATTGGAACACGACGAATATACGTGCTGACTTTTTCGATTGCAAGATGAATAGAAACGCGATATCTTACTGCAAAAAAAAGCTAATAATATATACGAAATTGCGTACTATGAGCAATAAGAAATTGTCCAAGATGATCACGAAAATGATTCGTTATTTAAGTGTGATTATCATGATCATAAAATAGAAGAGAAATTTTATATTAATATCCTTCAGTTACTAATAGATTTACCATTATAGAAAATAACTTAATAATAAAAACAATGATTATTCTTTTACGTGTCAGTATTTTTTTCTTTTTTTTTTACATTTTATGCACATCAAACAATTATAAAAATTTAAAATGTCTTTACGTTTTTAAATGAATAATTAGTTTATTGGACATATTGTAGCTTTGATTTAATTTATCTATGTTATTTTCAGTATTATTAATCTCATTAGTAAAACATAAATTACGAGGGAGTGATGGAATGAGAGAGATAAAGAGGGAGAAAGAGATCGAGATATATATTTATATGTAGTTAGAGCGATTGAAACAAACTGTTGAACAAATTGGTTCTATCCTGGAATGTAGAGAAACATGCGCATGACCAATTGAGTTTTCCGGATGCACGTTGGTCCATTCCGGTTTACCCGTGTTCAAGTTTTCAACGAGTGAGCATGTACATTGAAAGCGCGACAGGTTTCCACGTGCACGTGGTGCGACCAGCAGCCGGCACGAAACGTGAAGCATATAATAAATATAACAAAAGATTGGAAAAATTTTCTTACAATTTCATCTATGATTTCTTTTTATATTAATCAATAAATATATTATATATTTATTGAATAAATTTTGAGTTTTGAATTTATTTTTAGTTTACAAATTTGCAAGTAAATAATGTGGCAATTCAACAGGCATCGTGGCAATGAGAAAGACCAAAGGAAAGAGAAAGAAAGACGAGTGAGCTATATTGTAGAAATGGCTGACAAAAGCATATATGATAAGAGAAGTGTTGGGAGCACGTTTTCAGAAGCAATTTAAAATTCGCAGTAATGTAGATATATTGTGAAAACATCGTAAGATTACATGAACAAAAGTAGAGAGGAATAAGAGAGATGACAAAAAATAATAAGAAAATAAAAAGAAAACTGAAAAAAAATTAGAAGTGCAATTATGAGAAGTGGAAAAGTGGCGACGTCACAGTAATAATCTTCAAGTGTTCTTTTCGGCCATTTTGGTGCCCAAGAGTTGCGCTTACGATATCTATAGTCGTCACATCATAAGCCATTTAGTTTTTATTTAAGTCAAATTTTTTTATTAATTTGTTTCTGGAAAAAAAATTTTTTTTTTTTTTCAATAATTTCCGTCTCTTTAACAATTATTTAAAAGATTTATTCTTTTATCGTCGAACACATGTGTATCTACACAAACACGTATTCAACATTTTCAAAGTAAACTCCCCTTATACCCTCCGTCATTCCATTCTTTTCTGTATACTACGCTGCACCCTCGAAAATTCGCCCTTGTTCACGAGTGTACTCGTCGCGACGAGGCAACAACTCGAAATAAAATCTCAGTAGAATGAGACTACGAGACAGACATCACTGTATATAATACTCACTGATCTACTATTACTCTTAAAGAGATGATAGCAAAGTATGTATAGATTTTTTTCACTCTCATCCTAATTTTTCCATTAAAAATATACATGTGAATGAATGAATATTGATAAATGAATATGTTTTGAGGACAAAATAAATACTGTTTGCGAATAAAAATCTATTGATAATCGTTATATTTATAACTATGATTAGATATATCAAGACACTTGGAAAAAAAAAAAAAAATGAACACGAACCTTTTGCTGCACTCCCGAATTATTAACCGGATACCAAGCTTCCTGATGATAATTAGAGATATTTTTTCTCTTCATTGCATGAAAAAAACACATTTTTTAAATTTATAACTTCATTTCCACCGTTATAACTGTCAGGAGAATAACAAAAAAATTCGAGAGCACGAATGAAAATTTTAATCGTCAAAGAATCACACTTGTGACAGTAAAAACACACTTGAATTGAAAGTAATTTATTCATAAAACACGTTGATCACGTAATTCATATTTGTTATACATAATAATAAAAAAGATATTTTAACAAATAAAATAATCAAAACAATTCACTGTTCATTTAGTTGAAAAGTGTATATATTTTATGTAGTAATATTCCCTGACAATTTTCAAAATTTTGTTTATAATTTTTGTATATATTTCCGGTTGTCACAGTTCAATAAAAGCTCCTGTGAAACTTATCTCTCCCGCCGTCGGGAGAACAGCAAAAGAAAGCGCGAGCGCAGACTCGCAGAACGATGATGAAGACGAAGAGGAGGACACTGTTGTTAGTCGTCGTCGAGCGCGGGTATTATCACCTGGGCAGTCTTGTGTGTATTCACCTCAACAAAAACTTTCTTTGAGTATTACAAAATTGAACGAAAAAAAACAACTCAAATTCAAAAGTATATATTCCCACTGAATGCACTCGTAGTCTTTGGTTGATCGTGAGAGCAATTAACGAGATCTTGAAACGAACTTGAACCACAAGAACACGAGGACAATGATGACGTTTATAATCACTTATTGGACCGAGTCAAAAGTTCACTAGTATTTTCACTTTCTTATCTATACATTAATTCTTAAACTCACCTTCCATATTTCTAAACAGAGTCTATTATTTTTATCTTTAGAATATTTTGAATTTATTTTTTAAAAGCCCTTCTTTCACTTGGTCACTTTTCATATAAATCCCTATTATTTACTCTTGCTCTCTCCCTCTTTCTTATTGGCTTTTCTTCACTTGGATGCACATGTTCTTCTTTCTCCTTGTAATATACCCTCGACGTAAATCGTGTTCGGGATGTATACTAAACGCGGCCACGAAGAGAGAGAGAGCACCCAGGGCTCTCCCGACTGCTCCGTTTGGATATGCGTTTGCGAGTTGCGTTGGGTCGCGCTGCGCTCCCGTAACTGCATCCGCGTCTGCCAGCGCAACTTGCGCGCTGCGAGCGCCGCCATCTAACCAACCCCACCACAATCTATGTCTCCTCGTGTCCCGCCAACCACTACCATCACCACTGCTGTTGCTGCTACTATCACATTCAACCACTGTACACTTCTCCACTCGTGCGCCCTACACATTTCCCAAGTAGTACTACTACCACCACCACCACTACTACTGCCGATGCATTTTCATCTGAACATGAAACTACACACGGACCATTACTACTTCCTTCAACGCCTCGTCACAGTAGTAGTGGTCACTAATACACAGACCACTTGAAATCGTCTACGCCACTTTCGGTGCAACGTACATCGTTCTTGCGCGCACACTTCTTACGTGTGTACGTGCCGAATCCGAGATTTATCATTGGATAGAAAATCTACTCTCTCAAATGAATATATCGACAGATTAATTGGATACTCCAAATTTCAATGACGCATTTTTTATTTCTCTTTTATCATAAAAATACGTGAATGTCTAAGTAATTGATGTAAAAGAATCTTTGAAAAACTTTTAATATTTTATTTATTAAAACTCGACTTGAGAGAATATATAAATAATTCTTTGTTTCATTTCAAGGCTAATAAAATGTTTCTCTGACGAAATATTCTTTTTGTCTTGAGTTTCGTGCTCTGCTTGATATCGTACTTGCAAACTCGTGGGTACTCGTGACCATGACACTTTTAATAGAAGACAATTTGGTGCGTTAGTGATGCGATTTGAAATTTAAATATTCACGCGTTATCATCGAAATGAAATCTCCACATAAAAGTTAACTTTTTATGTGTAAAATAAAAATGTTTAATATCATTACAGCCGAAAATTAACAAATAATGTGTACAGATGAAAGGTGGAGATAAAAAAAAACAGAGTACAAAACATTGGCTGTTTATATGCATAAGTGTACATGTAAATTTCAAAGTAGTTAGTCATCGAGTTATGATTGTTTCATGGATTTTTTTTTACTCTCCAAAGTATGTAGTATATAAAGTCACATGGGAGAAGGATACCCGAGTAACCACATAGTTAATCTCTCGTTACACTCTTGACTTGCGTATAAAATAATTGTTTTCTCTGAAATCAAAATCATTTGCCAATTAACGTAAAATATGATTCTTCAATAAATCATAATATATCAAAGCGTGAAGAATTTAGTTGAGTAATCATTTGAGTTTCGGAGGAGGTCGATTGGACTTTCAAGATGGTAGACTAACAAGATACATACAAGTGTATAGAATAATGTGGGTAAAAAAGAGAGAGGGTGCAAGAGAGATGAAGAGAAAGAGATTAGATATTACGCGGCGCCTCCCGACGCCTTCGCTCATGTGTTGCTTCTCGGTGTGGTGTTGCGCAATTTACGCGAAATAAATGTCTTTTCCAGAAAACGGGACATCAAGAAGTTTGCGCCATTAGAGCTGCGAGCATAGCGCAAAACCGATTCCCTATACTTGACATTAAATTCCACGGCGGCCTTCTAAGCTCTCCCCCTCATACGTCGTGCCTTTCTCTTCTCGTTTAAGCGAACCAATGCCTAAGCCACGTCCCGAAAAATGTCCGCCCACGGCGATCACGGAGGTGGATTTTCGAGGTCTCTCGGTTATGTTGTTGAGCCTGCACACGAGAATACAACTCATGGGTCCACCATTTTTATACTATTTTCACGCCAACACTCATAGTTATTTTTCACATGGCATTTTTCTCTTGTCCTAACCACTGCAATATATTAAATATACACTCTAGCGGCTATTTCTCACGGTGTCATAAATATTGTAATAATTTATCATAAATAAGAAATATGGAGATATGATCATTTAATGATTGATAATTATTACAATGTGTACAGATAATGCCGGTAGTTTCGAGCAATGAATAAAAATTAATGGAAGGTTATTAA
Source organism: Chelonus insularis (assembly GCF_013357705.1). NCBI lineage: Eukaryota > Metazoa > Arthropoda > Insecta > Hymenoptera > Braconidae > Chelonus > Chelonus insularis. Next base: position 635,364 of record NW_023276487.1, on the reverse strand, counting down.
GTCACAACAAAAGAAGGAGCAATGCAAACGTGATCGGACGGTTCTATGGTAAGCTAATGGCATGATATCGTGGCGAGTCTTTGCAACTGTATAACGCCAAAGTCAGAATGCACAAGAGAAAGAGAGAGAGAGAAAGAGAGTCGAATGAAGAAGAGAGAGAAAAAGAAAGAAGAGGGGAATAGGCTCCATTGGCTCTATACATGCATGTGCAGTTTGCCTGAGGCTCGCGTGAGTCGCTTGCTTGGTTCCAATATCTTCTATATATGTGTGCGTATTCCACTGCTAGTGCGTGCGTCGAAGCCACGTGACGTCTAAATTCAGTCAGCCATTTTGGAGCATGATTCATTTGTTTAGAATGGGTCGGATAGTAGTAGGAGGCGGAGCCTCACGAAATCTTCCTGGGTGTTATAGATTTAACCAAAATGCAACCTTCCCTGCTCCACTTATGATACATCATAAGTCCATTTTTTTACTCCACTCAGACTTTATTGCATCTTCATACTTCAAATCATTTGTCATCAACTTCTTTTACATTTCAACTTTTTGTATTGGTTGTCGAAATATTATTATTTAAGACAAACACATCGTCTCGTCAGAGAAAACTCTTACACAAGGCTAAGATCCAATACCCTCGAGCTACATGATAGCTTAAACATTATTCCACTAAGGAAACAAGGACGATGAATTATTTATTTGAAACTGTGGAAATATGAGAGTGACAGCAAAAAACAATGCGAAGGACAGATACTCATCATTATCATGATTTGGAGAAATAATGTCAAAATATCTTTTTTACTTCAAACACAAAAAATCATTGTTATACTTGCATACACTTTCACTTTACTCTTCAATACCTGATTGATTTTAAAATGCATCATGATGAATTTCAGTGATCATCATAAAACCTTATTTTCAGTCAATTTAAACGATACATAAAAATCATCTTCAATTATTTTTTAAACAATCAGTTTTCAAACAAACAATTTATCATAATCAATAGTTGATAAACAAATCATTAAGTTGTCACTATTTATAATGACAGAATGTTTTTTTTTATCAGACAAATTTTCACTCTTATGTCGTGAGAATGTTTTTTTTATTCCTTAGATATTGCAGTAAATTGAAAGTGGTCAATGTTTTCCTTTTCATCTTCATACACGTCTCAAGGTCATGTCTGCAGAGTGGGTCAAGCAAACTACCGGTCATTGAGACTCTTTGTCGGTGCAATGTTTGTGGGCTCAAAATGAAGGGTCTCGGCCAAAAATTGCTCTTCCCTCCTTTTATAAATTTCAAGGAGCCCATATCTGGTTAGTGCACTCGCTATTGCACGCTACACCGCGCAAGTAGCGACCCCGGCATTCTGCGGGTATCCAGCGTGTCGGAAAGGGAACGGACGCCGGCTGCGAAAAGGCCTTGACCGTATCTCCGCTTATCGCATCAGCCGCGGTTGCACTCCAACAGCGTCATCGTGCGTCACACGCCACGGACGTTGTCAAGAGACGAATTGGTTGCAGCGATGAATAAGACCACGACGGAAAATTTACTTAACACTAAAAGACAATTTTATTGTTCTCCGAAACATTCACTTTTTTTCACAACCACGATTTTGAGATAAAATATATTTATTACTGTTATGCAATTATATTTTCATTTTAGTTCATAGAACCACATTCATTTTAGAAAGAAATAAAGAAACATAATGCAACGAATTATCATTGCCAATAATAGCCCGAAAAAATTTAAATTATGATGTAAATTATTTTTTTTCAACAAATTTGAATGTAATTGAACTAATTTTTTAGGCAAATTATTCTGTATTGTGGTAACGAGAAAGGAAAAAAATCTCTTCCACTATCATCCCTAATTTTATTTCCATTTTTCTGAGATTCATGACATCAAATCTGATGTAAAATTGTGCAGATTTAACTTAAATGAAATTAATCTACATGTCAGAAATATATACATACATAAATACTTGAACATTCACAAACTGTACAATAAAAAGTGTTAAATACGAGTTTACATAAAATACATGTTTCAATAATATATGGTTGTGAATATATATTATCAAAAAGACATTAAAATATAATGATGTCTTATTACTGAAAGAATTTGTAAATTAAAGAAACTCTATCTCAAGTTAATAATCCATTATTATACAAAGAAATACATAAAACATGTGAATGATTCAAATTAAAAAAAAATAATTTGATGTTTTTTATTATCTAAAGTTATTAATCAATTTAATGTTTAATAAAAAAAAAAATTTAATTATTCGTATCTAAGGGTTACAGAATATAGATGTGCTGTGCAATTTAACACGTCAGAGAATTTAGAACGATCAAGAACTGCAGCGACAATCTGAAATAAGTGCTAAAGCAGAGCAGCATGGGTTAGCACGAACAGCATCATATATATTACATAGCATGCATAAGATGGTATATTCAAATGTGCTTAGTATAGTTCTACGACATATTTTGGAGATACCTACTTGTTGCGCTCAGCAAGTGCGCTTATAGAGAGAAAGAGAAGTCAAGAAGTGGTATATAGGTTAGTCCTATATATAATACGAACACGTGCACATGATGCTTGGAAAGCATGTACATGCAAAATACCAGTGTGAAGTGTAATGTTGGAAGACTACGTGTGTATGTCATGTATCTGGATAAAATACTATCATGTTAAAATGTAAAACGAATATTTTTCAAGATTATTTTATATTGATATTCGTTAAATAAATCCTACTATACGTTAATGAAATAAATAATGAAAAATAGAGAAATCAAACACTTGAAGAGTCAATTGTTGGAACGAGTCCAAATTCCATCGTAGTACATTTGAACCAACTTGTTGCTGGATAAAAAGTCAAGAGAACAGAGTAAGAAAAGAAGAGAGAAAATGAGAGAGAAAGAAGCTGCAGAAAAGTAACTGTGCTATCATTAATTCAAGCTTATTTGCGAAATTTCAAGTTGCCCGAGAAAGAAGCACTTGTGTTGAGGCGAAAAGGAGAGAACGAGTTTAAACGAGAAGTCGATAGTAACTGGCACGAGGGTTTTAGCACATGGAAACATTTGGGGCTTATATACGCGCATATTTCGAGCGATATCTACTTGTTGCTCTATGTGCGAGAAGCCACGAAAGTTGGTGTTATAATAGTTTTGTAGACAGATATGCTTTATACTTTAATGGTGATATTAGATTTAGATAGAAATAAATTTCTACAGTGGATTGAGCAAAAAGACTATTTAATGACTCTATAATATTATTCACCAACTCCCTTAAATTAGGCTGTCTATTACATTGCAACCTTATTTATTCTGGTGATGAAATAATTATTTATAAAAAAAAACAACATGAATATATATTACATAATTTCATTTTAAATAAATGATTGATGATTAGTTAATTAATAGTCTTCATGTATAAAAGTGATGAATAAAAAAAAAATTTTTTTAATTGATAAGAAATTTGAAAAATACTTGAATGAGTTGTATTGCATTGTAAAGTTGGCAAATATACAAAGTTAAGTCACAGAGTGCACGTGTTTAATGTAGTCGAGACATATCCTAAAGCAAGTTACACACGATGCAGCATGCCAGTAGTAGCAGCCGCCACGCCGGTAGTATGAAAGCCGTTACTACTTGTTGCTCGCCGGTCCTATAGTCCCTATAGTTCCTATAAGTCCTATAGGAATGACTGTACCTACTCTATCGGTCGACAAATGGTGCGGGGGTTGGGAAACTTGGCTTACGATAGACTGAGAGAAAGAAAGAGGCTGAGTGTAGCAGTACACTTAGCGTCGTTTTTCCTGCTTTTGAATGGCGCCGTTCCAACCACTCTGACGTTCATCTTGACGCCTGAAGATTAAAGCTACTAAGGTGTGTCAAAGAAATTCACACTCGAAATACATACACTTGATATTTTATACATTTGAAATTGCATTGTAGAAAATGCCATTGACACAATGCACTGAAATATCGATGTAAAAAAATATCAACGATAAATCTAGCCATTTATTTATTTACATTGATGATTAAAAATTTATAAATATTTTTTTCTCTGACCATGGTCTGTTTTATGAATACATACTCAGTCTGATAAGCGCAAATGAATGCTTTGTACAGACTCATCAACGTATTAGCGTGCTTGTATGTATATTTGGCGTCGAGTGTTTGTAATGCATGAGAATACGAAGAGGAAAAAGGAAAGAGAAGAGACAAAGTAAATGTGTGCACTAGTGTATATAGAGTGGTATACCTACGTAATGCACTGATACAAGGATATATAACTCGTTGCAGCATTTATGTAGAACACACTCACTCTCAATGGGTCACTCTCACTCTCTCCCAACCGAGAGGGAAATTTGGCAGCTGTTTTTAAGCCCGGTTAACTGGCGAAATTACTCGAGCCCTCGTGGTGTGCTTACTTGCAGCCGCCTTTTCAGCCTCACGGTCATATACTTTTCTCTCTCTCTCTCTCTCTCTCTCTCTATCCCGTTCATATTTTCGTTTCATTTTACTTTCAATTCTATTTTCTTTGTACTTGAAAATCTCCCGTTTAACTGAAATAACATTCATCCCATCACATTTTACTAATACACTCATTATATTACAAAAATGATAGAAATATTTTTTTCTTTTTTAGAACAAAATTCATCTAAAAATGACGAGTCATGCAATAATATATCTGATGATAGCTTACACGCAAGGACTTTACATTATGCACGTGCGAGTTCACGAGTTTGTCGGTTTGGCAGCGGATGCAATTACTCCCCACTTGAAAACAGCACATACGCAAACTCATAAGTCCCTTTTTCCTCTACATCATATCATATACGTATGTATGTGAAATTCTCTTTCTCCCTCTTTCGTTGCATCAAGTAAAACCGGTCGTCGCACTCGAGAGTTCTTTTTGTTCGTTGTCCTCATGCACTGACCTAGGTTAACTCGATGTGCAGTGCCGAATATAAAGCGGCCAGTTCCACTGACCCCCTCCCCATCCCCTCGATACAACGCGTCACCCTTCCCTTTCGTCTGCCAGCCAGCTGTAGTCCATTGCCAAACTCCCAACTGTGTGAAACACTCACACATTTAAACACACTCGCCAATACACACTCACTTGGACTCTTTTTGATGCAGAAAGCACAAGAGAACGGGTCGAGGGCAGGGCCACGGCCATCCAAAAATTACCGCACCCTTTTTTCTCTTTTCCCTCATTACTTTAATCTTGCTTTTTTTTATCATTTCAATACTTTGTATTTTATAGATTGATACAGTGAAACTGTAACGTATTTTAAAGGAATATTATTGATAAATAAATTGAAAAAAAAAATTTCATTTTAAAAAATAAGTCAACTTGATAATTTTATCGACTATAAGTTGTATTTTATTCATATTTATGTATTTTTTTATCAACTTTTTTTTTTATTAGTCATTATAAAACTAACAAGCAGTAAAATAATCTCATTTATGAAAGCAATTTACAATAATTAAATTTTTTAAGCTTAATTTTGAATGTCCATAAACAAAGTTTATGTAATGTTTAAAAAAAAAAAATATTGATAAGCAGAAAAATTAGCAAATGAGTTATTATGTAATTAAAATGTTAAATCTATTATTCAATATTTTCTCTAAAAGAATATTTATTTATTTATTCATTCATATTCTATTGAACACAATGATAAAAATATAAATTCAAAAATACGAAAATGTAATTGATGTTTTAATATTGATTAAATAATCACTAAAGATCAATTTTCATTAGAAAACTATTGCGAGATGCTGATACAAGTATATATCCGATGCGGTTTAATTCTTGGCAGTGATTATGTGCTTGAAACACTCATGAAACAAAGCGGGCTCTGTGTCCTCTGAACACGAATGTTTCGCGACCTATCCCTCTACTATAGATATATATATTTTTTCAAACATGTATTGCACTCATTTCCTGATACATATACATTTATATGACACATCTCTGCCTGGTTTATTGTATTCACGGATTTTATAAACGAAGCAACCCTCTCTATTTGCACTCAAGCGAATCGGACCACACAAACGCATGAAAAATGACGGGCGAGTAAACATACAATAAAAAAAGAAAGAAAATCAAGTATAGTAGAGGTGCTTTCAAACTGATCTCTCTACTTTTTGATTTTTTTCCCTCTCATTTTTTTTCAATTTCTCAATGAATGTTTCCCCCTTCGATGAACATTCATTACGTGCATTTTGAAAAAAAAAACTCCGAATCAATAGCTACCTCTTTACCTAATGATTAATCAAGATAGGGACAGTGCTGCTATCTGCGCAAAAGTTTTTTCCATAAAAATTGCAGCAATAGCTATTTAGAACTCAAGTATTTATAATTAAAAATGGATGAAAAAAAAGTAAATCACTCACCGACTAATTGAACAGAGGAAAAATCATTCTTTATATTATCAATATCATCATCATCATCATCTTCATCATCAGTGGTTGCTGCTGTATGTATATATCCTTCATATATTTTTTTATTACGTTAATAAGTTTAAAGCTTGCACTTTTCTGCACTCTCTGCACCCCACACTGCACCATACACTTATATTTATTCTATAGTTATTATCACTTTTTTTTCATTTTTTTTTAAATTAAGTTCTCCATGACAACTTTGAAAAAATTATTCCATGTTCAATATATATAAATAAAAAGAATATTTTTCAAAATCACAACTAAAAACAACTTCACTGATTTAATTTAAACTTCTTCGTTTTTCTTTTTTTTTCTATTTTTCGTTGTAATAAGAAAACAACATAAAAGTGGATTGATTAATAATAATAATAATTAAAATAATTATTTTTGGAAAATTAATCGATCATTTTGAACTAAACACATGTTGTTAAGTATACTGACCTCCTGCACATTTCGTGCATCCAGATAACGCCCGTTGATGCACTAACCTACCTCACGCACAACAAGCGACGAACAAATGCGAGTACAGGGTAATGCAAAACGGACTTGTTGGAGAACTCGGCGTTTCTCCCCTCCCACATTTTCCTTCGTTGTCGTTGTAAGTTTCGACTTGAAGTGCGTGAGAACTGTGCGACTTTGCCACTTCTACTTAGTCTCATATTGAGTTAAATCACAGCTTAACAATTTCTGAAAAGAAAATGTCAGTTATTAGTTATGAATAAATTATATATTTATTTATTATTTTACATTTTAAAAAGTCGAAAGTAAAATAATTTTCTCTTTCTGTTGAATTCTATTCTATTTACACGTATATGTCAGGCATATGAATAATATGATATCTTAAAAGATTATATATGTAAATTTGATAAAATTAAAATCGAATATAGCTTTGCCACTTTGTAATATTTGGTCGATGCATTTATTTGTTTGCCGTCAAAACACAGCTGTCTATTCTGTTGTACAAATAAAATTTGTATCTGTGATGGACACATGTTGGCAATAGGCCGATTAATTGAATTCTCTGAGAGATTGAAAGTTTAGTACAAGATGTAAACACTTATTTTAATGAATTTATTTTGATAAAAATTATTCATTCGATTTTAAATGTCTGTTAAATGACCTTGTCAATCGACAAATTATTTATTTACTTGTATTTTAAATTAAAATATTAACATTTAATTAATTCGAAAAATTATCTATCTAAAAATAACCGAAAAATATCAATAAAAATTCATTAAATAGTGTTATTACAGAAATAAATGAATTCAAGTATATTTATCTACCATTATGTTCAATAAAGAAAACATGTGAGAATAATAAAAAAATTTTCGAATGCGGTTTATTAAAAAAACGGTAATATTAGTGAGAAGTAAATATTTGAAAGTATTCGCAAAAGATTGGTTTTGATATTATTATCTTTGTACGTGAGTTTATGCCTCTTCGATTAGCGTCCCACGCACGTGGTTCTCCACCCGTTCACCGTTACTTACGTATATTGGTGTACATTATACCATCTCACCCACGTCAGTATAATAGAAACGATAGTAATGAGTGAGAAGAGAATTTACGCATGATGGAGAGAAAGAGAATTTCCGGTTACTATTATTGAAATCAACTTTGGGTAATTTAATAATAAATAATTCGACTCATAATAATATTAAATGAATTTTTATTTTTTTCCCCTCTCAACTGAATTCATCATAAAGAACGTCAGTCGTTATTATAATTTCTCTTTTTTTAGCTTTTTTTATCTTGCGACGAGCGCGATTAGCCCGCGACAACGAAATCGACCGATAGCGAGGGTGCTATAAGAGAGGTAAATGGCCTTCCTCTTTAGCCGTTCAGCCGAATTGGAGTTGCAGAAAATGCCATGATAGTATGTGAGGGAAAAAGAGAGAGAGAGCAAAGTGCAGCCGGCGATAAGCTGGGGCAAACACGACTTCGACTGCAGGCTTCGAGAAAGGAATAAAAGACCGAGTCAAGAGAAGAGGGAGAGAAGAGAGAAAGAAGAGGGAACGAGAAAATATAAAAGCACGAGGCAAGAGGAGAAGAGACTTCTTTCTGTGCTCATGGCAAATGTTTTTCATTGGAATACGTGCTAGGGTCGGGACGCACGTATAACGATCACGCGTTCTATATCGATTGACTTTACCCAGGGTTTATACTTTTATATAGTCAGGCTACGCGATGGATTTTATACTCATTGTTAGTCTCTACGGTTTGCTATCCTCTTCATATAATTTTTTTTCGACGCACGATCAAGCAGGTGGTACGTAATGTTCGTAATTGCGTATCACCGACCTGCACCGACTGTCATATCAAGTCGATCTCTATCGTTCAATCATGATTTCAAACTTCCACGCAATCAATCGATGTCACTTACGATACTTTCAACTTTATAATAAGCATCTCAATTGTATTTAATTGTATGCTTATATATCCAACAAAGTTATTATAATTACAGTCCAAGTTTTTGGAGTAGAACTATTAAATTCTCTCCAATCAATAGAAATCATTTATTCATTACAAACTCTCTATCCATTTTATAATAATTTATTCATTTTTTTTTAATTGTAATGATATTGTTCCTTTAAAAATCAATTTTTAAAACAAACTTTTATATATTTTGATTTAAAATCTATTTGCCAAGCTTATTTTCTTTTCCAATAAATAATAAAAAGCTTTTTTGATCCATTTCAGAATTTATGACATCTTATTTGATACATTTTTTTTCTTCTTACAACATTTCATGGACTGTCAGATGTCTTAACAGTTGTGTTTGATATTAGCAACCCCTTCTAGAATACCCTTGAGTCTCAGGAGAACGTTGTTTCTGAGAACGATTTCGGTCAAGAAATATAGAGGAAATAGATAAGAGAGTATGCAATAGCAGTGTAACTGAAAAGCAAATAGAGAAAAATAAAGGAGAAAGAGAAAAAGAGGTATTTTGCCTCAACTACCAGAAGACAGAGGCAGTAGCGGTGGCGTTCACAGCCGCGAGATAACCGGAATACAGGTTTCCGCGGATAGAGTTGTGCCGTGACGACGGGGCTAATGGTAGGGGGTATACCGGTAGAGATGCTAATGCCGGCCTTGTGCCACATACCCGCTCCTGGTGCATGTCCGTGTGCATGTATATACACTGTGTACAAAAAAAAAAAAAGTACATCAGTGTCCGAATAACGATACGTTTATGTATGTATACACACGCACGTGCAGCTGTGAAATCATAATGATGCTTGATACTGTTTAATGATTTTAATAAAAATATGCGTGAGTTAATGATAAATAATTGCTTCAATGATATTCATTCTTTTTTAACATCTTATTTCAATTTGATTGTTTTTTCTTCTATCTAATTCGAGGATCAAAATTTTTAGAAATTTAAGATTCTAGTGGAATGAAATTGGATTTCATGGTATGATCATTTTGATGGAATAGAATTTTTGCTGATGATTATGTACATTAGTAGTCGATGAAAGTTTTTAGGGTATTTAGGATAGAAGGTCGATTACCAACTGCGAACATATTGAGAACACATAAAAGAAGGTTAGCTTGGCGGCTTGGGCTATCGCGAAAATGCGTGAAAAACTGGCTGTCCTAGAAATGTAATAGCATCAGCAGTCAGTGGCATTAACTGCCTGGACACACGTGATGTGCATGTTTGTATCTATATATTTATTTTTACACTTTTTTTTTTATGTTTTTGACTATTCTAACTTCCTTATCCATCAGTCTGACAATTTAATTTAGATGTAAAATTAAGATAAATTGTTTTCCCCAACTTTGTAAATTGTAGTTTAAATAACAGCTATAGAGCATCAATTATACTTCTTGTAAAAAAAAATCAGTATAGAAGGATTGAAATTATGATCTAAAAGATAATTACTCTTTAAAAACAACCTATTTTTATTTTTTATCAACATACTTCAACAAGGATAAAATGCAGTCAATCTTGTATTTAAATGGGCTTTTTTTAATCCAATAATCTTTTAAAAATTTTATATTGGAATTTAATTAATTGGAACTAAGTTAATTTTATGTAAAAAAAGAATTTAACCATGATAAAAACTTCTATCAATTTAATAAAGGTTACATCATAAAGTTGAAGTAAAATATTTTCGGTATTTTTTGACATCAAGTTTTATTCATACACGCCGTCTGCTTTGTTCTGCAATTTGTTCAGTGTCGGGTTTTTTGGGTGTTTCATCATGCGAGTTATTTTTGGTAAAATATTTTTTTCATACTTGTAAATCTGCTCAAAAGAGTGAAAGCTATTTTTTAGCTCAAGTACCATTTTAGTGAACTCATTGAGAGCTTTTAGGATGATTTTAAATTCAATTTTACAATTTTAATAATAATTTATGAGAAAAAGAAATAAAAAATGTCAGATAAAATTGACTTAACGACCAGTTATTTTTTTTACCGCTAAAATCTTGACTTACGTCTTAGCTTACTGTATGGATTCTCAATGTTTCATAGCATTAATTTTGCTCCTCAATCAATAATTCTTTCAATCGAATCGACGCGGTCAAATGTAAACGGTATAACTTATATGCGATTATTATGGATGCCTGAGAATCACGAGGCTGTGCTAAGTAATAATCTTTAAGCGTTCTAATGCGACTTGGAACCGGGCGGCCTCCAAGTTGAAATAACTCGACGCTGGTTACTACTCTTCCTCCCTCCTCCTCCTCCGTCTTCTTTGCCACCCGATCAGAGTACAGCGCGTCGGATAAGGTGTGCGGGGAGACACCGCTTGCAAACCACCAACGAACCTCGTGCCAAACCGCCACGACAAAGAGAACCAGCTGCTCATTGGCGAAACTATTGCTCCTGGCCGTTCTCTAATACTTTAAAGTATATATCTCTATAACATTCTAACGTTCTCCCATCACAACGAAGACAACAAGGACGATCGGTGAATGTTACAAAGACATTTTGCATCAATATTATTATTCAATTGAAATTATTATAACCTGCTTAGAAAAAGGAAAAAAAAACCAATCACTCATTTCACACCGAAATGTTATGAAATAAGAAGATGTATATTTTTTCTTCATTCATTTGTTCCAGAAATGAAACAAAAAGCTTTCTGTCCAATGAAATGCATATGCAAATATCAACAATTCGACATGAATACGTCGATATGTGAACACTATACGGACACAATCGATTATATTCGCCAGAGGAAAATACGTACACTCTACATGCATTTTATTCCCTGGCACTCCTTCATTCTTGTTTTATTATTATTATTGCTAAAAGAGAAGGACGACAATGACCCGGGTGTTACAGCCATCACACAGAATTGACCGGCTTGTGAATGTTATTCATTTATTTTTTTAATCTCGCTTTCAATCGCAGACGACACAAGACGGATGGATGTGCAAATATCGATTATGAAAAGTGCCGAACAATAGGGTTTATTTTTTGTTATTGATAGCTATTGTTAGCAGTGTATAGAAGAAGATCGTCGACGTTTACAATCATGGGTCATAGGCACTACTGAAGGACAGCGTAAATAACTGATCATCTTCCTCAAATAAATTTTCATATTCACTGAATCTTTTAATTAAAATGCTATGTCAAGTCTATTTTATTATATTCAGAATAATTTTTTTCGTTTTTTATTTCGATTGAAATACTACAAATGTTCAACTAGAATACATAGTTAATGACATGGTGACAAAAGCTCAAAAAATATTTCAACATTTGCCACAAAGAGTATTCAAGAATTTATTGTTTTTCATTTCGTTGTCAATATCAACGATTTTTTTTTGTGGTTTAGCGAAAGTTTTTAATTGCTTCCGCATAAAACTTTTGGTGTATGGACAATAAAAAGAGTGACAAAATTAAGGGAGAAAGAGTGTGTATTTATATTGGTATATATAAGTATACATTGAATGAGGTGAAGTGAAAGTGCAGTTTTGCTAAAGAAAAAGAAGGGGCTCCAGGAGAACCACAGTATGCACCGTTGCTTAGTGTCTTGGCTCAGAGGCCTCTGACCTTGTCCCAAATACTACGACTGACTGGTTCTCTCGTTGTTAACTCTTTTGTACCTTATAACTTAACTCCTCTCTTACCTTTAGTTTGTCTCACGTCTAATTGTATCTGACATTAGCTCTGTTAAAGTTTCCAATAATTCGCACTATCTAATATGAAAAATCATTATTTCACGAAGACAAACGTGATCTTTTATGATAACTTAAAAAAAAAAACGAGTCATTTTATGATCAATAAATTTCCTAATAGAGTCATAAAAGATTTGCTTTATGACGATAAAAATCATACAAAAGACATAAAAATTTATCTAAAGAAAATGAAAAGCCAAAAAAAATTTGCAATAAAAAAAGTCATTTAAACAAGATAAAAGCATTCTTATAAGAGCCAAGAGCAAAATATAAAATAAAGAATAAAATATTTTCTGACTTGCATTATCGTTCATTTTTTCTCCAACTTCCAACCTATTTCTTTTAAAAATACCTCGAAGTAGTTATAGCAAGTTGTGGACAGACATACTAGGGTTCAAAGAGAGGTTCGGTAGAAATGCCGGGAGGATAAGTATAAGGTATGGAGTACTAGAATAACCCTACGGCCATGAGGCAATTAAGAACCGGTGCATTTGTATCGATCTTTGTCTCCTAGAATCGATGTAATTAAATCAGATATTTCAGGCGGTACCATTTAGTGTGTACGACGTCCAAGGATTCCGGGAAACGACCGGTCGTCCGATATAAGAACTGGGCTTCTTCTCTTCTTTTGCTTTTCAGACTTCTGCTTCATCCCTACCATACTTCACGTGTCGATCACCATCGTAAACATCTTTAACTCAACTTGAGGAATCAGTTCAGATGCTGCGATTTAATCTCACGTTTTTTAAAATAGACTTATTTCATTCATTTCTCTTACACAATTCTAATTGAAGTTATAAATTACACTCAGAGTATTAAATTGATGCTTCAAGTTCTAATATAATAATATACCTTGCTTTCATTATTTCTCTTTTCTAAATATTTCATTTATTATCATTTAATCATTCTCTAGTTAAACTCTATCCAAGCAGGATAATACTGGGTCCATCATTGTACATTTTAACTGTAATATTAGTTCAGTTGTGAAAAATAACTGGGCCATGACTGAAATGATAAGACCAACCGAACACTCTTGCCTAAGTAATTAACTTGCGACAAAAAACAGGAAAGAATTATTTTAAAAAATGTCATTGTGAAATTTGAAAAATTGTCCTTTCGTGTTTATTTTGTGTATGTCACATACTCGTGGGTGCGGGGCCTTTACCAAGAAGTCATTAAGACTGTAAGTAACGACCTGAATACCGGTCTTCGATGCTAAACCAAACAGAAGAGCATAAATCCCTACGAACCACCCACCAAAGACATTAGAATCCAAGCGCAAGCTTCTCATTGCTTGAGAAATTTCGCAATCCGAGTTTTCGATTGATCTCTCCGTATCATTAGTTCATCTAATCAGGTCTCGTAGGCTCTTCCTGTGTGCAGTTGCCAACGGCATCTATTTTCAATGGAAATGTATGTTTTATACAATGAAGCGTGTGGTAAATGAGTAAATAAGCTTAAATACAAGCTGAAATAGATGAAAAGAAGATAGTGATAGAAAGTAAGAAATAATTATAGGGAATAAGAATGACAGTGTATCTTTCTACTTTAGCATAATCATGAATAAGTTAATAGCCAATTATTAAACTGACCAGAAACTGAATGTCAAACATAGAACGTTCTAAAATGGCTGCGACAGACTAGGCCACATGATTTTTTGTCGCTTTTTTGTACTACGACCGGTTTAGACAAGGCTGTGATTCGAGACCTGTGATCTCCAACGAGCCCAATCACGATTAACAGAAGAAGGAACCGGTCCAGCCAATCAAAGCACACGTCCGGTATTACAATGAACCTTGCGGTAAGAACCAACGTTACCATCTCCATTTATTATTATTTTAATATTTTAAGTTCTATTAATTACAACCTGCTCTACGATCATACTTCTTTTTATTCATCTTGGAAGCAACTTTCGCACTTCCTTAACGTGAAAAACATTCTAATCATCTTTCATGGTATCAAATGGAATTAATTTGTTGAATATTTTTATAAAAAAGAAAAAATCCATAAAATATAATGAAAAAAAATTTATGAGAAGAAAAACAGTTTTTTATTGGTAAGGATAAATATATATATACAAATAATCCGTTATTTTCAAACGGATGTAGTAAGAAGATGGAAAATACACTTCGTTCTCTTTAATAATAACAGTTGCAGGATCTATTAGTTGTGCGATTAGGCCGACGTGATTAGTGCCGTCGGCAGTATTAAGCGTCAGGTGCAAAGTCGATTAAACATGTGTATATTGCAAGCAAATATAAAACATTAAATGCATTTGAGTGTTGCAATAATCGCGAAAAAGAAGATGAAACACAAATCTTAACGCACACCTGCAGTATCTTAACGAAAACCTCTTTTATTTATTATAGTATTATCTTCAAAGATACTATTATATCTTTAACAACATATCTTCATGTCCAAGTTATTTGCAGATCCATTCAAATTGATCGAGACTTTGAGAAATTTTAATTAACCAATTGAACTGGTTGGAAGGAGAAAAATACTTGTTTAATCAGACGTAGGAGAAAAAAAATATATATATCATATCTTTAATCTTATTAACTTTGGAAAATTAGTAAAAATAAGTAACTACAAAAAGAAGCTTTTTTACAATTTAAATTAAGCTAAGGAGATAACAGGAACAGGGAAAAAAATATTCCTTCTTTTTGGAGTAAATTTTTATTAATTTCTTTTAAATATATTTTCTGTCAATGCATAAAATGTCTTTATTAAAAACGGTATAAATTTGTTTCTTTTTTAATATAAATCGTTGATCAATTGATCTTGCGATGTCGAATGAAAAAAATAAAGTAGAGTTCTCAATAACGACATGAAATATTTTTTTGTTATTAATAACAGGAACGAAAAAAAAAAAATAAAAGGTTGATTGAAAAATAAATGTCAATTGTGAGTGACCGTGTCCTTTCGTCATGGGAACGGAGCGTAGTCCGACAGTGGCATTCGTAAGTTTCCCTCTTCTCTTCTCATTTTATATTATTCCCTTCGCCATTCGTGATGTTGGGGACCGGTGGCCTCGGCTTTTGCGCCACCAGGTTCATGACGTCACGCCCTTCTAAACAGGAGGGGCCTCAACTAAACATGGCAGTATATTTAGGCAGCCAATAAGATTACATCAGGTCCCCCTTTTCTACTTAAATAACTAGGCTCCAGCTTCATCAATTCGCCAGTGTAAAATTTCCGTAGGAATAACCATGAAACTGAGAGTATCATTTTTAGGCGTTAATAAAGATCTCATATTTTACGAGACCATAAAAGTCTTCTTAAGTCTACATGAAAAAGTGCAAAAATGACAAATTACTTTGATTTTAACGTTGAACTTTTTACTCACAATGAATGCAGATTTTAACGATTTATGTATTATGATGTATACGTGTATAATACTCGGTTTGATTCTACTCTTCTCTCCCTTGACAACTTGCCTGTCGTTTTCACCCGGTTCCCCTCTTTTTCATTCTTCCTTCACAATTGTGCTCGTCGAAAGGAAATCTACTGGGCGCAAGCATGTACTCAAATACATCAGGACGCGTAGATTGTATTGTGTATAGACTACTCAACGATCGGAGCACTATGTGAATACATGCATCATATGAATTAAGTACATACATATATATGTATATATATATATAAAATAAATATACAGTCTTTCAGAAAGTAAAGGAATAAAGGTGAATGCAGCAGGACTCTTGCGTCGTGTGGTAATCGGTATTGCAATATGTTTACGTAATTTTTGCTATTTTTTTTTCAACCGTTCATCTTTGTGTCTAACACTTCACAACAAATACAGCAAACACGTACACATGTGTCTCTGTAAATAAGTGTACGGTTTGTTAACTCCAAATTTATTATTTGGTTATGGCGAAATAAATAATGTGAGAAAATGATGGCTACTCGAGAAACGATTTTCTCTTCAAGTATTTTGTATCATCATTTCTTTCGCATGGACTTTTGGTTTTTGTTGCATCGAGCGGGACCAGTTGGCAAGCACACGAACCGTTCGAGCATGCAGGATTACTGGCGCCAGAGTGTTGAATCGTTCCAAATAATTTTCAAAGTCTGGATGGAATTGTTGCTAGAGTATCACCATTTTGATAGTCAGTTGAGAAACTGATGATGTTTTTTCCTGGATATATATTTTGTTTTTTTAATTTTCTTTCAGTGTACATAAAAAATGATGTGCACTTAAATTTACGCAGATGCTTGAGGCAATCTATTCCCCTCTGTTTTTCATTCCTCTGCTTTATTTATCCTGCAGCCTGGTGGTCGTCCCCTTCTTGTCTCTTCCACACCGCAGCATCATCATCGTGGCCGCGGTGTGGTGGATCACGGGACCAACCCGGTCATTCGAACCGACCAAACTGGTTTTCGCGGTCGTTTCTGATGCCACGTAGAATTTGATAGATTTCTGCTTTATTCCGATCAACTCTCGTTACTTATTGTTTTTCTTGTGTTCGACTTGATATTATACTAGTCGTTGCTCTTCTTGGTAATAAACTCCTCTCGTAGAGTGGTATATAGTACAGTTGAATTCTACAGGTGGAAACCACTGCGGGACAGATACGAAGAAACTTATGCGCATACCAATGCGCCAGTGGATCTCAACCAGAGTGAATAGTAGAAGTCAAGTAAGCGATGAAAAAACAAAGAAAAAATATTCGAATAACAAAAGACTGTCATTATAAAAGAAACAAAAAGGCACATTTTCAAAATAATGACTCGGTGTCTTTTCATCGGAGATTGATGAGACAAAAAAAAACTAGAAAAAAGGTAAAATATAATACAAGAGAAATGTGTGTGCATCTTCGGGCACCATTTTAATTGAAACGTCCTGCAACGCGCCTATCAGGCAGAAGGAAGGCCGTTGAAGTTCATCAGTCATTCTCGTGAATATATGCAGCAGTCATCGCGGTGCATTTGCAACCCCACGGAGCGCGAAATGACGTCCACGCATCAGGAAAACGGCCGAGTTAAAAATGGAGGGAGCAGAGACAGAAACCATGAGAGAGGAGTGTATTTTGCTGTATACACATCTCTTTTAGTTCCGTGGGGTAGGTCGTGATTGCTCAACGATACAAAGGGGTGGACATAGAACCCCCTTGGGCACCCTTCTCCATTACGTGACTCCTCCGGCTTCGAAGAGATACGAAAATACTGAGATGCACAGCACGATCGAACTACGCTTCTCTCGAATGAATAAATATACTTGGGGCGTATGTAAAATTGTCTACAAAAAATGCCGAAGGGGTGAAACAACACATTCCCAGTGTTGGAAAAAATTTTAAGGAAAACACATTCAATTCGTATGCATTGTTTCATATGGAATATTCTGTTTATTTTTATTTTCGTTCATTTATTTATTCTATTATTTATCTTGGCTATCTCTCATCTTCGACGCGTGGTTATTAATGAGGAATGTACGTTAAATGACACTGTGGAACGTACAGGTGTCTGAATAGTTGAATTTTTATACTTCTTACATTGCTATTTGGTTATTCAGATCTGCGATTACAGGCACGAGATGTACGAGTATGTAATTTTTACTCAGTGGAAACAAAAAGGGTCAACGAGAAGCTGTAGAATTATAAATAAAAGTTACTCGAAAAATGAAGTAACGTTAGGTATGAAATGTAATGTGTCTGTAATGAGAAAATTTTTCAATGAGTCATGAAAAAATTAACAAATTCATTCATAATATGATGTAAAGTTTTTTTTTTTTTTTAAACTTCTATCTATTTGTACAAAACGTAACATCTTGACATATTTCCTCAAGTATTTTTTTAATAACTTTTTTTCACTTAAATATAAAACCCAAGTGACAAATTTTCTGTACAATTAGATAAATTCATTGCAATAAAACTTCAACTTTTTCTCCTTTTTAAGAAAACAAAATTTAAAAAAAAAAAAAAAGTGTCAAGAGGGAAACACCCGTGACATTCCTCGCTAAACTTATGATAAGAAATTTTTCTTCACGCTTCAAAAAAAAAAAGAAAAAGATTAATTTGTGGAAAACAAGTGTTATCTTAAGAAGAGGGCCTCGTAAGGCCTCGATAATTTCTTATCAAAATATAATTGCGTTATCATAAGAATTACGATGATGAGTTCGTGAAAATTTATTATTGAACCTGCTGGATAGTAAAATTTCAAGCTTCAATGGTATTTAATAATTGAATTTCTAAGCTAATTGAAATGATATTTAATTTATCGACGATTTATAAATAATTATTGGTGAATTTATGCAAATGTTACTCATTATTACATTTTAGTTTTGCAACGAAACGATGAGAAAAAAAATATCAAAAAGCTCTGCTATATTAATAAATACTGAACTTTTTATCTTAAATATAAGTAAAATATTTACTTTCTTATCATAATTTTTACAACTGTTTACATATGATTTTTTATTATATTCGCGGAAGTCGAATGCACTTGAATAGTATAGTTATAACTATAAAATTAACAATACTTATTTGTTAGATATATACATTTAACGAATAAGTTGAGTAAAAAGTTCTTAGAGATGTATTACTTGATAATTCTAGAAATTTTTATCCACCACATTGATAAGATTTAGAAATTTAACCAATTACGTTACCTCTTCAAGGCTGGTTAATTTTTCAAACAATTGCGCAAAATAAAAACGGATAAGGAATATGAAGTTATTACAAAAAATATTGAACTTTCTTATTCATTAAGTTGAGGTCAGAGTAGAATTTAATTATTGATAATTTTCCAAAGTTAATTAAAATTTATTGCTGGTCGACGTAAAAAAGAAAAGCATTCGATTATGTAGATTTTTTTTTTTTGACATGACCCGGCCGGAAAAATCGAGAGACCCGTTTGACCTGACGCTCTTGCGCATGTACGGGCTTCTTATTTTCCCCTTATCTCAATATAATATTAATTGAGCAAGTGAACGCGCGCAAGTGAATGAGAGAGATAGAAATATTGAGCTGTATCGACTTGCATTACTGCAACGACCAGAGTCACTGACGATATTGCCTCCAATCTAAGAAGGATTTTGATTTTTTCCCCGACCTTTCAAACTCATTGGCCGCATAGTCATTTTTTTTTTGGGATTTCGATGAGATTATTTATAATGAATTCACGTAATACATTCAACTTATGTGCATTCATTTTTTTAATAATTATCAATATCTATAATAGCCAATGGGCAAAGATAAAATTCATTTTACAGTAATTTAGCACTAATTACTTAAGTAATTTATTCAGCTTTGTCGTAAATAATTTAGCAAATTGAAACATTACTTCTTCAACGAGTTATTTTAAATTTACAAACCAGTGCCGAACAGATTGAAAGTTTGTTTACATTTAGTATTTTTCATTAACATAATTTTTTTTTTTTTGATTGATTCATGTTTTATACATATTAAATAAATGTATTTTATATCATTTCTTGTAGTTTCCGTCAGAAAGTTTACGTATGAATGTGTCCTTCAGGCAAGTTTGCCAAGAAAAATGCACCAATCGCAATACTGAATCTACTTGTGAAGAATAATGGAAGAAGAAGAGAATAGAAACAACTGCCGCGAAAATTCTACAAGTAGCATCTCTTTCTCGTAATACTAAGAACGTTTTCTTAGACTCGCCAGAAATGCCGCCCTATACGTCTGCAAACTTACAAACAGAAAGAAAGAGCAGTACGCGCACGTTTGCAAGGCGTGCGCAAAATGCACATGGAGTACCAGATGGTGTATACGCGCATCTATTGCTCGCTGGATCAGAAAATGTCCATGAGATTCTTTAAGTATATAAGTAAAAAATTATCCTTATGGATATAACATAACTATGCCATTGTGGTCAAAAATATAAAAAAAATTCAATCCGAAGAAATAAAAGGAGATGAAGCAAAAAGATAATGATTTGAAGTTAAAAAAAATTAAAGTTTGATTGGACATTGATTGTTTTTTGTATTTCAACCCACAAAAGAACGGCAAAACGATCTTTTACTCTTTAACATGGTGGGGTATATCCTGTCGTTAGTGAATGGTAAACGTGAATGGGTCCACAAGGGAATATACTTATCGAGACGAAAGTAAGAGGCATCGCGATCCTCGCAGTGCAAACCTCCTCTTGGATTAACTTTTCACAAATATATTATTGTGATACTCGTACCACGAAGGACATATTGAATTATCAATCCATTTAATTATATCAAATTATTATCTAAAAAAATGCCACAACTCGACTTTAATGAATCATCTTTTTCAATCCAAAGAATAATCCAATCAGTAATTATTTATTGAAGCCAATGGATTCTAGAGTAATTATTATGCACCGAAATGATCAATAGAATGTTAATCGTAGTCAAACTTATTGAAGTAAAATTTAATTACATTATCTCAAGTATTTTATCACAATTAATAAAAGTTCTTGTTGATTGATTAAGTTAAAACAATTTCCACAATTTTTTTGGAGTGAGTATAATGGAAGAGAAGGTAGGATTATGGTCCAGTCTTTGATATGATCCATTCGTTTATGATGCGAGCACGGTACTGCAAATCTTAGTGTTTTATTTTAATACAGTAAGAGTGTTTTAATATGACGTCAACCCTTTGATTAACATTTTTAATCCATAATTTTAATCCATAATGTCTCCTTTTTAAAATGTTTTTAAGTGTTTTAAAAATTTGTAGTGGGTGCATCTTTTATCAGCTAATCACAAATATATTGAACAAAATAACTTCTTGGCAATAAACAGAAACTTGGAAAAGTGACAATTGATGATCATTTAACACAGTAAAATGTAATTGAAGAAAAACAAAAAGTGACCCATAATCTTACCTTCTCCTCTATCATATTATTTTCTAATTATTAAATAATTAATGAGCTTGAAATTTTCTTCAAGTGAAAATTAAATCAAATTCCGAGGCCAATGGTGGAATTATTAATTCAATATCTTACAAAAAAATTGCAAGAGATACAATCGATTCGCGGAATGAAGGAGAAATTGCGGTAACTAGTAAGAGAATCATTAACGACATCATTTGAGAATGAGATTCCCGAGGCATAAAAGTAACGTTCAATAGACATCACACAGTGGGGACAGGGTCGATTGGATAA
Source organism: Chelonus insularis (assembly GCF_013357705.1). NCBI lineage: Eukaryota > Metazoa > Arthropoda > Insecta > Hymenoptera > Braconidae > Chelonus > Chelonus insularis. Next base: position 613,685 of record NW_023276487.1, on the reverse strand, counting down.
ATGGATAGATAGTAAGATAGAATATTATATACTGCAGTGAAAAAATAAAAAAAAAATGATTAGTCTTATTCTCTTCTTAATGCTTTCTCTCTCGTTGTCAGGTATTTATCTACAATGTTGAACAGGCTCCCACGATCAGTTCATGGTCTCTATTACTGGCTCGCGCCAGTGCTATAAGCACTGCAATTGACTATTATGCAGAAAGGAATCGCGGGGACGGAGAGTCAGGACCAAGTCGTTGGGGAACCGATAGATGGACGTTGCGCGTGCAAACGCGCCCTTATACATTTTCAAGCCTGACGGCTTTGGCCTTGTGGTGTGAAAGGCACACGGAAACCCACCGCGTCCATCTTGTTACGTAAAACCCAAGTTTTCATGAGATTTGTCTATAAGAACTAGTGTTTAGAGGTAATAATATGTAATAAGATTCAAAGAATGTCTGATGGAATGAGTAATTGATCTGTTGATAGAATTTTTGACATGGTAATTAATTTCATGTTGGTTATTTATTTATTATCTTTTTTGACTAAAAACCACTGAGGGAGGTTCTGATATACCATGACAGTGTTTCACATATCTGAATTAAACTACTGTGTACAAATCCTTGCATATGCACCAACTCGTGCGTGCAACGATGTATATCCATGGGTGTCCATTTATGTTTGTTGAAACGTACTCGGCGTCAATTATGCATGCGTTACATCCGGTTGGAAGAGCCGAGAGAGGAATCGAGAGAATATGACACATGGAGAAAAGGGGACCGAGAAAAACAAATGAAAAGAGGGTTACACTTCTAATGAGCATAAATGTCAAACTGAATTAAAATTAAAAAATCAAATGAAAAAAAATTTTTTTTTTTTTCAACAGAATATTTTATCGTACAGCGAATGACTTGTGTGGAGGTATATTTTTTTTTCTCTTTCATGTAGAGGTGCAATAGCCTCTTGCGAAAATTACTGGTGGTTTGGCCTGGAAAAATAAAGTCAATGATAGTCTGTGTGGGTCTCTTATGATAAAAATGACTTTATCATGTTTACATGAAATGATAAAGTAATGCACAAAAATGAGGTTAAAATTGCAAATTGCATTAATATCGAAAGAAAAAAATTATTCAATTATTGTTTTCTAGTTATGAAAAATCCAAATTACTCTTAATATGTTACACTCACGCGTAAAGTAAACGTGGAGGATAACAAAAGATCATCGAATTGAATCCAGTGATGTGATGGAAGAGAAAATTTAAAAAGATTTATTAAAGCATATTGAATTGATAGATAACAAAAGAATATCTTCAACTGGATTTTTTATTTTTCATTTTTGTTTGGTTTTTTTTTTTTTTTAAAAACAATATCTTTATTCACTAACCACTCAACAGGCAGACTGGCGCGACGATATCCATGAATTTTCGAGTGGCCGCAGAATTTCCTGACGGATAAAGAGATAATTGGATTCGTCGAATCAATTTTTATCAACACGTTAACAAAGTGAATATAATATATAATGATGATGAAATATATATCTAATGCAACATATTTTATATACAATGCAAGATAAAAATAACAGATAAGTTCTAATTCTATTTTTGCACGACCGCGAATCATTTCCGGGATGAGATAACGTCATCTATAAAATATAGTAGTGACTGTAAAACTTTTGACAGAATAAATACAAGTGGGTCATATCTTTGTCCTCGTATTACAGAGGAATAAAAGAAGAAAGCTGAAGTGATGTTAATTGCAATAAGTGCAAGTAAGAGAAAAATGATGGTTAACTTTGTGTCCGCCGGTCTTTCGTTAATTAATAAGAATCGAAGAAAGAACGAGACCAAAGAGAATATGTCTGATCGTGCCTTCTCTCCCTCTTCATGAATTTGATTGACGAGCGCATGAAAGCCAACAACCAACAGAGCATTGACCCGTACGTTTATTCGACGAGAGGACCGACGATGATGACGCACACGGGCCAAGACTAAACAACAAAAATGCACTTTATAAACAATATCGTTGGTGTACGTACCATAGTTTATTCAGACAAAAATTTTATCACTTCAACATCTGCGGTAAATAAAAACAAATATAAATATTCCAAGCTTAATGAAATCAAAATAAAACTTTGTTTAATTGTAATATGAATTATTTATATTTTCAAATATTTCTTTGTTCAATAATAAATAGTTAAAACTTTATTTATCCTGTTTTTCTTTATTTTAAAATTCATATAAAATCATTGTCAATCCTATAATGTCCGGAAACTTGTCTTTATTTTCTTTATTATATTTACGACGCCGCCAATGAAAATATATTGTGATGCCGGGACGAGAGAATTTGGTCATCAGTAATTGGGGCGAACGAACTGCATTGTGTATTCTCTGGCTGCACTTCAAGGTTACACTGATTGTCGGTCCGAATCGAAATGCATTCGTCTCAAAATGCTAGTGTCACATAACTTTAGTCTTCAGGTATTTTTACTTTAATGAAAGAATTTAAAAATAATACTTCATAATAAATAAGTAGGTTTTATAGAAAATAATTGAGGGAAAAAAATTGTTGCTGTTTTTTTTGACAAGTTTATATTGAAAAAATTATACATGGTCTCACTTTATACCACTTTTCCCTTACCACAAAATAAACCAACAAAATAAATTAAATATAGAATGAGTTTTTTTATGTTTCAATATTATAGTACAGCTATACCCTGTCTTTATCATAACCAAGAATTTTTATAGATCCTAAAAAAATGCGCGAGCAGTTTTCCAACACTAAGCTCAGCTATGCAGTTATTGTTCCAGAATTGTCTGGTGTATGCGAGGGAATAGCTACTGTATAGTCTGAGTATGATGGTTGTTTCTACTGCCGCTTCTAATCGACGCTACCGAACATCTTACACTTTGAATCTACTAAATAGTTATAAAACCGAGATTATCCAGGAAATTATCAGTGATAATAGCTATGCTTTCGAATATTACTAATAATGAAGCTTAAGCTAAAGAATAAAATAACCCAGTTTATATTGTATCGAGGGATTACTTTTTTTTTCTTTATTAATCGAAATGATGGGGCTGAATATGCTTAATCTTGATTGCAACCCTTCTGGTTACCATAAATGGTTTGATGACCTCGACAAAGATCGTCACTGGCAATGACTGAGGTAAGGTACAACCGAAAATAAAACAAGAGATCGAGGTCATTCTCGGAGCCAAACCTGAAGGTCGACAGCGGGCCAAAGACCGAGTGAAGCATTTGGTAGACACCAAGTGACCTCGAACAGCTCAAGGATCTTACATTTTTTATAAACTCAACCTTGCTGCATTCGATGTAATTATACTTATATTGTTATTGAAAAATTTGATTTTATAATGCCCAATTATCTTTCAGAAAATAATAGAAACATTAATGTAATACATTTCATTAAAAAATTAGTTATAAACAAAGTATTTTATGCTTTACATTTTTTGTCCTCAGCTTTCGAAAAAATTCAATTTTAACTCCAAATCATATTAATATTTTTGAAACTGCCTTAAACTACGCTGTAAATCCTAGTTGTAGACACATTTAACACACCAAGCCTCTTCGATATTAAATGCCGTAAACAAACTATAGAGTTTTCACACACTTTGAAACGTGTAAAATCATGCATAGTTTGTTACTGGGCATTTTCCATTGAACACACTTTACGTGTGTTATTTTAACACGTATGTAAAATCTTGAGATTTGAAGTGTATATCTATAGGTACCTCAAAATTGTTTAAATGGTTCTTCATTATTTTTTTATAAAAAATATTAAAATTAAATCCTGCTATAAACTCCAAAACTAAAAATACTTTGAGAGAAAATTTTAATTTAATTTTCTTCATAGAATATTCTTTTCAACATGGACTAATTCCAGCTGATTTATATTTTCTTTAGAATATTTATAAAATGTTCATAAAGTCTTCCTATTATTTATAATCAGCATGAAACAATGGATTTTTTTGTTTACTGTGCGATTTTGATTTAAAAAAAAATTTCTGGATTACATAACGCGGTATTGTGTATTACCTTATTTGCGAAACAATATAGTGAATAATCTAATACTATTTTGTGGGTTGCATTTAATGTTATTTCGGAAGTCATTGTTACAAAGCGATAAATCCATGCGGCGCGCACAGCAAAACATGTATTGTGTTTACTTGACTAACTGAAACTAACATACATAGCCATATAGACTATGCATCCTAGTGCTAGTAGTAAAGGTGCACTTAGACACAGACAAACATTAACGATTGGTTCCAAGTGTACGTTGGTACGCACATGCATATAGATTTACGCATACTTATGTTCCATATATACATATATATATATATATATAAAGATGAATAGGCAAGTATGGACAATACTAAGTTCTGAAGTGAGAGATAAAAAAAAAAATTATTCAATTGTTGTGAATCATATAATGTATGAAAATAAAATTAGTTAAATAAAAAAATTCTATCAAAGTGAATATAAAAGAAATCTTAATGAAAGTAATTATGGTTTTTAAAAGTGTTTGATTAATTTTTAGAAAAGGAATGTGTTTCAGCTTAAATATTTTATCAAGAATTTTCATTCATGTTAATAATTTTATTATTTAATTAATGAACTGAATGGAAAATTTTCAGTTGTCTCTCAGACAGAAATATTTAGTGAAAAAAGAAATCTCATTATTGTGAAAACATTAAAATAAATTTCATGAAAATTATAAGGAAAAAATTAACATGCATGGTATTTTAGTTGCAACAAATTTACATATTATTAAATATACAAACTCGATTTGTTTTATCTAACAAATTTTTTTATAGACATGATAAAAATCTAAATTACTCTTGCGTAAGAATATTTTTTCAATTGCATGTTTTTATTAATAAACAAATTTTTTATCATTAAAAAGAAGCATAAATGAAACTTTTCATTACTGACATAAAACTAATCATTCATAAAATAGACAGGTACCTACATTTTAAAGTATATTTCCGTTCGACTTATGTAGACGGAACTCAAAGCTATTAACTGCGAGATGATATAAAATTGAAATCGACGCAATGAGAATTCATCTGAGGAAAAAGCGATGAAAGAGAGACAAAGAGAGGAGAAGAGTAAAAGAGGAATGATGGTAGTTGGTCATGGCGCAACTATACGACCCACTAAAACTTTGCCATTGCATAATGCAACCATGAATAACAGCGAACGTATGCCTACGCCACGAGGATCACGACTTGTTACTTCTTTCTCTCTTCTCACCATCAACGTCATCCAAATAGTTATTTACGACTTTAATGCGTAGGCAATGACAGGTCTTGAACAATTCCATGTCCCTGCCGATTTTCCTTACGAAAACAATAGACAGGATCTGTTATGTCTTGAGTAATAATTATTTTGCATAATATCGTAAGCTTAAAGAAAAATATGAATTAATAACAGAGACAAGTGAAACCCCTATTAAATATCTATTTTTAGTTAGGACATGAATATTAATTTTTCAAAACTACTGATCAAGAAAAATACATATCCAACTTGTTGTTTTACATTTTATTATTTTTAGAATAAAAACCAATTTTAATATCAAATGATGCATTTACTAAAATCAAATCAGAACTGTAGTAGTAAAATAAAGTGTTATGAAATGGTAATTAATCAACATCTTTGTTTTATATTTTGTACTTGACTTAATAGCTTTGTAATTTAAATTAATTAAGTTCTAGAGCATAGCAATAAATACCTAATGACCCTAGAAGATGTATAAGAATATTTAAGGATGAATAAAATGTACAACAATTGAATTCTTCCAAGACTTTTGGCAGACAGTGTACAAGCAGAACTGATGAGGAGTGGTGAGTGCAGGGCCTCGGTTGTGTTGCCGCCAGTTGGGTGAGGTCAATGTCGAGTGTTTGCGAGTTGGACCGGGCCTGAGGGCGAGCGTTGGACCGGTGTTACAGGCCGATGCATGTGTGAGAGCAAATGGCAATGTACATAGATGGTATTCTCTGACACACACAAACACGTTTCTCATGAAAGTATGTGTGCGTTAGCTCGCGACAGAGTCCCCATTTTGTAGTGTTCACCAAGAGGTGCATCGCCCTCTGTTGCTGCGTCAAGGCCAGCGAAAATGCTTGCTTGGTATCTCTATCCCTCTTTCTTGTTTGCCAGCTATAACCGCCGAAAGCCTCGGCGACCGACTCCTCTTCCTCTGCCGCTCTCACCCTCTGCCTCTCTCGCGACCCCTGGGGCTCCTCGGGGCCGCCAAGACGGCTATAGAGCGGGACGAAATGAGTAGGGAGAAAAACGAAACGAAGGGGAGAAAAAGGAAGAGGCGGAGATGAAAAAGAAGGAGGGACCGGGTTTTCGGCCTGCGGGAATGTCTTAACCAGGGACACAGTAAGATAGGTTGGGCCTTATTTTATTTTAACTCACGAAGAAGATCCATCTGGAAGTCCATTTAATGAATGAAATAATATCACTTGATATATTTTTTAATTCAATTGGTGATTTCATGTGAATTACGATTAAGTACAATGAAAAATCGTCATTCTGTAACATAAATCCTTCTAACATTGTCTTAAAATTCTCTCAGATTTCGTATTTTTCATTCTTTCATCACCTACTTTACGGCTATTTTTCTCTCTATCAAATCTTCTCTATACAACACATTTAAAAGCTGTTAAAAGCTTCCGAATTTATCCAAGCTTTAGAGAATTCAGAAGAATCCGCTTTCTTGGATCAGTTGACTCCCATTCTAATGTAACTTTGATGTTTTCTCTGAAAAGAAGTTGAGTTTATATCGTTATCCGTACTTTGGAAATTGAAATCTACAGGAAGTAACAGCATGTTGAGAGTTTGGTAATGCAGTTACAGCCAAAGTAACTACACACATAACGTAACAAGTCAGGTGGAGAGTTGGCTTGTGTATAGATGTATATACTCGCTACTTCGTTGTTGTCTTTCTCTGTAGATTGTGTTCCTTGCCAGGATGCAAGCGATGTGCGTAATGTGCGACGTAACTTTACGAGCAACTGATACTGAGGAAGGACAAGGAGGGAAAAGAGAAAATAAGAGGAAGGCCGTGTTACGAGGCCATACAGCTAATCCGTTACTTTGTTTTTTATATTAATTCTCACAATGAAATCAAACAAGTCTATGAAAATTATTTACTAATGAAATTTTCTCTAAATTACAATCGAATCCATTTTCTTGCAGTATTTTAACACTACCTATAAATACACAAAGATCGATCCAAATTCTCAATCCAATACAAGGTCACTGCAATCATGATGCGCTACAATGCACCTGCAATTCAATGCATTTATTCGCACGCAATTTACCACGCGTATATACATTTTTATTCTGATCGTTTTGTCAAAGCGTGCGCAATTACGACTCATTTAGAAACCTTCTCCTTGCACTCATAATTATTTCTCTTTACCTCATTGAATTTCATTGTTTACAGTGTTTGCAGTTTTAAAAGTCATTTAGTATGACTATCAAATAAATACACTTGGCAAAAATAAATTCAAAGAAATTAACAGGGACCTGAGGCGAATGGCATTTAAGATGTTATCTGTTTGGGAGTGACGTTGAGAGGGTATGTATAGTATACCTATATAAAGACAGATATAAAATGTATGAAAGACTATCTTTGCCTTTAACGTACATTATATTCATGCTTGTCACCCTCTTAAAATGTACCCTTTTTTTTGTCCTCTCTCTTTTTCTCTTTTTTTTCCATCTATCAAACAATTCATCTTCCTTCTCCTTGGAAAGCACGCGACAGCTGCTACTTGACGTCACAGTCAACTGAGAAATAAGATACAAAGATACTTTGATCATTCCAAATTATCTACTTCATACTTTTTTCTATTTTAATATCAATATTTTGTATTATAAATAATTAAATGATTATTATCACTGATATTATTACGCAAATGTTACGTATTAAACTATTTGGGTGTACATGAAAGTGTATTTATATTTTAGTGACGAACTATTATTATATATAGTGGAGAAGCCAGTGGTTAATCGGAGTGCCAATGGGTTCAGCATCCACGCTGCATTATGCGGAAGCCAATGGCCCTTTGACCATGGGCCCGCGGTTAGAGGGCGTCCAACGGAGAGAAATACTACACGGTGGATGCGTCAGTAAGCGCGATCGATGGAAATCATTTCCACGCCCTTTGAGCATTCCTCTGTGTGCACCATTGAATGCAAAGTAAAAAATAAAACAAAAAATAAAAGAGAAAGAGAAGCAAAAGGAGGAAAAAATAAAAGGGAGCCGAAGACAAAGGAGGGTTTAAGGACCCCTGAATGACTTTACTTTCGCGAAGCTGGGTACACGCAGGTACTTGTTCAGGTACTGAGCACATGTACATGCAGGTGAAGAGGGGAAAGAAAGACGGAGTTGAGATTTCGTATACGAAAGAGTAAGAGCAAGAGAATAAGGCAAGGACCCGTACACAATGCGTGCTCCGTGGAATAAACGAGCTTGGCGTCTATCCGTGGTATGAAAAGAGAAAATAGGTTTCCTCTATGTGTACTAAAGCAGGAGACAGGATTTATAGGCTGATATATGCCTACTGGTGAGTTTACTTAAGACACAACGAAGAGTAACATGATATAATTGAAATTTCGGAGCAAAGTACTACGAAATATAGCATACACTCTAATTTGTTTTCCTCAGTTTTCATCACGATTCTCTCCTTAGATGAATAACAAACCGCAATGGACATCTTCTGTATTATTATGGCGTTGCTAGGATGTGATCAGCATCAGTTTAAATTCTGTCTGGTAATGAAATGAAAATATATTAAAAGTCCAAACCATCACATTGGCGGTAAAGAATATAAAAGAGAAGAATGCAAAGAATCAAGCCATCGAAGAAGTGTAGTAGAGGAGAAATAAAAAAGTACCTACTTGGTCTTCATTCTCGTCTTTGCTCCCTTCTATTGCATGATGATCCCTCCCTACCGACGTAGTCTTGGGCCGGTGCGCCAACTCAATTTCTCCTCTTTTGGTACCTAACTTCGTACTCGCGGTATATTCTTCCCCTACTATAACATCAGGGCCCCTCCGCGCAACATTGCGGGGTCCTACGGCCATTGATCCCGACCTTCATGCGCCGAACGAACGCGATCGCCGACGAAAGCAGACTTTCCGAACCCGAACCTGTAGCAACTTGGTTTTGCTTCGCTCGTCGTGGCCGCTCAAATGGTTGTCCCTCGCTCTTTTCCCTCTGCGGCCACCTCATGCGTCTCACTCCCTTTTTTTTTTTCATTTGCTTCAAGCATCTCCACTACCTCCCTTCTTATCCCGTCCATCCTACGGCGTTTCCTTTCAATCTTTTTAATCCTTTTATCTTTGTTTCTTCGTCCATTCTCATTCCCCTCTCTTCCATTCTTTTCTTCAAGTCGCTCGAGATTCTTACACGCACCGGACGAATGCGATTTCGAGCTACCAAGATGTGGACGTGTCCGAACTTGAGAATCCCGACCTGCCCTAACTTGTTTTTAATATGGTTGCTCCTCATCACTTATTTTTTTCCATCATTCCCATCTTACCAACTCCATTATTCTCATGAATTATCTGAGCTTTATTTTCAAAGCAGTTTTCAAAAGTATTTCATTTAAAAAATCGAAAAAAAAAAAACAAAATTTCATTGAAGATAATTTCATTTAAATTTATGTAACAAATAATATCAATTTAAACTGATATGGTAAAATGTAGATTTTAAAATTAATTAAACTATGAATTCCCTTTAAAAATGTAACCGTATTAAAACATATCAGTTAAAAGAAAATTACTTTTTGTTTTTTTGTACTGAGAATTTTTTGCTTAGTATCGTTATACTTTATCTGATTTAGTATAAATTTTCTTTTTCCTTTCTTTCATCTACATCTGTCTGAAAATATAAAACATATAACAAAAAATAATACATATTTTATAAAATGTACGTATTTTATTATTTATTTTTATTATTTTGAATTAACAGAAAAATATATACCAACTTGAACTGACTTAAAATCCAGTTTTAAAAGAGTGAATAAATAATTGATACTGTTAAATATAGTTGAATTATTTAAATCTAAAATCAATATATGATGGATGTACTATCAGAGTAACGAATCAGGAAGGAGAGAAAAATATTCTAGTATATCAGATTACTCAAGCAAGACAGAGAGAAGCTCATAACCACAACGCACTCTTCATATAGTGAAGTTGAAAATTGTGATGCTATAGTCAAGCTTAGTGCAGGCAGCAGGGCGTTAGGTGAATAAGATGATTCGAAACAAGGTTATTGGCTCCACGGAGTGCAGCTGCCACTGGTGCAACGCCTGCTGCCTGCTCAACGCTCCATGCCGACCAGCCAGTCGAAGCTTTTTTTTAGACAACTATCTTCAATGCAATTATTATATATACCTGTACTACACTATATACTTAATAACAAAAAATTGACAACTATAAATTGTCATGTCCAACTGCACTTTTTATAAATTTTCACGTCTGACACATTCACTAATATCTGCTGTTACTACTGACACTATTGATACATAGAATAAAACCGGTTGATTGAATGACAAGAAACACTGAATGAATAATATATAAATTATTTTCGAGCTAAAATAAAAAGACAAAAGAAATGGTGAGGTCTAAGAGAGTTGAGGGGGTCGATAGGTTATACATATTTTTTTTTTTCACGAGAATGAGCGATGTGGGGTGGAGCTACTAACGCCCACAAAGTAAGGCTTAGGCCTACCCCAACGTAAAGTATATAAGCATAGCTATATGTATATCACTCTAGACTTGACCCAACCCCCCTTTTACCCTCAGTCACTGTAAACTACAGTAGTTCAACTACACGGAGGCGTGTACGTATTTTAGAGCTACGAAAGCGGAGCACGTGTTTTTATGAAGAGCCCTGTTATAAGCCAGAAGAGGAAAGGGACACATATACACACATTAAGTTGTCGTTGCCAAGGGTAAAATAGAAAATGAAGAATAAAATTTTACTTATAATGTCGAAAATAAAAAATTTCCCAAAAATTCAGAAAAATATTTTATGACTTAAAAAAAGGATGATAAATTTTAATTAATTTTTTTTAATGTAAATAATAATTAATAAAATGGTAATAAAATTATGTTAAACTATGTATAATCATTTTTTTTTTATATTTCTAAGTACGCGTATATAATTTTTAATTGATTTTTGTTAGCTTCAATTCTATACACAGCTAGTCTTATTTTATTCGTTTTTCTGAAGCATTTCCTGTCACGTTGGCTCACAGTTTTACATCCACTGTCTGCTTTGAATGTCTCCACTCAATTCAGTTAACCTGTTGGTCACAAACGGAAGACGGATAGAGGAAAAGTATGGACAGGTGTCGAAGCAAGCTCCCACGAGAAAGGAGCTGTCTGTCCGAGTCTTCATTCACCCACCCACACTACGATCCATTCCCTTAGATTTTAATAATAATACATTGCACATGTTCTATCGTTAAATTTCCTTTTACTTGAATTTTTTTTTATTCAGCTTTCAGGTAATGACATATATACACACTTAACCACATCCAGACAGAAAGAAAGAGAGCATAAGCGAGAAAAAGTCTGGTGGAATATTCGCTGATATAAAGTTAAAAGGTTCGAGGAGAGAGTGTGTATGGTAAACGTAAAAATTTTAGTTGAACGAATTGACGTATACAAAACCTTGTCACTATGTACATAATATGGTACACTTATACAAGCGTCTTCTAGTTGTCACAGTATGTGGTATGAGGTTTAGTGTACACCCGAGAGAAGCATTCGGGCGCACACGCGTAAAAGAGAAAAGAAAAAGATGGAAAAATAGCGAGAGAAAGAGAAGAGGTTGGTGGCAGTGGTATCGAAGAAGAGACATGTAGGAAAAAAAGCCTCTGGATTAGAGAAAGAAAAGCATAGTAAAGCGAATGAAGGATGAAGACACAAAGTTTTAACATTAGAGTAAGAGAGAAAAAGAGAGAAAACGTCCACCGGCTGTTATTTTTATAGTGTTACGGTAGGTTAGATCCGACCAACCAACACGCTTAGAGCCTAGCCCATCCCTAGGGACTCCAGTATATATGTGTTCCGCCTGTGTGAATTTATTAATGCACGCAAAATTTCATGCAATGACGGCTACAGAGCGAGAGAGTCTCGATCGCCTTTGATAACGAGTAATGCGCGTGAACTCCCGCGGCCTATATTTAAAAGCGTCTTTCGACGGCACTTCCGGTCGTTTGAACATCATCTCTTCGCTCTTCTTATTCCTTTACGTTACACATAACATCGCACACTCTGATATGACTACCACCATCTACCATTCATATCCGATCGATTTTTGTAATCCTCATTAACATCATTTTCATCTTACAATTCAATATTATCAAGTTGGAAATTAATTATAATATTATTAGTGATGATATAAAATAATATTATGTCAGCAGCTATGTTGAGTTTTGGCAGTTGATTGAGAGACTCGGGTATTCTATACTAATAGAGAAAAAGAGAAGAGTCAATTATTATTACGTGGACGGTTTTTGACGATGTCAGCATCGAATCCTCAATCTCTCTTCTCTCTTTCATAACAACGAAGATGTACCAGCCTATACCTCTATTATATGCATCGGCCTCGCTCCTCAACGATTCACAGCTCTCTATAGTGCGCCGCATTTAATTCTGTTCAACGTATTCCACCCAGTTGAAGTTCTATTAAAACGCGAGACAATAACCTGACAGTTCTGATCGGCGTCGATGCTACATAGGACCGTGTCGGGAACATGTCCCTCTTTGCTTTCCTATCCTTCATTCAATATTTTCCTTTCTCGTTTCATTGATATATACTTCCACGAGCTTTTATTATACACTTGCTTGATTTTAAATTTAGAATTTTGGCTTTAATTTATATTTTATCATAAAATTACTCGTCTATATCATTATTATTATTATGGAAATGGAATAATAATAACTGCTTTAATGTTGTTATGAGAATGAATAAAATTTTGAATCAATTTGATTTTTAATGAGGAATAATTCAAATTTGGAATTTTTGAAATTCTAAATTACGTGAATATTATTATTATTATTGTTAGGTTTAATGTCAAAATTATCATCTATTTTTTTTTAAATTTTAAAATATTAAAAGATGATTAATAATATTTTTTGAAATGTATGAGTGGTAAGGGGAAGCATTTCAACCAGTGGACATATTTTTTCTTGACAATGACGTAAGAAAAAATTATGGTATCGACTTCATTTAAATAATAATCAACATGTATTTAAAGTAAACATAAAGTAAAAATTTATAAGAAAATTTCTCGTGTAAAAGTCTAAGATTTAAAAATATTTCCAGCTCATTAATATAAAATAAATATGATAAATTAATAGAATTGTTTGTATAAGTGAAATTCATAAGCAGTTGAAAGGAAAAATAATTAAAGTAATGTAGATGTTGATACTATAAATAATAAATAACCTATGATTAATTGTCTAGATTTATTTATTATTCAATAGATTTGCATTATGATTAAACAACGTATGTGTATTTTTTCGTCATGATAAATAAATGTATATTGCTTGTAAACGTATACTATATTATCCACAGTGTAATATCAAATGTAAAAAGCAAAATTTATTTATATAAATCTCATGTATCGTGAATATACATATTGC